>NC_042998.1:147455799-147468299 GCF_006345805.1 Octopus sinensis | reverse complement strand
TAGTATGGCGCTCAGGAAAAATAAATAAAACAAGTCTTTAACGTTTCGAGCCTACGCTCTTCAACATAAAGATACACAGAGATATATATATATATATATATATATATACACGCGCGCGCGCACACACGCACACACACACATATGTATATTATAGTTAACAAAAGAATTTTCTAAAAAATACAATGTATACGTGCATTAACTGCACTGAAACATGAGACTTGTTTCCACGCGACTTCCTCTCTCCACATGCACACACACATACAATTTCCTTGTCAAACCCCCCACCCCACCCCTGTCACAACTCAGCCACTCCCATCAAAATTAGGTCGATCGCTAATCGATACCTATACATATATTAACGAAAACAACACATTTACGAAAACCACACAGCACCGATATTCACAATACAGTCAACTCTCGCTACTATGCCACCCTGCGGGACTGAGCCAAAGTGGCATAGTCCCGAGAGTCTGTTATCTAAACACTACATAACCAAAAATTTACTGAACATACGAATAAAAATTCATAGGGTAGGAAGTAAGGCCAATAAGAAGTTCAATGCAATGGTAAAAAGAAGACATCCAAGTTTATTAAGTTCAGATTGCTTTTAGTTAATCCCGAAGCTCTCAAAAATTGTCGGCTGACGCATCTTCTTTCGGCGGATTTCATTCATTTCGTTGTCTAGCCTATCACACACCTGCATGACGCTGGGTTTTCCGCTGCTCTGCTGCTGCATAAACTTTCGGATAGTGCTCCATGCTCTCTGGGCATCTGCAAACGAAACATATTCCTCTTCCACAATTACCTCGTCGTCTTCACTTTCCACCGGCTCTTCGTTATGCATTACCTCCTTTGCTATTTCTTCTAGAGTGAAACATGTCGGACGATACAAGGGGCGGTAACTTGTATCAGATATTACTAATGATACGAAGGGCCCGACAATAACGTTTTTCGCAGCATCGATAATCTCCTTTTCCTTCAGCGTAAACTCAGTCCGCTTGCGTTTCTGAGCTGACATTGTGTGCTACTTTCTGAACTTTTCCACAAGATTACAAATACGAAATGTACAAAATGTAGGAGTACAAAATTTCGAAAAGTTGCGTGCGCTTCAGTTAACAAGTGGCATAGTAGCGAGAGTTGAGGGTGGCATAGTAAAAATTTTTTGTTTATTATTTGGCCGGGACCGCGCAAAACTGGCATAGTAGCGAGAGTGGCATAGTAGCGAGGTGGCATAGTAGCGAGAGTTGACTGTAAATACATAAGGCAGCGACCTTGGCAGAATCGTTATGTTGCTGGGTAAAATGCTTAGCAACATTTCGGTCGTCTTTACGTCTTGCGTTCAAATTCTGCCGACGTCGACTTTACCTTTCATTATTCCAGGGGTCGATAACATAAGTACCAGTTGAACACGGGGGAGGGGGCAATGTAATCGACGTAGCCCCTCCCCTCGATATAGATGGTCTTGGGCCAAAATTTGAAACTAATATCAGGGTCCGATATTCAAAGGTATATTTTTTATGTATCGTAAATTATTTCTGTTAGAGCTTTATTTTATAGGCGCAGGTGTGGTTAAGAAGCTTGCTTCCCTACCACATACTTCCGGGTTCAGTCCCACTGCGTGGCACCTTAGGTAGGTGCCTTCTACCATTGTCTTGGACCGACCAAAACCTTTTGAGCGGATTTAGTAGGCTAAAACTGAAAGAAGCCCGTCGTATATATGTATGTATGCATGTATGTATGCATGCATGCATGTATGTATGCATGTATGTATGTATATGTATATATTTGTGTCTGTGTTTGTACCCCCGCCCCACCATCGCATGACAACCGATACTGGGGTGTTTATGTCCCCGTAACATTAGCGATTCGGCAAAAAACACCGAGAGAATAAATACTAGGCTTATAAAGAATAAACCCTTCAAGGTGGTGTTCAGCATGACTGCAGTCAAATGACTGAAACAAGTAAAAGAATAAAAGAATATATATATAAAAAGTATTGCTACAGCTATTATTGTTGGTATATTTTGGGGGTCGTCCGATGAACACCACCCATTTTCCAATTAGAGTAGATTTTCTTTCTAATTACAAATAAATATTTCTGGATTTGCACTACCTTCATATAAACTGATTATATATCCAGAAATACAGATTAAAGTCGTATAATGTATAAAAATATCCTAAAATTTGTGTATTATCTTTTTTACTTGTTTCCGTCAGTGGAATGCGGCCATGCTGGGGCTCCACCATGAAGGATTTAAAAAAAAAATAAGTACCCCAGTACTTATTTGAATTTGTAAAGTCACTGGTTTTTTACGCTACAATGACGTAAACAGACCAATACTGGTAATCAAGTGAACGGGGTCAAACACACAAACACACATGCATGGATGCATATACACGCACGTATCCAAACCAACTAAGGAGCCGTTAAGTGAACGCTTGACCTGCGAGACATAACAGCCAAATCTCTTCAAAATCACACCTTACTGCATTTTTAAGAACAATGGTTCTTGATTTAGGAACAAGACCAGCAATGTTTAGGGGAAGGGATCAGTCGATACCATCGGCTTCAATACTTCATAGGTACTTTTTTTTTTATCGACCTTCGTGGTGTGAGGAGAAAAGCAAAGAGGACCTCAAATCAGCGGAATTTGTACTCAAAAAAGTTTTTAGCTTGCAATATTTAGAGCAACTTTGAATACAGCAACTGGCGTGATTTTACTGAGAAAATTTTCGAACAAAAACTTAAGTCGATTACATCAACCCCAATATTAGACTGGTGCCTTATTTTATCGATCCCGAAGGGATGAAAGGCAAAGCAGACCTCGGCGGCATTTGAAGTCAGAGCATTAAGAGCCACATGAAATGCTACGAAGCATTTTGTCCAAAGCGCTGAACGATTCTGTAAGCTTATCTTAACGAACATAATAATGATAACATCAACAGCAACTAGTAGTAGTAGTTGTTGTTGTCGTCGTCATCTGAGAGGTTTCAGTCAGCCGACTTTCGTAGAATCAATATTTGTAGCATGGCGGGAAATATCGATGAAATATAAGAGGTTAGCCTTGACTAGTAATGAATCACACATACACGCGCACGCACACATACACATAAGAGAGAGAGAGAGAGAGAGAGAGAGAGAGAGAGAAAGAGAGGGAAGAACAAAACAATTTATGTATGTGCATACCTATGTAAACATGATTATGCATGCACAATGTATGTGTGTGTGTGTGTGTGTGTGTGTTTACACAGGCACAGCCGAGTGGTTTAAGAAGTTCGCTTTACAATCATGACACTCCAGTTTCAATCCCACTGCATAGCATTTTCACCACGGGTCTTTTATCATAGGCTTGACCCAACACGAATCTTGTAAGTGAAATTAGGTAGAGGGGAAACTGTGCGGAAGCCATTGGGTGGGTGGATTATACTTCTAATTCAAAAGAGTACATTAAGGGTACACGTATTTGTGGAATACTCAATAATCAACACTATAATTCAATGAATGCAGTTGACCGAACAACTGGAATAAGCACCATTCAAAACAACGAAGATCCATTTATCTCGTATATTAAAGAACTTGCACGTTAATCTTCCCAAAACGTGTACGTATGTGTGTGTATACATACATACATACATACATACATACATACATACATACATACACACACACACACACAGCATTCACACACGAGAGCAAGTAACGACTATTATCGACAATGCACTATTATTGGCGGGAGAATTATTTACGCGCGCATCACGAGACGTGGTCTTCCTCTGAGTCACTAAGCAGGTTTGAACTTGAAACGCCAATTAAGTTGTTAAGCGTCACAGCCACCCCTTTTTCTTTTTATTCCGGTAGATTTAGTGTGACACATTGTGTGTGCCAGAGATCTCCACGGTAGACGTGGTCTTCATCTAGTTATATTGCTGTATCGAGGTAGAGATCGATCGAGAGATAGATAGATAGATAGATAGATGATAGATAGATAGATAGATAGATAGATAGATACAGAGAGGAGAGAGAGAGAGAGAGAGAGAGAGAGAGAGAGAGAGAAAGAGATCATGTCTACCGTAACATAGTGACTAGCAGATCATATCCACCATAAAACCGCAGTGATTAGAGGGAGACTGCTATTCCCAATAATGTCCACTCGGTCATATCTGTTCACGCATACATAAATACACATGCACTACTCTGTCATCTGAGTTCAAATCCAGTTAAAATGAAGTTTACCTTTTATCCTTTCGAGGTCGATAAAGAAAAAAAAGTACCAACTATAAGGTTGGTGGATTGGTGGAACTGAAAGAAAGGCAAACCAGATGCCTTGTGGTATTTTTTCCGGCTCCTATCGTCTTTGGGTTGTAGACTTAATCTGTCACCTACTTTAATACCATGACCTGAGGTGCCTGTCGGGGAATATAATCTGTTGTAAGCATTTGGGTTAAGCTTCTGTTTAAGGATACCTTCCTCTCCGCCACCAGTCTCAGGGGACTTATAACAGGTCTTGGGCAGTGCCTTCTCACTTCCCTCATGAATTACAATCAATCCTACTGCATAGCATTTTCACCACGGGTCTTTTATCATAGGCTTGACCCAACACGAATCTTGTTAAGTGAAATTAGGTCGAGGGGAAACAAACACACACACACACACAAACTCAAGACACGCGTTCGGACCGTGTAATGCCAACTTCTACAAAAGGCCTTTAATTCAAGCTGTACTGTGAAGCGGAGCCGAGGGTAAATATCCCCCTGGATAAGGTGCCAAGATGTTGTGACCCCTTTCTGAAAGCCGAATCAAGCCCAGTATTCATAATTAAGCACCTGACCAAGACTCACCCCAATATATTATAAACAAATTATATACACTATATACACACTATATTCACACACAAAAGCACACGACAGGACAACCAAGAAACCAGATGCCGTAACTCGACTTAATGGAAATATCAGTCAAATATGAGTATAAATGATTAGAAATGGCAGTCAAATGTCCCTCTATTATCTTAAAAATGGGAAGAGCAGTATAGATAATGTAGTCCTATATACACCATGACCTACACACGCTCAAAAAGAGGAAGTGATGGATTGAAAGCCTTTGATCCTAGGTCTGTCCTAGATATAAAACTGGTGTTTCGCTCTTCCAGTCCGTATAGTTCACACCGCTATCGCGCGATGAAACAAATGAACGGTAATAGATGATGTAGTGAGTGGAGTAATTAGATATACAAGATATATAATGAGGTACAAGTAATTAAGATGAGTGTATACTATGTCGATGGTGAGACATTAAACAGGAATGAAAGAGTCAACGAGATCTTAATGAGAAATAGCAGTGAAATCACACCCGAATCATGCCCTTTTGTCTTAAAAAGTAGAAGGACACATTGGATAATGTTGTCCTAGTTACACTATGTTTGATTAAAAGACAAGATGGCCAAGGCTGAAGCATCGTTGATCAGGATTACTTGGGAATTAATAAATCTCTCTTAGTTTACTCCCTATTTTCTTAAAAATTGACGGGTACATTGGATAATGTAATCCTAGATACATTGTATCTGAATATACGACAGGATGGTCAAAGATAGAACATCTTTACTTGGAACCAAGCAATCAGAAGCAGTTAAATCTGTCACCTACTGCCTACAGTTTTGAAAAAAGGGCACATTTGATAAAATAGTCCTAGATAGACTTCATCTGAGAAGGCAAAAAAAAAAAAGAAAGAAAAAAAGAAAATAGATATGATCAGGCTTGGAACGTCTTTGATCAACGATCAAAGATCAGAAGCAACTATAAGAGAAGTAAGAATGACTAAGATACGTATATATGTTAACGAAATAAATACTTTTCAAAAAGTTGTGAGAGGAGATCATCTTGTATGTGCTAAGTTCGAAAGGTCGCTACATTTATATATGCATTTATAACTAGCAGCACCCAAAGAAATTCTGTTTTATAATTGTTCTTACTGTTATTTTTAGATGCAAGGCGGCGGGCTAGCAGAATCGCTAGAACGCCGAGAAAATGCCTGGTGAAGTTCGAATCCCGCCGAATTAGAAAACCAAATTTAGAACCCCCCAAAAGGTGGTGGGGTTGGGTCAGAGAGTCGAAAAAAATGCTTCGTAGTGTTTCTTCCAACGCTTTACGTCCTAGGTTCAAATTTCGCTACTGTCAATCTTACCTTTCATCCCTCCAGGGTCGACAAGATAAAGCACCAGTCTAGTTCTAGGGACGATGTCATTGACTAATCCCCTTCCCTTAAAATTCAAGGCCTTGTACCAAAAGCGGATCGAAAGCCCTTGTTATAGTATTTTGAGATATAAATTTATGATTATCACTAACGTTGTTTCATTCCGTTAAACAAGTCTATGTCCTTGATGTCGTTTCATAGACATTGAAGGCATTTAAAAGTGCTACACTTGAACACATATCCTGATAAGCAGAATAATGTTTGTACGCTTGTACATGATATGCATGTATAGTAGATAGATACGAGATAATATTGGTTTTAAATTTTGAGACAAGTCCAGCAATTTCGGAGAATGGAGTGGGTCGCTTACTTCAACGCCAGTGCCTAACTGGTATTTATTCTATCGACCCTCGAAAGGGATGAAAGGCAAAGTTGGCCTCGAAGGAATTTGAACTCAGAAACATAAAGACGGACGAAATGCCGCTAAGCAGTTTGCCCGGCGCGCTAAGAAAATGATAATACTGATACAAAGAAACTTACTTTAAGTCTGTCATGGGCTCAAAGACTCATGAAGCTGGAAGTTAAACCGGTTCCCCCGGCTTATAAATGACTGAGATTACAATATCCTCACACTCCTGGACGGGATGCTAGTCCGTTGCAGATTTAACTTTCCAGCTACTACTTGGAACTCATTTACAACTGAGTGGATTGGAGAACAACATGAAATGAAGTGTTTTGCTGAAGAACACAACGCACCGAAACCACGATCGTAAGAATTTACGATTGTTATAGCAATACACCTAATCACAAGACCACGCACCTTCACATTGGTATAAAATAACTTATTATTTTTGGTTAATATCCTTCGCGTTTGTTTAGAACAGCGAAAACGTCTCAGCACCTGATTCTTGTCAAGCAGTCCATTTGAAATGCGGCATGTTTATATTGATTTTGCAATTTCAAAATAAATAAGCATTCTTCATTAATTGGGTTGCCTCACATTTTCCACCCATAAAATACACACCTACATACATATGTGTGTGTGTGTGTATGTACGTATGTATGTATGTAGAAAGAGAGACAACTAATAGCAGGCGTGACGAATATATTTATATGAAAAGTTGCGTATACAGGTTACACCTGCTTGCATATTATGCATTGTTATATCAACCAGTCATCAACCACTCGGAACAGTTTGAGAGAGAGAGGGAGAGAGAGAGGCCCGAGAGTGAAGTGCCTTGTTCTAGGACTCAATGCTCGGTTCGGGAATTGAAGCTACGATATTATAATCGACAGCCTAGCACTAGCAAACTATTAGGCCACGCCTTTTCCGTAACAATAACCAGCTGATGACATTAAGCAGATGATTTAACGACATCCAGAGCTTTGGGAGGGGAAGGGGGCTCTATTAATTTACTTAACAATAGACGATTCAAAACTCTATCCATGATTACAATAAATGGTTTCTACTTAGTGCGCGCACGCAGTACTTTAGAGGGCAAAGTTAATCTCAGACACAAAGTCGCAAATGTGTAGATTCACCGGGGACAATAATGATGATGATGATGAAGGTAGTGGTGGCGAGTTCATACTTTTAAACACACACACATGTTCGTATAGTGCCACTCCTCTAACATGAAAGATAAGCTCTTTCTCATCATCATCATCATCATCATCATCATCATCATCATCATCATCAATATCAATCAGAGGATAAGTTATCCTATTGCAGAACTTAAATTTCTTTTTTTATAAAACGTACATTTTTACATTTCGTTGGCAATAAAATTGAAGAGTATTTTGGTCATGATCAACAGCATATAGAATCGGTTAAGGTAACATGAACACATCTCGGAGACTCTGGACATAGAGCAAAATTGCAGAATACACACACGCGCGCGCACACACACACACACACACACACACACACACACACACACACACACACACACACACACACACACACACACAATAACGGTCTGACTCAGCTCCACATGACTTAAAACTTTTGTTGGTTGGTTGGTTGGTTTGTTGCTACGTATGAAGCAACCATGTAGGACGTGTCCCATGCGTCCTTGAAATTGTAAGCCATGTGAAAATTTTGAAGTCATGCAGAGCTGAGTCAAACTGTTATTTAAAAAAAAAAATGTGTGTAACTCCTAACAAATGTGCTGATTGCTGCTTTCTTTCCTTTGTTCACTCACTCGCACGTCTGTTTGTGTGTGTGTGTGTGTGTGTGTGTGTGTGTATGCGTGCGCGCGTGCTCACATATGTGCGTGATCGTATAGCAAATGGATATTTCTGATACACACCTCAATTGGATTTGCTCGAGTCCTTCACTGTTTTCAGAATCAGAGTCATATTATTGCACTTTCCCCAACAGTATTGAGTACTTTCACTAAATTGTATTTCATATTAATGTTATATCGCCACTACTTAACGCACAAACTATCTCCCCATGTACGTATGCATGAACGCAGAGCGTGAAGGCGGACGAAATGCCGCTAAGCATTTTGTCCGGCGTGCTAACGATTCTGCCAGCTCGTCGCCTTCATAATAATAATAAGAAATTTTTAAATTTTGGCACAAGACCGGCAATTTCAGGAGTGAGGGGGTTAGTTAACTTCATCGACCCCGAAAGGAGGAAAGACAAATTTTGACCTCGGCAGGGTTTGAACTCAGAACGTAAAGTGCCAGATGAAATGCCGCAAAGCAATTTGTCCGATGCGTTAACGTTTCTGTCAAACTCTAGGCACAAGGCCTGAAATTTTGGGGGAGGGGGCCAAACGATTAGATCGACCCTAGTACGCAACTGGTACTTAATTTATCGACCCCGAAAGGATGAAAGGCAAAGTCGACCTCGGCGGAATTTGAACTCAGAACGTAGCGGCAGACGAAATACCTATTTCTATTTCTTTACTACCCACAAGGGGCTAAACACAGAGAGGACAAACAAGGACAGACAAACGGATTAAGTCGATTACATCGACCCCAGTGCGTAACTGGTACTTAATTTATCGACCCCGAAAGGATGAAAGGCAAAGTCGACCTCGGCGGAATTTGAACTCAGAACGTAACGGCAGACGAAATACGGTTACGCATTTCGCCCGGCGTGCTAACGTTTCTACCAGCTCGCCGCTTTCAGAAACTAAATATATTGGACATCAATTTGTAAACTGAAGCATGTATGTGTGTGTGTGTGTGTGTGTACGTGTGTGTGTGTCTGTATATAGAATAAAGTTCATGTTCACTTAAATGAAAGAAAGAAAAACATATATGGAACACACACACACACACACACACACATATATATAGTTTCGTGTATTGGTCCTTATAAACTGTCAGTGCACGAAAGTCTCGGCCCTTGAGTCATCACTGATATGAAAAGATGTATAGGCGTTGATAGATATATAGGCAATAATGAAAGACATCTCAGCATTAATATTTCATATAGACATTAACACGAATGATGTACAGGCACTATATATATTAAAGCTATCACCAGGAAAAAAGAAAAGAAAGTATATAAGGACAATATTGTTTTCAAATTTTGGGACAGCAATTTCGTGGGGAAACGTAAGTCAACTAGATCAACCCAAGTACTTCACTGGAACTTATTTTATCGACCATGAAAGAATGAAAGACAAAATCAACCGCGGAGGAATTTGAACTCAGAAACGTTAAAATGGACAAAATGCCGCTAAGCGTTTTGCCTGGAATGCTAAAAATTGTGCCACCTCGCCACTTTGGGACCAATAATAGAAAGCTATATAAGGATTATATTAATTATATAGGCACTAATATTAAGCACTGCTGTGTAATTAAGAAGCTCGCTTTGCAGCTACGTGGTTTCGGGTTCAGTTCCACCGCTTGACACTTCTTCAATAACCTCGTGCCGACCAATGCTTTGTGAATGACTTTGGTAGACGGAAACTATGCGGAAGCCCGCCCCCTCTCTCTCTTTCTCTCTCTGTGAAGGTGCATAGCTCAGTAGTTAGTGTTGAGCTTACAATCTTGAGGTTGTGAGTTCGTATGGGGACCGGGTGGTGTGTTTTGTTCTTGAGCAAGACACTTCATTTCACGCTGTTCCAGTTCACTCGGCTGTAGGAAATGAGTTGCAATGTCACTGGTGCCAAGCTGTACCAGCTTTTGCTTTTCGCTTGGATAACATCGGTGGCGTGAAGGAAAACTGGCATGCATGGACAACTACTGGTCTATCACAAACAACCTTGCCAGGACTTGTGCCCCGAAGAGGAACGTTTCAAGGTGGTGCAATCATATGGTCATTCGTGAACGAAGTGTAGTTTTATCTTTTATAATATATGTCTGTACATTCCACCACTTGACAGCCAGTGTTGGTTTCTTCACGTCCCCATAGCTTGACGGTTTCAGCAAACAGGAACGATAGGAAAAAAAAAAAACACTTTATAAAAAAGCACTGGAGTCGTTTTCAGTGCAACAGCATGGCCGCAGTTCAATGACTTAATAAAAAATAAAGGATTTGGTTTGCTATCTAAGTCCATTACCCGCTCCATATGACTAAGTGTAAATACATACATACATACATACACACACACACACATACATACATACATACATACATACATACATACATACATACACACACACACACACCACACATACATACATACATACATACATACATACATACATACATATATATAAGTGTATGTGTGTGTGTATAACTGAATATCGGTTATTATCGATGACCTTTGCTAACATGTCACTGGGTACCCGTTTTAATAAAGGTGTGTATAAATATAGAGTAGCTATAAATATAAACAAGGTGTATATGAATATATAGTGGTTATTAATATACAATGAGGGTGTATAAGAAGTATATATTAGCTGTTTATACTTAATATATGTTGCTGTAACTTACCGCACAAACTCTTTATAATGACAACAACCTCCATCATCACTATACTTGTCTATTTGTATGTATGTATGTATGTATGTATGCATGTATGTATGTATGTATGTATGTATGTATGTATGTGTGTGTGTGTATGTGTGTATGTATGTATGTATGTATGTATGTATGTATGTATGTATGTATGTATGTATGTATGTATGTATGTACGTACGTACATATATGCATGTATATATGGTGCGTATGTATATATAGGTGCGCAGGTGTGGCTGTGTGGTAAGAAGCGTGCTCCCTAAACACATGGTTCGAGGTTCAGACCCACTGCGTAGCACATTTGGCAAGTGTCTTGGGCCGATCAAAACTTTGTGAGTGGATTTGGTAGACGGAAACTGAAAGAAGCCCGTCGCATATATATATATGTGTGTGTGTGTGTGTGTGTGTTGTGTGTGTGTGTGTGTGTGTGCGTGTGTGCGTGTGTGTGTCTTTGTGTCTGTATCCCCACCATCGCTTGACAACAGGTGCTAGTGTGTTTACGTCCCCGTAGGTTAGTGGTTCGGCAAATGCGACCGATAGAATAAGTACCAGGCTTTTAAAAAATAAGTACTGACTAAAAATTCTTCAAGGCAGTGCTCCGACATGGCCGCAGTCTAATGATTGAAACAAGTAAAAGATAGAAATTAAAAGATGGTACGTACGAATGTATGCATGCATATATGCATGCTTGTATGCATCTGTCAGTCTGTTTATGTATCTAAATCTATAACGCTATCTACCTGGTCCACAAAACACACACACACACACACACACACACCTGTCTTCATCCGCCCAGCTTTTTTTTTTTTTTATCCCAGGTCTTGACATTAGTTTTGTAACAGGAGCCGCCCTCACCTCAACCTCCAGTACTCTCAATCCACCCCATCACCACCACCGCCATACCGTCGCTGTCGAAGTCCAAAAGACAAAACTATTATGAAGGCGGCGGCGATTGCAGCGAGGATATACTTTTTATTTCTATTTTTCATCTTTTCTTTTCTTTTTTTTTTTTGTACGGGAGCGTAGTGACAGACAACGACAGCGATAGAAATGGGGGATCTTTTCCTTTTGATGGGCTGTGCAAGGTGATAGTAAATTAAAGATAGTAAAAGCTGGATAATTAATGAAAATGAAGACTTTGGAGATGGTGGTGGAAATGGTGATTGAAGAAGCGTTTGTTGTAGTGATTATAATGATGATGATGATATTTACAGCAAGCGTTATTATAATAGTGCCACTGTTTACGTGGTGGTTGTAGTGGTAGTAGTGGTGATGGTGGTGTTTTTATTTTCAGAACTAAGCCAGCGTGATCAGCACGGTGTGCCGGCTTTTATTCGTCTGTTCCCGGCATTGCTTTCTGCTTTCTCTCCATCATGCCATATC
>NC_042998.1:147430799-147450799 GCF_006345805.1 Octopus sinensis | reverse complement strand
CCAGCGTGCAAAATAAATCGTGCACATGCCCTCTGCTGCCTGCCTGTCTGCCTGCCTGCCTTACTCACACACTCATCCTCTCATTATTTCTCCTCCTTCCTTTCTCTCTCATACTCTAAACACACACACAGCCACATGCGCGCGCGCATACACATATACACTTACATGTATCTTTTCATCTATTAGGATTTCTTCTTCTTTATCTCTACCTTATAACATGTCTGTATCTAAATACGACACCCTCTCGTTATATTTTCTTTCCTTTTTCAACTTATCTCAACCCGCTCCTCTTGTTTATTTGTATCTCCCACTTCCATTCCATCCTAATTCTATACTCTCCCACCACTACTCCTCTTGTTCCTGTTACCACCACTACTATAATTACTACCACTACCCCCTCACGCTCTTTCACGTACTTATGTTTTTCCTTTTATCTTTCTATCTATCTATCTATCTATCTATCTATCTATCTATCTATCTATCTGTCTATCTATCTATTTATTTATCGCTCTCTCCGTCTCTCTCTCTGTCTATATATATATATCTTTATTTAACCCCCTCTATCTCTTCACTTCTTTCTGTTCCCCCTCGTCCTCTTCCTCCTACTCTGACCTACAATTCAAATGTACTTTTTTAACTTCTACTTCTCCTCCGACCCTCTTTCATTACAATCATATTCCTCACTCTATTATCTCCCTCATTCTTTCTTTCGTTCTCCTTAACTTCCTCTTTGTCTTTTGTCGGTCATTCTCCTTCACGTCTCTCTCCGTCTTTCTTTTTATTTCCCTCTCTCCTTCACACAGTCTCTCTCTTTCTCTCTTGTCTTTCTGTCTCTGTCGAGCCATTCCTCTCAAATGTTCTATCTTCCCTTAAACTACTACTACTACTACTACTACTACTACTACTGCTGCTACTACTGCTGCTGCTGCTGCTGCTGCTACAGCTGCTGTTGCTACACCTGTTCTCCCTATCTATCTATCTATCTATCTATCTATCTATCTATCTATCTATCTATCATTCAGCTGTTTTAGTTACTCTCTTACTATCATTCTGTCCCTCTCAGCGACAAACTAAGAGAGTAAACAAGTTCTGACAACTTACTCCCCACTCTTTACTCTCTTTACTCTCTTTCTCTCCTCTACCCCTCCCTCCAATTTTCGTAAACACCCAACATCATTCTCTCCCCTCGCTCCACTTCATTTATACACATACATAGCTTTCTCCTCCCCTTCACTGCCTCTCTTTGTTGACTTATTTCACAGTGATAACAGCCGATCACTCGGCATAAACCAAGTGTGTGTGTGTGTGCGCGCGCGCGCATGTGTGAGTGAGTATAGCAGATACATATGTGCGTGTATACATGTAGTATATACATGTGTGTGTGTGTGTGTGTGTGTGTTACATAGTAATGTGAGCAGCATTGAAATGTCTAGCGACAACACACACCCGCTACACACACACACACACACACACACACACACACACACACACACACACGCACACACTCAAACCTATGACGGTTTGCAGACGTTTTTCATACACTTACTATGCTGTCACTCGAATTTGTTTTCCTTTTATTATATTTATTTAAATATTTTTACTCGTTTCAGGCATTGGACCGCGATCATGTTGGGGTACCGCCTTGAAAAGTTATTTTTCCTTCAGTCAATCGAATCGAATTGACTAAACTCTTCAAATAACTTAACTCCGCTAAGCTATTCTATCGGCTTCTTTTTTATGCCTGAACCGCTGAAGTGATAAGGATGTAAACAAACCAACACCGGTTGTAAACCGGTGAGAGAATCTCGGAGAGACGGAATTGCGCGCACCTATTCACACAGATCCACATATACACACATATACATATGTAGGTATACACATAGGCCTGTCGCCAGACTTTGGTACTTGGGGGTGCTTCAAAACATTCTGGGTGGACACAAATTCGTAATAAATCTAAGGTGGAGTCTGTAAACTGTTTTGACAATTTCGTCAATTTTTATGTTTAAAAGATCGATTACCAACCGGTAAAAAAATCTTTCAGCATTTCTATGTTTTTAAGCCCTTCCCCCTGCCTCCTCCCCATACGCAACTGGCCATAACTTTTACATTTTGGACCTTTTACGAACATTCTTTCAGAATTATTTTAAACATTGGAGATGTTGATTACGCAAAAATGCTTTCCATTTTTGCCTCCCCAACTCTCCTATTTCGAAAGATACATCAAACTATAACTTGTTAAGATGTGCAGCTCAAGGTTTTAAGGTTATGCTTTAGGATTATGGTATAGGTTTAAAGTTAAGCTTAGGATAAATGAAGGAGCTGTGTACTTCTTTTACAGTAACATAATCTTACCTGTTTTATGAGAGCCGACTGAAAAGTTCATAGGCCAGGAACCTCTCGTGGTTTGTATCCAAATGGGGTTTATTTTTCAATATAGTCCTCCTTGTGGTCCACACATTTCTTTCATTGGTGAAGAAGATTTCATCTTGTTGTTCAAAAAAGTCAACAACAGCAGATGTGACTTCCCACAGTGTTTTTTTCATGTTGGGGAACAGATGATAGTCAGATGGGGTAAAATTAGGAGAATAGGAAGGGTGATCAACCAGTTCAAAGCTAGTCATGCACAGCAGCCATTGAAACCAAGGACTTGTGTGTTGGAGTATTGTTCTGATGAAACAAGACCCCGCTTCATCAATTTTCCTGGGCGTTTGGTCGTAATAGCCTTTCGTAACAGCCTCAGCAAGTTGGTATAGTACTTCTCATTGATGGTGTGGCCCTTTTGAAGATAGTCAATGAGCACAATGCCTTTTACCCCCCCCCCCCCCAAAAAAAACGAAGGCTATTACCTTCCCTGCAGATAAAATGACCTTGGCTTCTTGGAGCAAAACGAAGAGGAGTGTTTCCATTGCATGGATTGTCTCTTTGTCTCTAGTTCAATGTGATTAAGCCAACACTCATCATAGTTCAGGCAATCTTCAAGGAAACCAGCCTCTAGCAATGTCAGACTTTCCTGTGACTTGTGTGTGTGTGTGTGTGTGTGTGTGTGTGTGTGTGTGTGTGTGTGTGTGTGTGTGTGTGTGTGTGTGTGTGTGTGGCTATCCATGATTGCAAGTAGTAACAAGTTTGCACCTGCGTTGATATATCATAGAACAGCGATAGGATGTAAGTATATATGTAGAGAAAGATGACTCGCAAGAAGCATTGCTTGCAGCAAACGTGAGAGATGCAGCATATAATTTGGAGATGTCTGGAAAAGCAGCCTAAAATGAATATAGTGAAGAACAGATACCTGACGGCTTCTTAGAAATATTATTTTCTAAAATATAACGTTTAGCAACGCATAGTTCGTTGTAACATGAACTGTTCAAATAGTTTATGCTCATGAGTTGATAAATAAGAGATAATCTTGAAACTTCTGAGAATGCTTCTGATTCAAGAGACAAAGCTTCTCCAGCTGCCAATATTTTCGTGTTGCGTTCATTAAAGCGACTTTGAAATTCTTCAGTACAGTTATCAAAACGCAGTTGTAAATACGATTAAAAAGTAGATATTTGTTATCAGAATCTTCATGACCCAGCGTTGAAATTATTACAGATGATTGTGTAATATTCTCTAGAATTCTATGAGTGCATAGAGGAATAGAACATTCGTCTTCTACATTAAATGTCCTAGCCCGAGAGAAGATGCTCTGAAATTTTCCATTATCTATTCTAATTTCTTTCAAAATATTCAGTACAGTATTTATAAAAGTACTCCTTCAGATAAATCTCAGTAGTGGCGTTGTAACAATTTATTTGGTGCATCAAGAACTTTCAGAATATCTACAAGAAGAATGGCAATGAAAATGAATTTGAGGCTAGTAATCTGTTTCAAAATACCTTTTGACTCAGTTCTGATGTCCATGTCAGAATTGTTGCGTTTTGCACCGCTAAGCACTTGCGCTGTGCCCATGATCGGTACGTATAGCGTTAACAGTTGCTAAATGCTCTGACCAATGTTATTCCAATAAGCGCTTCAAATGTGTACCTTTGTTTGCAGTAAACAACTTTGGTTTACGCAGAAAGTGTTAAAGAGCTTTTTGACAAAGCATTATGCCAGTTAGTATATCCTTCAACTTTAAAACTATTGCCAACATTCTGGGATGTACAAAAATGCCAATTGCAGAAAGCAGCCTTAGACTGAACTAAGAATTCTGACCCTGGTCTGCCATTAAACCATGAAGCACAGAAGTCTCATTTTCTTACCGTATTGTTTAGGATGGTACACTGATAATTTTGGCTGGCATGACACCGTATCTAATCCAGATAAATCGTTTGGAAAACATACCAAGTTCTGTAGTTTGCATAACGAAGAAATAGAAAGATGGTGTAATGTTGCAGATTCAATTAACTATGGTTGATCTGAAATGTAAGAAATCTCGGTCTCATCATTTTTGCAAGTTTTGGAGATTTTAGAATTTCCGACCAAAAGCATTGACAAGATAGATGTTCGTCGTTTATTTACTTTTTCATTTGAATATAATAAAATTTGTTTATTGTTATGTTTCGGAATGGTCTTCTTTTATTTTATTTTTTGTCAAATAAACACGCCCTATATATTTGTTCATCACTCGTTTATTATAGCTCTTGTTTTATCTCATGCCCATTGCCAGGAAATCTTTCGTCACACACCTGTGGCCTCTTCAGCGACGTTTCTACACTACATGTATCATCCTGTTCTGTTTAGTCCATTCTCTAAACTGAACAGAAGGATACATGTGGGATAGAAGAGTCGCTGAAGAGGTCACAGATGTGTGACGAAAGATTTCCAGACAATGAACATAAAATAGATTAAGAACAATGATAAACGAGTGAAGAACGAATATATAGCGCGTGTTTATTCGATCAAAAGAAAAAAAAATGACCATCCTGAAATGTAACAATAAATGTAACACGAGATTTCACATCAGGAATCTTGCAAAATAAATTCATAAACGCAGCATTCTTTTTTTCAAGTAAAATAATATAAAATTGCTGTAATGAAAAGCAAATAATTGACAGTTATTATTTTGAAAAAACAGAGTATTCGGGGAATAGACTGGCCAAAATGCCTGTTCCGATCCTATATTTTTAAGTTGCTGCACGATTTTAATCGGAGAGGTAATGTTATAATCGAAGATTTGAAGGCAAAGTACAATTAGGTCAACTTGAAGAACTTCTTAACTTTTTCGATACAATCGAAGAAAGACGTCGAAATCTCCCTGCTAATGAGACGAGTTTCTGAAGGGAATGAAATAAATTTTTATATCTCTCTTTGTGTGTGTGTGTTTGTGTGTGTGTGTGTGTGTGTGTGTGTGTGTGTGTGTGTGTGTGTATGTGTGTGTGTGTGTGCGTGTATTTGTGTGTGTGTGTTTGTATACATAGATTAGAAGCAGTATTCTTAAAGGTGGTCAGTATATGGTCTAAATAGCGCTAGCACAAACAGTAACCCATATATATATATATATGTAGGTGTGTGTGTGTGTGTGTGTGTGTGTATTTGTGTGTGTATGTGCGTTTGTATAGATAGGATTGGAAGCAGTATTGATAAAGTGTAAATGAATGAATAAATGCGTGCGCGCGTACGCGCTTTTCTGTCCGTGCGTGCGCGTATGTGTGTGTATTTAGGTACATATGTATATGTGTTCTGCGGAGCATCAGTAGTATATAAATCTACATTTCATTAGCGCTGTTGTATTTGTGTTGTTGCTGTTATTGTTGTCGTTATTGACGATGTTTTTTTTTTAGTTGTTGCTTTTAGTGGATAAAAAAGTTTTGTTTCTGCAGTCAATTATACAACAGATTACATTTTAGATTATAACATTTAGATACAAACAGAAAAAACAAATGAGAAAGATGACGAAAGAGAAAAATAAAGAAAAAAGTGAGGTGGGGGTGAAAGCAGCAGACGATGGAGGGTGAGGGACGATGAGCCTTGCCTCTTCAAAACAAATGGTGTGCTCAACTATGCTCTGGGGTAATGACCGCGATGGCGTTGCTGCGGAGAATGGTTCAACAATTCTCTCTGGAGGTTGACTTTGCCTTTCATCCTTTTGAGGTCGATAAATTAAGTACCAATTGCATACTGGGGTCGATCTAATCGACCGGCCTCCTCCCCCAAAATTTCGGGCCTTGTGCGTAGAGTAGAAAAGGATCCTCCCTGGAACGGGTACGACGTTTTCTTCGTATTTGCCTTTTTGTCTTTCATTCAGTATCATTTCTTCCTCCGTTATTTCCCTGGCGAATTGTTGACTCGTCTCTTTGGTTCGTCTTATTCTTTTACTTGTTTCAGTCATTTGACTGCGGCCATGCTGGAGCACCGCATTTAGTCGAACAAATCGACCCCAGAACCTATTCTTTGTAAACCAAGTACTTATTTTATCGGTCTCTTTTGCCGAACCGCTATGTTACGGGGACGTAAACACACCAAAATCGGTCGTCAAGCGATGGTGTGGAGACAAACACAGACACACAAATACACACACACACACATGTATATATATCACACGTGACTACAGGCCATTTCTATTGCCCCTTTCTTTTCTGGACAGGACGTTCACTGGGTTGGGTGTCATTTTTCTCGGCTCCCGACATTTTTTTTCTTCTACTATTTTCTTCTCTTTTAATTATTCTATTTCCTTGAAGAAAATTCTCCCAGGCGTTACTCATGACAATTCGTCTTGGCCTAACGGCTCTTAATGTTTGTCTTCGTCGATTATTTACTCTGTATGTACATTCTGTTGTTGTTTGTTTGTTCGAAGCCTTAACTCTCCACAAATTTTATATTCTAAAAATTTCTGGATGCTGCTGTCTTATGAAGTAGACCTATCTTGTCGTTAAAAGCATGAAATAGGAATAATAAACAGTTCGACAACTGGTGAGGAGTTATCTTCTTTTGGTGTTTTGTCCTATACTTTTCTCTCGTGTGTTTACTTATTTTTCATTCGTTGGTGATAACCTGTACACAATGTGTATTTTTCATTTATATATATATATATATATATATATATATATATAATATATATATATATATATATGTATGTATGTGTGTATGTATGTATGTATGTATGTATGTATGTAAGTATGTATGTATGTATGTATGTATGTACACGCACATGGACCCGTCGCTAAGAGCACTGCTCCTCACTATCCGATGATGCATTCTCAGATTTAGAAAATACAGTTTGCAAAAGCTTGCCGCAATATATTTCTTGAAGTCTTACTAACTTTTCTCTTTGATCCAAAACGGAAAATAAATGACGTGGCTGTATGGTAAGAAGCTTGCTTCCTAACGACATGGTTCCGGGTTCAGTCTCACTGCGTGATACCTTCTACTGTAGCCTCGTGTCAACCAAAGTCATGTGAGTGGATCTGGCAGACGGACACTGAAAGAATCTCATCATCTATATATATATATACTACACGTGTTTCAGTATTGGAAGATTATAATATATATACATATACGCGACTGTATACCCATATATATACATATATAAATACATATATGCAATCGACAGATTTACAGTTATTCCAAAGCATCTTAATGTGTTAGAAAATCTCCATAACAGAAGAAAACTGTAACTATACTGAGAAGCAATGTTTATTGCCACTTCAACATGGATGTTTCAGTAGGAACCGACGTTATTACCATGAAACTGTGGTAGTAACAGAACAACCATGTTCAAGTGGTAATAAACATTACCTCTCAGTATGGTTACTGCTTTCATCTCTTATGGAGATTTTCTAACTAGCTAATTTGCTTGTTGTAAGATCAGTGTCTAATTGTCACTTATTTTTCTGTATATTGTGAGCTAGAACATACTACTATTATCTCTAGCAGACGGGTATCCACCACTGAGGATGAGCACAAGTAGCTCGAAACCGTACGGTCTGTTGGTCCCGTCACTGGAAGATTGTAGGGGTTCACTTCCTTGCTTGCAATCTATATCGGGTGCAGATTACATCGACTAACTAGCTGGAAGAGGCATCCTCCTGGGGGTTAAAATGATAGTAACGTCGGTCCCTACGGAACAGCCATGAAGGGCTACAGCATCTACATGAAAGGAAGAAGGGCTAGAACATCTACATAAAAACTAAAAGTTAATTCTTGCGTAAAATTTTCCGAGGAAGACAATGGAAGTAGTTCCGAGTCTCTTGGTGCCCCTCTAAGGGAGCTACAAGTTCTTTTCCAAAATGTTACCCAAAGCGTAGTCCCGACTAAAAAAAAATGCCCAGTCTAAAGGAGATAACATACATACAAACACAAACATGTACACATGAATATGCAGAATACATACATACACACACACACACACACACACACACACACACACACACACACACACACGCATACATATATATATGCATATAGACACATACACAAGCATACATTCAAAACATGAGTATCTCACCTTTCATTCGGATTTAGTGTAGGGACTGGAAAACTTCTCATATCAATGACCCCTTCGTGAAATTGCCGATAACTTATCGATCTCACCACCATATATTTAATCTATTTTAAAACAATAATTCCTTCGGGTACCCAACAGTATACACCACATCTGTACACATGTCACACCGTCTCAGTAGCTTTGCACCGTGAGTCCAGGATGCTGTAAATGAAGAGGTGGATGTGATTAGCACTATCTATCGCCACTTACGTTATTTCACAGGGAGGTTTTACATTCTGATTGCGTTGATTCAGTTTCCTCGCCATAAACTTCAACAACCAGCTACAAGGTGGTATCAAAAAGTTCCCAGACTAGTTATGTTTAATAAAACAGCTCATTTATTTAAGTTTTAACATCATCTCCTTCGAAATAGTTATCATACGCAGCAATACACCGGTCCCAGTGTTCCTGCAGATTTTGGAACCCGGGCCGGAGTCGAGGACCTTCTGCAATTCGCTCTGGATCTCGACAATGATGTTAAAACGGCAATTTTTTAGTCACATTTTCATCTTGGGGAAGATATGTAAGTCCGCAGGTGCTAAATCTGGCGAATTGGGCGGGAAACTCGCGAGTGAGGAGAGCTCGGTGACATGGTGCATTGTCGTCATGAAGAATCCAGTTCTTAGCGCTCTACAGATCCGGTCCTTTTGGTCGAATGTCCTCCCTCAAAGACTTCAAAACATCGTTGATTGTCCACCGACGATCGTCATGATGAATTTTCTCGTATATAAATTGCTTTAAAGTTTTGGCACAAGGCCAGAAATTTTGAGGGAGGGGTAGATCGATTCTAGTGCTCAACTGGTACTTATTTTATCGACCTCGAACAAATGAAAAGCAAAGTCGACTTCAGCAGAATTTGAACTCAAAACGTAAAGACGGATGAAATACTCCTAAGAATTTTGCCCAGCGTGCTAACGATTCTGCCAGTTCGCTGCTGTAACCAACTATATAAATTGCTCTTCCTCATGGTACTTATTTTATTCTCCGGAGAAAGAGTAAGAAAGAGAATGGGGCATGGCAAATATGTCGGTTTTATTTGCGTTATTGTTGATATCACTTATACGTCACCAGAGGGCGGGGCTGAATAGTCAGACTATTTTTAATGTCAGTGATATTATTGTTGTTGTTATTGGTGGTGGTGTTGTTGTCGTACTGTTCATTCTTATGGATAGTTTCAACCATTTCTACACACGCGTTAATATACATACATTAGTACACACACAAACGCACGCGCGCGCACACACACACACACACACACACACCACACACACACACAAACGCACGCACGCACACACACACACATGTAATCGCTGAAACTCGAGAAGTTGTTTGCCTCTTGACACGCAAAACACTAAAACAAAAATAAAACAGAAATGAGTAAAAACAAAGAAATTCATCATTGTTCGCGGACTGGGTCCCTTTCTAGCTACCTCCTCCAGTTCTACCACCACCACTTCAAGAACGCTGCCCCTCTATTGTTGTGGTTGTTGTTGCTGTTGTTATTTTCATTACTTTTGCAATAGTCACTTTTAGCGCCGCTGCTGCTGCTGCTGCTGCTGCTGTTGTTGTTGTTTAATTCCAGGTCATTCCAAATCAGGCAGACTTATGAGTTGAGGAATTCCGTCCTTGACCATCTCGCCTTTCCATATATTACTGGCCATAACCTTCGTTAAAGACGGCAGGATGTTATTTGAGAAAAATTTGGCTTCTATTTCTACCAGATCAAATAACTTTCGAGAGGTAACCTGAATGGCCTGTGGATCTTTTCTATTTTGAGGCCAGTTTTTTCAAATTTTTCCTACTGAACCAAACAATTTGAAACTTCGTATACTGGTAGAATGTGTCAAAAGTAAACTTAATTGTAAACCAGAATGAAAACGGAATTGTAACTTCTAAGTTTAACGTTGTTTAATAATTAGAATTTTAACCAATGATATTCCGTCATTCGGCTTTATTTTATTTACTCCGTCTCGACCACCAATTTCGTGACGTATTTAACATCTTAAATGTAAACAAGTCAGCCACCTTCTAATAACAATATTTAAAACTAGTTAATAAGCCACATGTATTAAATTGAAAATGCTTCCATTCTGTATGTCTGCATGTATGTGTGTGTGTATGTATGTGTAAGTATGTGTGTGTGTGTATGTATGTGTGTGTGTGTATGTATGTATAGCCGATTCATCGTAATCGTAATTACGATGAATTGGCCATACATACATAGATACATACACACACATACATACATGCAGACATACATATACACATACACCGAGTAAAAAATTTCAGTTATCTCTCTCTTTCACACATTACTCTCTCTGTCTCTTCACACACACTAACAGAAGCACTTCACTTACACAACATACTGTCTCCCACACCCCATCAAACACACACACACACACACATGTACATCAATGCTTCCCCTAGACCAGGGGTGGGCAAACTACGGCCCGCGGGCCGCATGCGGCCCGCCATAGGTTTTCATGCGGCCCGCCATAGGTTTTCATGCGGCCCGCCGAGAGCTTTTATGAATCCCAACTTCTATGCAGATACTTCGTAACTGTACGGTAATTCACAATATTTTCACTTGATTTTTATAAATGAGGCCCGCCAAGGTTCAAAAAAGTTTGCCCACCCCTGCCCTAGACGGTAACTTCAAAGACAAACTTCCCTCGTCATAAAATCGCTTCCTCTTAGTCTCTTTCGCTCTCATTACTTATGTAAAAAAATAAAAGTATTTCGTCTGCCGTGTTTGTTTACAGTTTTCCGAACGTTAGTACGTCACAAAAGCGCTTTCTACGTCACACTAATAGAATGCAGTCAAGTTTTACACATGAAAACAAACAATCTGATTGGTTAAAATTCGCAGTTTTAATCTACGATTAAAGTCATAAAATAGATTTTTCTCAAATAAACTAGTTCCAACCTGTGTCTTGTTTTGCTAGACTCTATCAGCATACGAAGTTTCAGATTATTTAGTTAAGTAGAAAGATCTGTGGTCCTGGCTTCAGAATAGAAAAGATCCTGGCCTGTTGTTATCAGTACTGACTCTGGTTGTAACGACCTCGGAAGGATGAAAGAGAAAATTTGACGCCGGTGGGATTTGATCTCTGAAAATAAAGTGGTAAAAGGAAATGTAATTGGTAATGTAGTTCGTCCGCCGCTCTATCGATTCTGCCACTCCACCACTCTAATAACAACGACGACAATGGTGATGTCGATGACAACGACGGCGATGAATGCTGATAGTGATAATGACGACGACGACGACAAAGAGGAGGAGGAGCAGGGGGAGCAAGAGCAGAAGGAGGAGAGCAGTAAGATTACTAACAGAAATTATTTAAAGATTGGGAACTAAAAAGTAAAAATAGAAAAGAAATAGAAACACGATGATGGAAGGAACATAAAAATAATCCACCAAAACGAAAAAATTATTATTATTACTACTACTACTACTACTACTACTACTACTAGTAGTAGTAGTATAGTAGTAGTAGTAGTAGTAGTAGTAGTAGTAAAAACAACAACACTGACTAAAGCGGTAGTAGCAGCAATAAGGCAAAGAAAGGCAGGCATTGACAGCAGCACATTCCCCAGAAGAATTTTTGCATGTTAGAACCAACAACAACAATAACAACAGAAGCAGTAGTAGCAGGAGCGATGCAGAATTTGGTCAACTCAGCAAATGCGAAAACAATGACCTCACTAAGAAGGATTATTTTTACCTCTCTACCATCATCAACTCTCCATCGTTTTCATCATCACAATAACTACACCATCATCATCGTCGCTGTCGCCGTCGTTGTCATCAATAGCACTATCACCATCACCACAAACACCATCAACACCAACACCATCATCATCATCATCTTCATTATCGTTACCATCATCATTATTGTCCTCACCGTCACCGTCACATACCAGAACCATTCCCGTCACCATCTTTTCACTGCAACCTCTACCATCCCTCTCCCATCATTGCCAATAACAATGTCACAGTAATTACCACAAATCCTATCCCTCTCTATCACTGCCACTCACTTTGCTTCACTTAGTATCATCATTCACAACGAATACCACTAGAAGCATCAACCCTACATCTCAACTACTAACGCAACCGTTGCATCATAGCTATCGTTACAACCACCACTAACATTACCGCCAACACCAATGCCACTAGCACTAACGTCATCTTCATTACCCAATCATGTAAAAAGACATAGGTCTTTGCTCAGAATGCTGGTGGATTCGCAGATACGGTGTTTCGACTTAAGATGGCCTCCTCAGTGACGAATAATCCCGACGTTCCGAGCTATGCCGAATATGTTTGTTCCGATATAAACATCTGTAGGGATGGTTGTATTTGATTAAGCCAGTGACTGTAAACCATGGTCCATATGACCTTTGGGATGGGGTGTCTATATAAAATTTTACTGTTTAAATGTATGTGCAATAAATTCATTATACTTCTACATAATACAAAATATTCGAAGAATTTTTCTTTATAGAATCGCCGATAATATTTAATTATAAAAATTTAAAAGGGTAATATTTAGTTATAAAAATTTAAAATATCGAATGGCTATGAGGGCCCATCAGAGTAAAATAGGAATCAAAGGAATCCATGCGGAAAAAATGGTTCAAAAATACTGAATTAAGCTAAGTCCAGTACTTGATAGTTATTTCACTCTCTTAGAAAGGTACAGACTAGATAATGTAGTCCTGAGTACAATAAATCTGAAAATAAGCAGTTTAGTCATTACTTAGTTGAATTTAATCATAGGTCTGCGCAATCAGGACTGAATTTGGGATTAAACAAAAGAAACCCATTGCATTATCGTCTTTAACTTGTTGCGGTTATGGACTGTAGCCATGATAGGGCACCACATTGAAGAGTTTAGTCAAACAAATTGACCCCAGTGATTAATTTTTTTTAAAGTCCGGTACTTATACGATCGGTTTCTCTTGCCAAACTGCTAAGTTACGGGGACACAGTCAAACCAGCACCAGTTGTCAAAAGGTGGTGGGGCACAAACACAAAGATACACACGCACACGCACGCACACACACACACATACATATTTACATAGATAGATGGGAGAGACTGTCTGGATGCTTGTAACAGAGTGGTCTCCAGTAAAGACACCAAAGGTAACAGAGGGTGGAGTTAAACCGGTTGATGGCTTAAGTCAACCACCCAACAAAAGAGAAAACTAAAATAATACCACAAAGCATCAAGGCATCATCATCGTCGTCGCCGTCGTCTTCATCATCATCACTATCACCACCACCACCACAATCACCATCATCATTATCACCATCATCATCACCATCATGGTCATCATCACTGCCACCATCGCCACCGCCGCCACCACCATCAAAACATTAAGGTCGTTGTTGGTACAAACCCGCCAAGCTACCGTTCGAGAGTGGTACTGTTTTTATCGACTGAAAGCATGAACAACAAGGCCAAGCCTGGCAGGACTTGAACTGAGATAAAGCGCAGAGAGTCGAATATATGCCGGGAAGCATCATATACGACTCTCTAATGCCTAC
Source organism: Octopus sinensis (assembly GCF_006345805.1). NCBI lineage: Eukaryota > Metazoa > Mollusca > Cephalopoda > Octopoda > Octopodidae > Octopus > Octopus sinensis. Next base: position 147,436,776 of record NC_042998.1, on the reverse strand, counting down.
CTAAAGAAAGAAAAGCAAAGCTGACCTCACTGGCATTTAGTAATCGATTCAACTAATCACTCATCAATAACCCGCATGGGCTAATATCTATAGATTTTGGGACACACAGTTTTTGTTGTTAGAGCTGGGAATCTTATAGTCGATCATGTTGGTTCCAGTACTTCACAAAACCTTTATTTTAAGGACCCTCGGATAGATGAAGAGCAAAGTCGATACCAGCAAAATTCAAAGAAAATGGGTGAATGTGTACTCAAAAATATAATTTTCAGTTGCGCGTGTGTGTGTTAAATCTTAAACAGTTTACTAGATACCAGAATGAAATGAAATAAAATTTTCAACTATCAATGGAAAATAAATATAAATAGCTACTGCTACTCTAGGCACAAAGCCTCGAACATTTTCGGGGAAAGGGGATAGTCGATTACATCGACTCCAGTAGGGAACTGGTACTTATTTCATCGACCCCGAAAGGATGAAAGGCAAAGTCGAATTTGAAGTCAGAACGTAGCGGCAGACGAAATACCTATTTCTTTACTACTCACAAGGGGCTAAACACAGAGAGGACAAACGGATTAAGTCGATTATATCGACCCCAGTGCGTAACTGGTACTTATTTAATCGACCCCGAAAGGATGAAAGGCAAAGTCGTCCTCGGCGGAATTTGAACTCAGAACGTAATTGCAGACGAAATACCGCAACGCATTTCGGCCGGCGTGCTAACGTTTCTGCCAGCTCGCCGCCTTAATAAATATAATATAAAAAGAAATGGTCCTCATATAGGATTTAAGTCAGTCTAGGCTTAAAGATCTTCAAGACTGAACCTCGGTTGGCACTCCTTGAGCAGCTGTTTGACCTAGAGAACTCTTTATTTATTGTCATGCGCAAAACAAATAAATAAATAGATAAATGAATAAACTAGGTCATCAGGAGTTCTGTGAAATAACCTTTATAATAGTCAAGGGTTCTCTTGATTGATTGAGATGAAATATGAAAAATAATAATCGGATTATGATAGATGACTTTAATATTTTAAATAACAGCTGTGATTAAAGATTAAAAGATTGACCGAAGAGTTTATTTACCGGATTTTAGGATAGAAAAGCCAAAAATGAATTAATTATAATGAATAAATAAATAGATAAATTTATTTATTTATTTACTCTTTTACTCTTTTACTTGTTTCAGTCATTTGACTACGACCATGCTGGAGTACCGCCTTTAGACGAGCAAATCGACCCCAGGAGTTATTCTTTGTAAGCCTAGTACTTATTCTATCGGTCTCTTTTGCCGAACCGCTAAGTTAAGGGGACGTAAACACACCAGCATCTGTTGTCAAGCGATGTTGGGGGGACAACACAAATACACAAACATACACACATACATACATACACACATACATATATATATATATATATATATATATATATATATATATATATATATATATATATATATATATATATATATATATATACATATATATACATATATATATATATATATATACATACATATATACGACAGGATTCTTTCAGTTTCCGTCTACCAAATCCACTCACAAGGCTTTGGTCGGCCCGAGGCTATAATAGAAGACACTTGCCCAAGGTGCCACGCAGTGGGACTGAACCCGGAACCATGTGGTTGGTAAACAAGCTACTTACTACATAGCCACTCCTGCGCCTATTTATTTATTATTTATTTATTTATTTATTTATATATTTATAAAAATGCAATAGAAACAAACGAACCCGTTTCTGAATATTTAGAGGAACATAATTAGATGAAATATGGTGGCATAATGAATTAATAATAGAGCTTTCGTCAGTTGCGACGATGAGTGTTCTAGATGTTGGATCAGTGAAATTACCAACTCATGGAATGATTTTGTTATTGTTATTGTTATTGTTATTGCTTTGTATTTTTTTCCTTGTTTTGTTATGTGGTTAAGTACTCCACAGACGCTTTAGTATATCATTACCGTAAATCAGGGTGATATTCGCAGTGAGTGAACCAGCCGCAAGATTTTATGAGACACAGACAAACTGAAAGTCAGTGGGATTCTAGTTTGAAACGCATTGTAAAGTAGGCCTAATTTTTTTCTTTTTTTTTTGCACTATTACAGGCACATGGTCTGAGAGAGGGATAATCGATTACTCTAAACCCAGTACTCAAGTGGTACTTATTTTATCGACCTTAAAAATATGAAAGGCAAAGTTGACTCTAACAGATTTTGAACTCAGTATGTAATGAGTCGGAAGAAATACTGCAAGTCATTTTTTTCTAACACTCTAACAATTATTCCACCTCGCCATCTTAGTGATTGTGTATGTGTGTGTGTGTGTGTGTGTGTGTGTGTGTGTGTGTGGAGGGTTGATAAATACCGAAAGTTATTCATTCTGGTGCCTTGGCGTGCTAACGATTCTATCAGCTCAACGCCTTCGCAATAATAATAATAATAATATAAATAAATGCCCTGATGCAGTAGTACCAGGCAGTGGCTCTCATGGCTTCTGGTCTTAACTGATTGGAAGTGTTATCATGTACATTGTTTTGTCTTGGTATAAAAGATGGGCTACAGCAAATATTCTGCTCAATACCACAGATTTGCTTGTCAGTTGTTTGACCGTAACCAGTTGAGCATGTCCCTTAGTGGCTGACGATATGTGCATCTCTGATCACGAGTAGAAGTAGTGGGGGAGCATCATAGCCATGTGTTGAGAGGGATTCTTTGGGGTTTGAATGATTCACCTCTGGAAACATGGGTGTTTCATTCAACATCCTTAAACAAGCCTTGTTCAGGGACCTTTTGAGTGGGATGGGTTACCCAACCAGAAGAAAATTCTAACTGGGCCCCACCCGCAAGGTCATGCGCTGTTTATCTTGTTATGAGATCACCATGTCGTGCACATATGGTTGTGATGCATGTGCCTGGTATACCCTTATCAGACGGGTAGTCATGATGGGTATACTGGGCTTCGTACATTTGTACCCCAGTGTCTCTTTGATGGCATGCACTGCTCTCTCACTCAATAATAATAATAATAATAATAATAATAATAATAATAATAATAATAATAATAATCCTTTCTACTATAGGCACAAGACACGAAATTTGTTACATCGACATCAGTACTGAACTGCTACTTATTCTATCGACCTCGAAAGGATGAAAGGCAAAGTCGACCTCGGCGGAATTTGAACACAGAAAGTGAAGACGGACGAAATACCGCTAAGCATTTTGCCCAACGACCTAATGATTCTGTCAGCTCACCGCCTTAAATAATAATAATAATAATAATAATAATAATAATAATAATATTAATAATAATAATAATAATAATAATAATAATAATGATAATAATAATAATAATAGTAGTAATATTAATAGTAATAGTAATAATAATAATAATAATAATAATAGTAATAATAATAATAGTAATAATAATAATAATAAATCTACTAAAAGCACAAGGCCTGAAATTTGGGGGAAGGAACTAGTCGATTAGATCAACCCCAGCGTTTTACTGGTACTTAATTTATCGACCCCGAAAGGATGAAAGGCAAAATCAACCTCGGCGAATTTGAACACAGAACGTGGTGGCAGACGAAATACCGCTAAGCATTCACCAGGCGTGCTAGCGATTCGGCTAACTCACCGCCTTGAAAATGGCAATAATAATCCTTTCTATTAAAGGTACAAGGGTCTAGACTGTTGGGGGAGAGGATAGTCGGTTATATCGATTCTAGTACGTAATTGGTACTTATTTTATTGACCCCGAAAGAATGAAAGGCAAGGTTGACCTCGGCGGAATTTGAACTCAGAAGATGAAGACAGACGAAATACCTATTTCTTTACTGCCCACAAGGGGCTAAACACAGAGAGGACAGACAAACGGATTAAGTCGATTACATCGACCCCAGTGCGTAACTGGTACTTATTTAATCGACCCCGAAAGGATGAAAGGCAAAGTCGACCTCAGCGGAATTTGATCTCAGAACGTGGCAGCAGACGAAATACCGTTAAGCATTTTGCCCTACGTGCTAACGATTCTGCCAACTTTCCACCTTGAAAATGATGATAATAATAATAATAAACAACAACAACAACAACATAATAAAATAATAATAATAATATAATAATAATAATAATAATAATAACAACAACAACAACAACAACAACAATAATAATATAATATTATAATAATAATAATAATAATAATAATAATAATAATAATAATAATAATAATCCTTTTTACTAAAGCACAAGTCCTGTAATTTGGGGGAGGGGGATAGTCGATTACATTGACCCAATGCTTAACTGGTACTTAGTTTATAGGCTCCGAAAGGATGAAAGGCAAAGTCTACCTTCGCGGAATTTGAACACAGAACGTAGCGGCAGACGAAATACCACTAAGATTTTCGCCTGGCGTACTAGCGATTCTGCCAGCTCGCCGCCTTGAAAATACCACTACTACTACTACTACTACTACTACTACTACTACTACTACTACTACTACTACTACTACTACTACTAATAATAATAATAATAATAATAATAATAACAATAATACCCTGATGCAGTTCCAAGCAGTGGCCCTCATGACTTTTGATCTTAACTGATTGGAAGTGTTATCATGTACATTGTTTTGTCATGCTATAAAAGATGGGCTACGCACAGAAGTATGTTCTCTGCACTTGCCCTGAACGGGGCCTGGCCTTGTTGATTTTGAAATATTTGATAGTCAGATATTGTGAAGCTTGTTACAAATATCCCAGACTCGTCCCTTGCATGTCATAAAATCTTTCTTACTGTGAACTATATAGAGCACCACTGTACCTGAAGCCACTGACCTCCTGTTGCATTTCGTTGTTGTATACTGTAAATAACGCAATGGTTAGGACTGGAACGCTTTTGTTTATGAAGTCAGTGACCTGTACTGAATTATAGTAACAACGATGACGACAAAAGTAACGACAACAACACCGTGAAAATTAGAAGGTAACAGAAAAATAGAAAATGCTCACGGTCGGAGGTTGCTGAAATATGATTATAAGTTTGTGAGTGACATTTGGGGAGGCGAAAAATAGCACACATTTTGTGCCGTTTGTCTGTAATTCAATACAGTCCATACTGTTTCTATGTAATAGAATATTTTCTATATGCTGTCTGTATGTAAGTCAATACGTTGTATTTTTGAAACAAATATCTTCAATAAATCATTTCAAAGCAGCACACACACGCACATTAACACATATGACTCTTTAAGAAACACAAATGAGGTAACACCAACATACAACGCATACACTTTTCTCTCTCCCCTCTCTCTCTATGTGTATGTGTGTGTGTGTGTGTGTGTGTGTGTGCTTGTATGTATGTATGTATATGTATATGTATGTATGTATATGTATATGTATGTATGTATATGTATGTATGTACACATATATATAATATATATATATATATATATATATATATATATTTTCAACAACATTGAGGAACGGCCCCGATAGGCCATTCGACCCACTAGACTCAAACCGCTAATTCTACCAATGCATTGCATTTGGTGTGCAATATCGTCCATTGCATCATTTCTGTATGAGTAAATACATATGTGTATGTTTTATATGTATGTATATATATATATAAATTATATATATATATATATATAATATATATATATATATATATATATATATATATATATATATATATATATAACGATTTAGGAGTGACCCCAACAGGTCACTCGTCCACCAAAGAGCATACACATCACACGCCAAGTATTATTAATTCAAAATTAGGTGAAATTTACATTTCCCTATTCATCCTTTTAGGCCCGCTGGTTGCGATAAATTTCTATTGAATTTTTTGCTATAAATTGACTAATATATATATATATATATTATATATATATAATATATATATATATATATATATATATATATATATATATATATATCACATAAAACATACATA
>NC_042998.1:147413299-147425799 GCF_006345805.1 Octopus sinensis | reverse complement strand
AATAAATGTTATCTCCGAAAAAGTCTAAAGACTTTTGGAAGTACCTTGCATCAAGAAGATTTGATAATAACGGTTTGAATTTAGGTCGGTCGGGGAAGATCTAAACTCACAGAAACAACCGGTTGAACGCTAGTGGTAAATGAAACTTAAAAGTGACGATTTCGTACGAAACAGACTTTGATAATAATAATAATAATCCCATCACCACCATCGCCGCTACTACACACGTACTGGTCAAACATCCATCGACTTCAGCAAGACTTTCGACTTCATCTCGCGAAAGCCACTTATAAAATACTCAACCCTTTCTTCAAAACATCACAAAGCAATCCCTGTTTCAGACTGTCTCTCAAGTTGTCAGGCCTGTGTTATGTATCAAGAAAAACAAAACGAAAAAAAAAGCAACAAGAAAATAGAAAACACATCTTGGGTTAATAATTTCCCCAAATGGAATACCATAAAGCACCTATTCATTCATCTACTAGATTTAATCATTGCTACTCAAACTTCTCACACATCCCAAAACATATATTGGTATATAGATAACATTAAACTCATATACAGTTGCATATCTCTACATGAACCACCAAGAAATTTGGCTCCAAACCAGCAAACTTAAGATCACCCAATCTCAATCCTATTCTGCAAAACTAGAAGACACCAAACATAATCACACATGACTGGTAAAGTATTACTATTGCACTTGTCATACTTTAAAAGTGAAACGTCTCAAACGTATGGCTGTGTAATAGTAGAAATTTATTATTTGATCGAAACTACATCGTTTGGCTCACAAGAAATAGCAGATATTGCCTCTTACCTGAGACACTACTGTCTTAAAAAAGACGTGATGATCAGACTAGATTGACTTCGATCCTAGATCTGCTCATTCAAGATTGGCCTGTGGCTAAACACCAACAACATTCATAGAACAAAAACTATACGATATAATGACAGAAGTCTGATGTACAAACATACTTTGAGCGCTGGTTTGACCAATAGAAATATCAACATTGGTGGTTCAAATAACAGATTAGATCTATGATGGATCATGTCAGCCTTGCTTGGACTCCCTACATTTTCTTAGTAAATTTCAATAAGCTTTAAGCGAACATAAAAGAGCGCACTATTGTTGTACACTGACTGCGCCTAGACACTTCTTCACATTTTAACGAAAGTACAAAAAATGAAATACCATCTAGGCCTGTGATATGGTTCTTATTATCTACGTTTCAACGATGGAGCTTTGTATCTTCTTTAGAAACCAGCTCCTTATTTAGTGGAAGACTTCAAATGATTAAAAACAGAAGAGAAAAACATACATCGTATTTGATAGTTTATAAAGCCCACAGATATGTACGCCCTCACTCCACTCGTCCGCAGGTTTTAGTAAGGAATATTAAAAATAATTTTTAATGTATTTAAGTATTACATATTTATTTAAATATTGTAGGTAGAGAAAAGTAGAAAAAACAAAACACTTGAACAAAATACGCAACTTGACAACAGGAAAACTATTTTTAAAAATAGTCCTGCGGTACAAACAACTTTCGCTCTATCCGAAGCCATTTTATAACACAGATTACCAGCAGAGATGACAAAGCCAGTCAATCTGGAAAACAGCCAAGAACAGTGATTTACAGCGAAAACATTCATTATACGGGAATAATAATAATATAATAATAATAATAATATAATAATAATAATAATAATAATAATAATAATAATGCGTGGTAACATAAAAGAAGCAGCTAAGTTTTAACAGAAACTATTGTCCACAAAAACAAACTAGCACTAGTTGAAAATAGAGCATAAAAACCAAATAAGACCAGTGAATTACAATGAAAATATTACACAGTACATGAATATAATTGTAAAACGTTTCATAATATGATAAAATTAGCTCGGCTGTAGCAGAAAGGATTTTTTGTTTCTTCTTTTTTTTTCTTTTTTGTTTTTAATATTCCGTCTTTGAAATCCGCTGACATTCTCTGTGCAATGACTGTTTTTGTACACATGAACAAATAACTTCAACTTTCCTTTTCATGCAAAACCCTAAATCCCTTGTTTCTTAATCTCCTGCCCTCATTATTAATTACCATTTTCATAAAAAAAAAAAACGCATCACACTATTTCTCTCATCGATCACTTTTGTTCAAGAGACAAGCAGAACGCGTCTCTTTCACAAGAAATTGAAGATTAGATGCTCCAGTCTGATCCGACTGGTAATTGAGCTATGGCTCGACGTTGATGCAGAAAATGTTGACGGAGGCGATGTAGATGTTTGCCACCTTGGCTCGATCCTCCAGAGATACCTTCCCCTCGGTCCATTTCTAGATAAGACTGGTCACCTTACTCATAACCTCGTCTCAGTTCCAATTCACCTAATTATAGGGGCCGAACAAAATAACATCGTCCGACGACTTAGACTTGTCCCTTTAATTGTTGAGCTGAAAGCCCACCGACTTGTCCGGATTGATTACTACTCTTGCCACCACCTCGTATTGCTTCATAAGGGTGCTGACCACTTCTTTCTAATTAGGCCGATGCGGTCATTCTGCACCTCAGTTTGAAAAGAGATGACTTTGTTAATCGCTGTTCTAGATTTCTAATTCCCTGTCGAAAATATTTCTTTCTACCACAAGCTCTTCATTAAACGTTATCAACTCTAATCTAATCGCACAACGCACTTTTATTCACCTCATTAAAACGTACCGAACATACGAAGTTAACATTTCAGGGTCAAAAGTTATAGCTAAATTTAAGATATAGCTACATACGCATCAAGATAATAGACACTGAGTTCATTGTTTGGCAATGGTAATTAACAGATTCTCCAATAAACCGTTCTAGATAAACTTTGTTTCTCATCCTTCGGAACTGCTGGATTTGTGTCTCAATTTTGAAATCATATCTTTGAGCTTTTCGTTATCGATAAAATAAAGGATCAGCCGAGCACTGGAGTCGGTAACATCTAGCAACTCCCTCTTCTCAACATTCCTAGCCTTCTGCCTAAATTAGAAACCATCGCGAGATCATGGTTTCAATTCCTAGACCAAGTGATTGCTTTGCGATCACTTCGACATATGACGCATAGCACACTGTGCACCTGTGCAGAAACATCGATTTGATGGAGGGAATGAGCTAATATACAACACATATATTTGATCACTATAAACAAATCATTTGTACAGGTCATTCGGCAAAAGCCGAACACTCTTCGACGGGAATGTCTATCATTATTACTATTAAGACGGCGAGGTGATAGACTCATTAGCATGCTAGGAAAAATTCTTAGCGGCATTTTGTCCGTCCTTACATTCTGAGTTCAAATTCCATCGAGGTCGTCTTTGCCTTTCATCCTTTCAGGGTCGATGAAATAAGTACTAGTTGAGCACTGGGATCGATGTAATCGACTAGCCCCCTCCCTCAAATTTCAGGCTTTGTGCCTATAGTAGAAAGGATTATTATTATTATTATTTTCATTATTATTATTATTATTATTATTATTATTATTATTATTATTATTATTATTATTATCATTATTATTATTATTATTATTATTATTATTATTATTATTATTATTATTATTATTATTATTATCATTAGTAGTAGTAGTAGTAGTAGTAGCAAGGCGAGGAATGGCTAGCATGCCGGTCAAATTGCTTAGCTGCATTTCTTACCGCTTTAACAGTCTGAATTCGAATTTCGCCCTATTTCACCTTTCGTCTTTCTGGATCGATAAAAAAAAAATGCCAATCAAGTGTGAAGTTGAGTTAAGCCTTTATATTCCCACACTTTCACACACACACACACACACACACACACGCGCACGCATACACATGCATACACAAACACACACACGCCTTCACACACACGCAAACTCATGCACGCACACATACACACACACACACACGTATTCACACATACAATACACACACATACACACAACACACACATACACACACGCACATAATACACGCTCACAAAATACACAAGTACACACATGCACACACGCGCGCGCGCGCGCACGCACACACACACACACACACACACACACACACACACACACACACACACACAAACTGTGTCCTGCTCAGTTGTAATTTATAATTCCCACCCAGGTTACCTCCGCCTTTCACCTTTCCAAATCCGATAAAGTACCCGGCAATTTTTCTAGTGTATTCTCAGGTGAACACTGAGTATACGTTTGATCAAAGACATTCCAGCTGTGATCACACCCTTCTACTGTATATGTAAACCTCACAGAAGAGAAACATGTCAAATTTACCACTTTCCCCGCTGATTAAAAAAAAATGAACAGCCATAATCAATTATCGACCCTTATTAAGGGTCACATTAGAGGTGTCTAGAATAGACTCTAGGTCATTTGGTTATCCTCTGAGAGATAAGCAAAAACCACTAGCCAGCCTGTTTCTATACACATCAAATGTAGTAGCTTCACAGAACTGGGTTTACTAATTTGCATATCATATGTGTTTGACACTTAATTTAATACTGGTTTCAAGTTTTGGCACAAGGCCAGCAATTTCGGAGGAAGTTGATTAGATCGACTCTAGTACGCAACTGGTACTTAATTTATCGACCCCGAAATGCTGTGAAGTAAAGTCGACCTCGGCGGCATTTGACCCAGAACATAAAGACAGACGGAATGCCGCTAAGAATTTTGCCCGGCATACTATCGACTCTGCTAGTTCGCCGGCTTAACATTTTATTTAATATTAGAATCCTACCGAGCGGCGAATTGTTAGAAACGTTAGCACGCCGGGTGAAATCCTTGGCAGTATTTTCTCCGTCTTCATTTTCTGAGTTCAAATTCTGCCGAGGTCGACTTTGCCTTTTATCCTTTTGGGGTCGATAAATTAAGTACCAGTTGCGTACTGAGATCGATCAAATCGATTAGCCCCCTCTCCCAAAATTTCGGGCCTTGTGCCTAGAGTAGAAAAGGATATTAGAATCCTGGCAAGGTGGCAGAATCGCTAGCACGCCGAGCAAGATGCTTAGCAACATTTCGTCCATCCTTGCGTTCTGAGTTTGAATTCCGCCGAGGCTGACTTTGCTTTTCATCCATTCGGGGTCAATAAAATAGGAACCAGTTGAGCACTGGAGTCAATGTAATCAACTAATTCCCTCTCCCCGAAATTGCAGGCCTTGTGCCAAAACTTGAAATCAATATCAGAATCCTATCAATGATAACTTTATTTCATTTTTTCTATGAAAGAATTTGGCTGCTATTTCAAGCAAACCTCGTGATTATGTTCAGGCTCCCTCGTTGGTTCGATAAGTACCAAAGATGTATTAGGGATGATATTATTAATTTTCTCTCTGCATCAAGGCGGAGAGCCAGCATGAATCTCAGTTCAATGACCGATATTAATAACACAATAAGATCAATAACAGATCGATATTTCTTCCATTAAATTTCAAATGATTGTAAAAACAAAGCTTTCTTTTATTGATTCCTCATCACCAGAATAATTTCAGTTTCTATCATAATTTTATTTTGTTGATTTTTAAATATTTTTCGCTTTATTCTTCAAATTTGTATTTGTACTTGTGCATGCATGTGTCTGTGTATATGTATGTACGTATGTATCTGTGAGTATGTGTGTGTGTTTGTGTGTGTATGTTTACATGCGTGTGTTTGTATTTGTCTGTGTATATGTGTGTATCTGTTTATGTGTGCGCGCGCGCATATATGGGCAATTTAAAACAATCACTTTATTAAATAAAACTTACAAACTTATATTAATACATAATGTATATACGCACACATATGAACACACATGTACATACGCACACATTGTGTATACTCTTTTACTTGTTTCAGTCATTTGATTGCGGCCATGCTTGAGCACCGCCTTTAGTCGAGCAAATCGACTCCGGGACTTATTCTATCGGTCTTTTTTTGCCGAACCGCTAAGTTACGGGGACGTAAACACACCAGCATCGGTTGTCAAGCGATGTTGGGGGCACAAACAGACACACAAACACATACACACACAATACAAACACATATATATATATATATATATATATATATATATATATATATATATATATACATATATTAATCAAAATAAAAACATGATGCAAAAGATTTAGCGGTACATATGTTTCTGGCTTTTATTAGACGGTATATATCAATGCATAATTGATGTAATTTGTATGTCAATAGCCTTCTTCAGCCGCGTACAATTACTACTCCAAGGACATGTATTACATTATAAGACGATTTACGTTGGGGATGCAAATCCTCATAGTCATGTACAACAGAGCGAGGCACCAAAACAAAATCGAAGCGTCCATCCCGTTCTTCACTCGATGTAGAATATATATACATATATACGACGGGCTTCTTTCAGTTCCCGTCTACCAAATCCACTCACAAGGCTTTAGTCGGACCCAAGGTTATAGTAGAAGATATGGCCCAAGGTGCTACGCAGTAGGACTGAACCCGGAACCATGTGGTTGGTAAGTATACACACACATTCACACACACACACACACACACACACACACACACACACACACACACACACACACACACACACACACACACACACACATTCACTCGCACGCGCGCGTTAGTTTTTCTGATTTTATTTATCGACTTATTTCACCAATAGAGAAAAAAACAAGTTCTAGCCTAGAATCGAAACCCTTTCATTGTCTATTTGCAGTCATGCATGTACATATGCATACATTTTCATGTGTATGTATATATGCACATATCGATGCAGGCATAGATGTCATTGCATACTAGATATACAGGCCTACATGATAAACCTTTTGAGTATTTTACAAATCCTGACGGTGCATTTGATAACATCATCTGTGATTAGGTGTGTTCATTATATACGTACGTACGTAGGTATGTATGTATGCTTGTATGCATGCATGAATGCATATATATGTATGTATGCATGTATGTATGTACGTATGTATGAATATATGTATGTACATGCATGTATGTATGTATGTATGTATGTATGTATGTATGTATGTATGTATGTATGCATGCATGTTTGTATGTACATGTATGTATGCATATATGTGTGTATGAATGTATGTATGCACGTATGCATGTGTGCATGTACGCATGTGTGTGTGCATGCGTGCGTGCACGCGTGTGCATGCATGATTTTTTTTTAGTTTAATCTAAGTTCTTTTTGAGAGAATTCAAACCCGTCGCTAAAAGAGGAACAAGACTTTTTGAGTTTAGAGAGTTCCCGGTGATTGTCAATAAGTTGTTGAGTGGGTTGAACTCTCGATGCATACGCTCAAGTGTGTGTGCATCTTTACCCATAAGAATCTCAGATGGAGAATGTTTGGATTGTTTGACAAATATTCACATCTTCACTCTGCCACTAATAGGTTGATTTTGGAGAATATGCGCCAGTTTCTTTTGCTCTTTCACCGTGAAACCGAGTATTTCTAGGTTTTTGTGCAAATGTATGTGTGCGTCTCTGTGTGTGTATTATACATATGCATGCATATAAGTATGCTTACAGTATATCACAGGGTTCTGTACGCGGTCCCTTATTTATACATTACTCGATTATCAAATAATATTGACTTTTACATGTTAAAACACCAGATTTCACAGACAATACAATTTATTTATATCACCCTATTAAACTTGCGACATGCATAAGTCGCATTATAGTATCAGTTTACACGGATTACATTCTCAGCTAGTTCCCACCCAACAAAATGAAATAAAACGCAGATTAAACCGATATATTCTTGGCTGGTTTATATAATATATGATATATGACATATGATACATATATGTGCGCACGCGTGTGTTGTGTGGTTAAGCTCGCTTTGTAAACACTTGGTTTCGGATTCAGTCACCCTGTTTGTACTTTGGGCGAGTGACCTCTTCAATAGCCCCGACCAAAGACGTGTGAGTGAATATGGTAGAGGGAAACTGAGTGGAAGGGCGTTGTACACACACACACACACACACACACACACACACACACCACACACACACACACACACACACAGATACACACACACGCACACAGAGTGCGATGTGTAGATTGTCGTCTAAATTACATAAAAATGAAAATAACACTGACATCTCATTTTAACAGTTATGTTTACCAAAATTACATAAAAATATCTTGAAATACTAAAGAGTAAATTTATTCAATAATGTCGAAATTTGGCTTCAAATTACATAAAAATGAAAATAACACTGACATCTCATTTTAACAGATATATTTACCAAAATTACATAAAAATATCTTGAAATACTAAAGAGTAAATTTATTCAATAAATTTATTCAACCACGATCCCGAGACGACTTCGGAATCTACTGCAACTCTTCTGGACTCCCTACAAGTTACGTCGGAGAATGCTGCCATAATCTTTGCTTTCACTTCATCTTTGGTGTTACACGAAATTTTGTTGGTCTCTCGCTCAACTGCGCTCTACAAATAATAATCAAGGGGGTGTAATCTGGAGAGTTAGGTGGCCAGACGTTAGGAGTAATGTGATCACAAAAATTGTCTGACAGCCATGACTTGGTTCCCCTGCTTGTGTGACATGGTGCAGAGCCCTGTTGCCAGACATAGGGTCTTCCAGCAGCCACCCTCTTGACCCAGGGCAGCATTACCTCCTCCAGGCACCAGATGTAGGCCTCCGTGTTGAGGCCGTGTGGGAGGATGAATGGAGGCATAACGTCGCCATCACTAGTGGTCACTCCAAATACCATGATGTTGACTGGATGTTTGATTTTCACCACTCTCGGTATATGTCCTCAGATTGCATTGTCCTCGGATTGAGACCCAGACCCTCTGAAATGTTCACATTGGAACTTCCGGTACGAATTCCAAGTAGTACAGCATGTCGTTTCCAAATTTCTAGCAGAGTGAATTGAGTCATGGTGCTGTTTTTCTCACAGACGGTGCCCAAGGGACACTACTATACCGTTTAGTCGACAAAATCAAAAACAAACAATGCGGATGCGCAGAATTAAATCTATAAAATGACAATTTACCCATCACACCCTATATATAAAGGTAAAAGGATGAAGACCACCCCGTTGGTCATGAATGACCATGAGATTGCACCTAGAAAAATCTACTCCGAGGCGCAAGTCCGGGCAAGGTTGTTTATGGTAGACCAGTAGCCGCCCATGCATACCAGCCTCCCCTCTCCACGCTACTACAATTTAGTGTATAAGGAGGAGCATTAGTTTGAGCGGCTATGGCAATCAAGCATGACGCCATGGTCAGATTCAGGCCTTTTTGACCTTGTGGCTTCGAATGCTTAAACACAAGCACACACATTCATAAGTATAACTGTGCGCGCACGCCTGTATACATTCACACGTATGTGTGTCCGCCCATCCGCACGCGCAGTAAGCAAATACATACACATAGATACGTACCCACATACATCATTCATCCTACCAATAGGCACAGGCATCCATTTCCTCTAATACACATAGACATACGCACGCTTGTATATAGATTGGCATCACTGTGTTCGAGCGCCCTGAATCATGCCTCCATACCCACACAGGCACCGACTGGCACACGCGCACACACACATACACGGGTACAAAGACGCCCACTCTTGTACGCACGCACGTACAGAGACACAAACCGGATCTTTGATGTTTGGCTGCCAAAGTTAATTTCTGTTCGAATTAATTTCATATTTAATGTAATGAAACACTTTTAGTAGTTAATCTGGAAAAGTCAAATAACTCCAGCAATTCAGTTTGGAAAACTACTTTAATGTACCAAATTTTAAAATTTTCTATATACTTTGATTTTTGAAATCTTGGCAGTCAAACAGAAAAGATCCCACAAAACTATATCCTGTATACGTATGCGTAGACGCACACACACAGACACATACATATACAGACACAAGCACGTACGCACTTGCAGCCACATGTGCATTCGCGCATATACCGGCACACAATCGTATACATATGTATATATAAAACCCCACAACTGTACACATACCTGCACACGGGCGCAGCCGCTTAGCATGTGCGCGGTTACACACATCATGCACATACATATACCCACACACACATTTACTCACGTGCTTGACAAGTAATCAAAGGCTTACACATACCGGGTCTCTCAATCTAATGCCCCTCCTTTAAATTCTTTATATTTTCTTATTTTTATTTATATTTTTTAACTTTTAACAATAACACAAGTATCAACACTCCACCCGATTCATGTAAAATGATTTGTGCTTTTATTCTTGTACTAGCAGTATCGCCCGGCGTTGCTCGGGTTTGTAAGGGAAATAACTATATAAGCATTTTTAGAGAGTTATAGCCAAAAAATAGCAAAAAAATGCATTAAAAATTGAAAAAAAATTAAGGTAAATTTTTTTTAAATCGTTGACACATCGTAGATATTTTTAGAGAGTTACTTCCCTTATATAAAAGCGAAAAAATGCATTAAAATGGAAAAATATGATGGTAAATTTTTTTTAAATCGTAGACTCATCGTAGACGCACGCTAATACCCAGAAGGGCTCGATATGAATCACGACTATAAGATACCCGCTTTTGGTTAAACTGCACCGCAAAATGTGGGAGTAGTTAGGAATCTAAATCGTAGGAGACAGACACAACTTCACTCTTATATAAAGATGCTTTTTTTTTTTTCAGTCATAGAGTTAGATTTATGAAGGTCTTCAGTAGAAAATCCTTCGAATTCTGACTCGCTGCTTGATATAATGAAATTCGTATCCATTTTTTGTCAGAATTACAAATTTTGAAAACACAATAGGAACAAATTTCGGAAAAAAATCTCCCATAATTCACGGAATTAAAATTACACTTCGATTTTTGTACAAAACTGTAGTTGAAGTGTTTACGAAGTATAATACGTGTTTTCACGAATGTACTAAAGAGATTTGCTCTGATATTGTCATTTAAATATGAATAGGTAAATTCGGGCGGCTTGGTAACTATATATAAGTGTCGTCTGTTTATACATAAACACTGTTTCATACTGCAATTATATATACATATATCTATATATAATATTATATAATAAAATATATACAGAGTAAAATAAAAACCAATTTACCTTTTCTGTCCGTCCGTGTGTCTTTGCAAACGTGTTGGAATGATAAGTGAGTTGAGTTTTGGCGCCTTTTTTACTAATAACAAACACACACGTGTTTGTATGTAGTTGTATGTGTATGTAGTTGTATATGTATGTGTATGCGTGTGTGTGAGGAATGACACACACACACTCACGCACGCACACATGTACATCAATGCTTTCGGAGTGATATGTTAAAATATTGAGTTTTCTCGAATTTTGTCTTAATTGGTGGTAAAATTGAAAGAAATTTTTTATGGCATCACCCACTGAAGTACTCTGAAAAATCTTAGGTAAATTCTAATTGAAGAAATTGTGTGAGGAGTAAATGGTTATGTATTTATTTGTTTCTGTTTGCTGTGTTTTTTTTTTTTTTGAGTAGTGGTTTAAATACTTTCAGTTTAGTCTTCCTCAAATCACTCTGTCGCTATTTACTTTCATTTTATTCGTTGCACACTGTGTGTGTGCGTTTGCGTGTGGTGTAAACCAGACTAAGAAAAGCATTTGACACACACACCAGAATGTGAGTTTTCTGTAAATTTTGCTTAATTGGAGTTTAAATTTTAAAAACTGGACCTGGCATGACGCGATGCATTGTACTCTTAAAAATGCTAGGTAAATTGTAATTGAAGAAATCCTATATTGTAGATTTGTATAACTCCCAAAGGGAGGCAGATAAAATCTGCCTTTTATAATAAGAGATTTTCTCCCTAACCAAGCCCCTCCCCACTCCATAGAAAAATGCATCCGAACTGCTAGAATCTCTCAATACCACCAATTACCCTGAAGTGAAATCGAAATATAAATCTGTGAACTCATAAGCATATTATGTCACCTGAAGAGGTTCTTTTGCACTGTGCGTTGCATCTGGTGTTATTGCATCATTCCACGCCCAATAGGGAGCAGTGCAACTTGAAGCCGAAACAGTTGTGCTAATAAATGCTTTTGTTATACATCTTCTCCATTAATCTTTAAAATACACCCTACGTGTACTCTGGAATTTCTGGACGTAGATCCAACGATGAATCGAAAATATCGCTGATGACGCCTGATAGCTATAAGTGATGAACGTGCACCGCAGACACACTACCTGGGACTTACCCTGAAACACGGTTTGGATACTGCATTTAATGCCTACTTTCGAGACCTTAGTTCTTTAACTTTAAATTCTAATTATATATCTACTATAATAATACTAGTGTTTTTCTCCGTCACAACATATGAATGAGGAATAAGGAAAGAAGGGATGATAGCACACTTGGTAGTGGGACGATGGAAATTCTACGGTGAAAAAAAAAATCAAACTGCGTTTCAATTCTGCATGAGTATATGTGTGTGTATGTAAAAGTATCTAAATTTTGAGGATCACACAATAAATA
>NC_042998.1:147398299-147403299 GCF_006345805.1 Octopus sinensis | reverse complement strand
GACTGATCACGCGAAACCGTGGCTGGTTGATCGTGATGTCTAACTACGTATCCAGGGATTCAGTTTTGAATCACCGCTACACAGCATCATTTCTTCATAAAGTATCATTTCTTCTAGATACATTATCACAGCAAAACACTTGCGTAAAAATGTAAGCAACTCGAGGAGCTACGATATTCGTATACAACAAAACTGAGTATGAGAATTAATCACATATGTATTCCAATTTCTACACATATACACACTACTGTTTCTCGTTTATACATCAACAAAAATAATGTTTATACAATTCACACAGGAACACATACAAACTTTCACGCGTGAACAAAACAAACTATGAACACACGGCGTTTAAAGAGCTTTAACAAAAAATACAACACGCTTCATTTTGAACAATGGGGAAAAGCAGCTATGCACAGTAATGAAACTATCAGGAATAAAAATAGAGGTGAATTTCGATCTGCTAGTCTCAGTCAATCACGATAGGAAAGAAGCATTAGCATGTGGTGTTCTGTCAAAAAGTTAACATTGAACAGACATATCCATCTCTTAATGTCACTGCCCAAACGAATAAAACGTCACACAAAACACACTTGCGAATGTCCGACCATATATCCTGCGAGAAGGGAGAGTTTTCAAAACCGAAATACACAAACTCATAAAAAAAACACGGAAAATAAAGCAAAGCACCAAACAACTCAAAACAATGGGCTACAATCAAAGAAAAATAGCACATGAAAAATTATACCTCAAAAACTCACAAGACCCCCACAAAAAAGAAAGAAACACAAAAGAGGTAATCATGCATACAGAAAATAAAAGCCTAAATCAAAGTGAAATTTGTACAGTTACCTACACGAGTAATAAATACACATAGACAAGCAAATGCTGAAAACACAAAACGACAGCAATAAAAAGAAACACACACACCATGACAGACAAACTACAGGTGATGCTGGAAACGAGTTGACTGAAGTAATAACAAAAAACAGAAGTCGATAAATATGAGTCAGCATAAGCGCCTCCTAAAGCTACAAAACTATAAGTAGCTCTGTGAAAAGATAAATGTATACAATAAATCCCTATAAGACATAATAACCGCATTAAAAGATACCCTGGATATCAAAAGACTAAATAACCTGATCTATTCAGCAGCGGTAGTGATATCTAGGGAAACAGGACTTGATCCATTCAAAGAAAATGAAAAAAAAAAAAAGGGGAAAAAAAGCCAAATCTCAAACCCCAAAATGGAAAGAAAATATAATAAACAAAATAAAAAAAAATCAAAGACTTATTCCTAATTCATGAATTAGAGAAAGAGAGATCAAGCATGAAAAGAAAAAGAAGACCTATATAACAAAAAAAAAAAAGATATGACATAAATAAAGGAGTTAAAAGAAAGCGGAGTATAGCAGCAAAAGCTTGCTACATACAACGGTATGAAAAACGCGAAAACTTCTTCCGGGAAAATACAAAATTTAAAATAAGCACAAAAACAATTTACAGAAACTTAAACAAAAAACCCTATCAATAGATAACATGCCAAAATCACCAGAAATTCAGTCATACTGCGAAGGAATATGGAGCAAACAAGAACAACACAACAAAAATGCTCAGTGGATAAATAGAGAAAAAAAAAGGAAGAGCAAAATAGAATCACAGGTATGACCCATCACAAGCGAAGAGATCACGGGAACTACGAGGACTACCAGTAACTGGCAAACTCCAGGAATAGACAAGGTCCCCAACTTTTGGTTGAAACACTTCACCAGTACCATACTCATATAGGAACAGCAGCATTTAACTTGATAGTAAGCAAGTAAGAATCAACATCAAATTGGATGCTGGAGGGACAAACCACTCTAATACCAAAAGACAAAAGCATCATACACCACAAAATCACAGACCAAAGCTCACAATACACATACAGTGCAGGTCTATCTGTTTTCTTTTCCCTTTGTCATTTACTTTTTTTGCTTTGTAAGGTTCTTACTCGTCTTCACTTCGGAATGAGGAGTGACTAGAGCCTGTAAGATCTGTCTCAGGGAGTGTGAGTGTGTCTGTGATAGTGTGAGTGTGCTTGTGTGAGTATATGCTTGAGAGAGGGGGTGAGAGGGGGTTTGTTTGACGGATACCCTGGGTGGTTTTCTCCATTGTATGGTCTCAAATTTTGTCACAAGGGCAGCAATTTTTGAGAAGATGAATCGATTACATTGACCCCAGTGTTCAACTGGTACTTATTTTATCGACTCCGAAAGGATGAAAGGTAAACTCGACTTTCGCAGAATTTGAACTCAGAACTTAGCGACGGACGAAATACCTATTTCTTTACTAGAGAGGACAAACAAGGACAGACAAACGGATTAAGACGATTATATCGACCCCAGTGCGTAACTGGTACTTATTCAATCGACCCCGAAAGGATGAAAGGCAAAGTCGACCTCGGCGGAATTTGAACTCAAAACGTAGCGGCAGACGAAATACCGCTAACCATTTCGTTCAGCGCGCTAACGATTCTGCCAGCTCGCCGCCCTAATAATAACAATAATAATTATGGTTTCAAATTTTGCCACAAGGACAGCTGTTTTGGGGATAAGTCGATTACATCGACCTCAGTGTTTCACTGGTGCTTGATTTATCGACCCCGAAAGGATGAAAGGTAAAGTCGACCTTGGCAGAATCAGAACGAGTGAAATACCATTAATCATTTCATCTACTATAGGCACAAGGGCTGAAATTGTGGGGGAGAGGACTAGTCGATTACATTGACCCCGTTGTTTCACCGGTACTTAATTTATCGACCGAAAGGTACTTAATTTATCGACCTCGGCGGAATTTGAACTTAGAACCTAGCGACGGGGGAAAATACCCATTTCTTTACTACCCACAAGGAGACAAACAAGGACAGACAAACGGATTGAGTCGATTAAGCATTTCATCCAGTGCGCTGACGATTCTGCCAGTTCGCCGTCCTAATAACAACAACAACAACAACAACAACAACAACAACAATGAGAAGAAGAAGAAGAAGAAGAAGAAGAAGAAGAAGAAGAAGAAGAATTAACATTAGCACAAGTTTGGGAGTGGGTATACAGTCGAATTAATCGAACTCACAACTTGACTAGTTTGCCTTCAATTTATCGACCCAGAAGCAGGAAATGTAAATTGGCACCAGGCGAGATTTGAACACTACCATAGAAGAAACTTTAACGCTTTTGTCAACCTACGACACTTAAAAATGTTAAAGAAATAAAATAATTGAAGGACTAATTATTTAATAAAATTGATTAAATAACAATAAGCATTTATAAAAATAATTTCACCGAAAATTAATGGAAGCACACGAAAGTTTGAGAAGAAGGGGAAAAAAAAGAGGAAGAAGAAATTTGTAATAACTGAGTAGGATTGAAATATGAAGAAGCAAATACAACAATAAGAAGAATAACAACAGCAGAGATAACAATAAAATTAGCAACAAGAATAATACAGCAGGAACAAAGGCGACAGGAATAACAGCAATAACAATAGGAAAAATAACAAGGAAAGCAGCCACAATAACAACTAGAACAGCAATATCGGTAACAATTACAACAGGAATAACTACAAGATAAGCAGCAATAAGAAAAATAAATAATATTAACAGTAATAATAATTGTTTCAAACTTTGCCACAAGGGAAGGAATTTTTTTGTGGTGGGGGGGGGGATTAGTCGGTTATATTGACCACAGTGTTCAACTGGTACGTATTTTATCGACCCAGAAAGGACGAAAAGCAAAGTCGACCTCGGTGAAATTTGAACTCAGAACGTAGCGACGGGCAAAATACTACTAAACACTTCGTCCAGTGTGATAACGATTCTGCCAGCACGCTGCCTTATTAACAACAATAATAATAACTGGAATAATAATAATGACCATATCGGCAGCAATAACAAGAATAACAACCATAAAAGAAAAACAACGACAGTAAAAGACAACGAGAATAACGAGAACAACGACAACGACAAGAATAATAACAGTAACAACAATACTGATAACAACAGCAACAACAGCTACAACAATAAATATAAGAATAATAATAACAGTAACTATAATAACTACAATAACAAGAATGATTGCAGTAAAAACAATAATGATAACAACAACGACGAGAAGAATAATCATAGTAATAACAATAATAACGACGAGAACGGCGACGACGGCGGCGATGACGATGACAACGAAAAGCTAAATGGATAACTGAAATGGTAGTAAGAATCTCGGAGGAACGATGAGGAATAAAAACCGAGAAGAATTCGGAACTAGGAGGAGTTACCGAATTATTGACCAATCAACAGCCAGGATTTCGGGTAGCCGTGCACTTTATCAAGCGAAACGACTTAATGACTTTCAATAGAAAGATTCTTTATGACGCTGTTGTTGTTGCTTTTGTCGTTGTCGTTGTTGCTGTTGTTGCTGCTGCTGCTGCTGCTGTTGCTGTTGTTGTTGTTGTTGTTGTTGTTGTTGTTGTTGTTGTTGTTGTAGCAATATCCCCAAAGTTGACTAAGCGAAATTCTCTTTGCATTCATAATAAATTTGTGCACTTGCAGGAACACATTACATACATACATACATGCGTGTACGTGTGTGCATGTGTGTGTATGTATGTGTGCGTGTGTGTTTGTGAGCGTGTGCATGGTATACAACTTGCACTGCACGACTCTCCCTCCATCATCTGTCGACTGGAGATTTCATCATTTTCAGCTTCTTCCGACATCAATTCTGTGTGTTTGTGTGCGTGTGCGCGCGTGCGCACATGTGTGTGTGTGTGTGTGTGTGTGCGCACGTGCATGTGTGTGTGTTTATGCCAATATGTATGCATATATATGTGCATGCTTGTGCCTATACATGTGTATACATATATGCACACAAAGACACATACAGATACATGCGTGTGTATACATACAAACACACACACATATATGATATATATATATATATATATATATATATATATATATA
>NC_042998.1:147383299-147395799 GCF_006345805.1 Octopus sinensis | reverse complement strand
TATATATATATATATATATATATATATATAAATATATACATACATACAAACATACATACATACATGTGCGTGTATATACGAATATATATGTATAAATATGCATACATACATGTATTTATATGTGTGCGTGCGTGTGTGTGTGGGGTGTATGTGTTTGTATGTGCGCGTGTGCGTACGGCCTGTAATTTAGTCACAAAACCAGCTGCTATGAGGGGATATGCTTAGTAGTTTACATTCATCTCCAGTTCTTGATTAGAACTTTATTTTATCAACAAAATAGGGATAAATGTTGAAGTTCATCTCGGCGGAGTTTGCACACTGAGCACAAAAAGTTGGAATAAATGCCGCAAAGCGCTCTTTTCCAGTGCTTTAGAAGTGCGATGTTTTTCTTGGTTAATCTGTAACGTGATCCAAACTGAAATAGTTTTAGTAATAAGCAGCTTATAATTTCAGCAATTAGAGTAGGGGCTCTCAACCATTTATTTCTTTTATCTATGGAGCCTTTTGATTACTCTTTTATTCTGGTGGATCTCCATATTCATATTTATAGAAACTTCTTTCAAAATTCTAATTTTGTTATTCACACATCAACTTGTGCAGGTTGAACTATGTGAGACATACATGCATCCATACCAATACATACATCAAGAACAAAATTGTTTCAGAGGACCTTAAAATAATATTGTGAATCTCCAATTTATTATTTTGTTATATGGACCCCACCAAAAATCTTATATGGCCCCTGTGGGGCCATATGGATCCCGGTTGAGAACCACTGAATTCCAGTTTAAAACAGCACTTTCTATTTCTTTGACATCCGGCTAATAATTGATGTTTTTATTTCTGATGGCTAAAATTATTATTGGTTCTAATTGTTTGAAATTATTAATTACTACACTATTATTATTGCTGACATCATTCATTAATTGAATAATTTAATTGATCTCAATCTTCCAACCCACCTACAAACATTCACTATTTATCTGCATCTAGCGTTCTATTTCGCTTCATATATATATGTATATATATATATATATATATATATATATATATAGAAAAGAGGAATATATAGAAAAGAGGAATATGTATATATATATATATAGAGAGAGAGAGAGAGAGAGAGAGAGAAAAGAGGAATATGTATATATATATATATATATATATATATATATATATATATATAGAGTAATAAATAAAATATATGCATACATACAAACATATATGTACGTACCGACATCTACATGTATATATACATGCATATATAAATATATATATACGTACAGGACACCACAAGAAGACGTAAAAATCAACAGAAACGAAAACGGAAAAGCCATTTGTTACAACAGAAGGACAGAGACGTGGAACAAGACGAAACGAAAACGTGAAAAACAATTATGTGCAGCAGAATATATATATATATATATATATATATAATATATATATACCATATATATATAGAGAGAGAAAAGAGGAATTTCGATTACACACACACACATACACACACACAGATAATCAGAAAATGGAAAAAGCCTCAGATTAACAAACGCTTCGATTGGACCGCATTTATAGCTTATTTTTTTATACAAAGCATGACATAACAAATAGGTGACGTAACAAATCTTACGGCCATTTCCGCATCCGTTGCCAAACGCTGTCTATAAATAATTGCGAAAATAACATTCTTCATCTTCATAGGACATTCAAATTAAGGCACGGTGCTTCATCAGAGTAAAAGACAAGAGCATCCAAAGGGAAGAAGGAATAGGAAAGAAAACATGACCTACAAAAGAAGCATGGAAGCATATAATCTACCATCTTGGGGCTACGAGGTCTGTAGGTAAAAGAGTGAACTAGTAGTGGTCTAGGGAATACTAAAATTTATTTACGGGTAGTTACAATTTAAGGGCGGAGTAAGATGTTTTAAAATTTATGAAAAGAAGTTATCTAAAAAATAATACAAGGAAACTTACTAACATGATTATCAAAGGGCAGTACCTATGCTAACGAAGTAAACTCAAGTAAAATATATCTAAAACATTACCGTAGGATACTTAAGAAAGTGTACTCACAGGAATATTACTGAGAATCCCACCTATGGTCCACGATGGGGCAAGTCTAAGTCCGGCGGTCTCTACAATTGCTCAGTTTCAATTTGAACCGAGGTCACAAGTTAAAACCGTTACAATGGAAATGTCAATAAAATAAGAAAAACTAAAGGGTCTGGGGGAGAAGACAATGATATAAGTGGTTAGGGGCCGCTTATGCCCTTCAGCAGCTTAATGTTATAACATGCATGAGGGAACGGTCAAAGAGTAAGTAGGGTTATAGTTAAGGGGAGGTAACTAGTACAAGTAATTCAATGACTCATTAAAGCTACTTGGAAATGAATTTGGACTTAATTTCATATATAGAAAATTGTGGTAATAATTAGATATATACAGGTACGCAAGAAAAATCCATCTTCTAGATACACTACAATTCACAAATAAAAAGCCACTTACAATCAGGCAGTTAATATTTAAGACCAAATCACATGTTAATTATTATCAATTATAAAACTCACAAGTTGCCACAGTATACTAAATATGCTTAATAAGCATTACATAGACATTCAGATATTTCCTATCATTATATAAACAATTTAAAAGAATATATTGGTACTATATGGGTACAGTTAATACTGGGTCCACTAGCAAATAAGTACTATGAGTAAAGTTTCCTTTATTTAAACAGTTTGCGAAACATACTTAAAAGGCAATAACAATTACACCTAAGACTCGTGGTATATAAAAGCATTCTTATTTATATCGTTGACAGACGAGAACCATCTGCTGAGCCACCGGAACTGCGAGATCACATAATTTCGCAGTTTTGAGCTCTTCAGTGACACACATCCGGTCGTGTCATAACAGCCGAATCTCCTGTCTAAGAATATTAGTGTCTATTCAGACACAGATGCTGCAAATAGCCAGTGGGCTCATTAGAAAATAATTAATAGCGATAATTAAAGCTTCGGAGAGAGAAAGAGAGAGAGAGAGAGAGAGAGAGGCAGACAGACAGACAGACAGACAGATGAGTGTGTATTCACATATATGTAAACATATACGTGTATGTATGTGCGTATACGTCATAAAGGCGCATGGCTCAGTGGTTAGGACATCGGGCTTACAATCATGGGGTTGTGAGTTCGATTAGCGAACCGGGCTGTGTTGTGCTCTTGTCTTGAGCAAGACACTTTACTTCACTTTGTTCCAGTTTACTCAGCTGTAGAAGTGAGTTGCAACGTGACTGGTGCCAAGCTTTGGGGCGAGGAGACTAGTATGCACGGGCGACTGCTGGTCTTCCACAAAATAACATTGCCTGGACTTGTGTCCCGAAGAGGAACTTTTTAGTGCAATCCCATGTCATTTGTAGTCTTCTTTTAATTTCCGTCTATTAAATCCACTTACAAGGTTTTGGTCGGCTCGTGGCTAGAGTAGAAGACGCTTGCCCAAGATGCCACGCAGTTAGACTGAACCCGGAACCATGTGGTTTGGAAGCAAGCTTCTTAGCACGCAGTCACGCATATATATATATATACTAGCAGCTAAGCCCGGTTTCACCCGGTCTGTTTGGATAATGTGGCTGTGATCATTTTTGGTCAGGCATAATCTATAACAGCGTTTCTCAATCTTATAATTTTGGGTTCCCTGTTTCGATTGGAGCCACCAACTATATGAAACATTTCCTGACCCCACCCCGTCAGAAAACAGCTTCTAAGCAACTGGTTGTTTTAATGGCGGAAGAAAGAGGGGAATTCCATTAGGAAAGATTTTAATCGATTTTCTCGGTAAGTATGGGGGCTAAGTAAAAGATACAAACCGCATTCCAATCTATGCACCCGTCTCCACATGTATGCCATTTTTCACGCAAATCTACCCAGCCATTTGGCTGTGAACCTCAAGACAAGAAAGAATACAACGATCACCCATGTCCAATTTATAGATTACCTTTCACTTATTTCAGTCATTAGACTGCTGCTATGTTGGAGCATTGCCTCTTAGGGTTTAGTCGACCAAATCGTCCCCAGTACTTATTCTATCGTTCCTTTTTACCGAGCCACTAAGCTTCGCGGACGTAGATAAACCAACGCGGACGTAAAAAAACCGACTCCCCCATATATATATGCATGTATGTATGTATGTATGTATGTATGTATGTATGTATGTATGTATGTATGTATGTATGTATGTATGTATGTATGCATGCTTGTATATATATATATATATATATGTATAGGCAAATTTGTTTTTGAAAATGCACCTAAATTTGAAAAATTGTTTAAAACAAATTTATTTACATATATACCAAACTTGTTTCAACAATATTGCTTGTTTATCAATGGTAAAAATTATGAATTAGAAAAAAATCTTTAAAAGTTTCAATGTCGACAAGTTTAAATGTTCATAATAGACAAATTTAGAATTATGAATTAGAAAAACATGTAAAGAACTCATTAGAGTTAGTAGTGATCGACAAGAAATGAATATCATCACAGTTTCAGTCATACTGAGTTAAGAGTGAAAAAAAACAGGGGAGAAATGAAGATAGTAAAAAAAAAGGGATTTGATTTACAATTTCTCTGATCCCGTCGCGTGTAAGAACTTTCACTTATATATTTATGATGGACTCTCCCGTCGAAGGCGAGGAATGAGTTTCTCCAGGCGTTGTGTATGCGTGAGTCTGTGCATTTGCATGTGTATTTGTTTATATATATATATGGTGTGTGTGTGTTGTGTGTGGGTGTGTTTGTGTGTGTGGTGGTCGTGTTGTGTGTGTGTGTGTGTGTGTGTGTGTGTGGGTGCGTGTTTGTGCCTTGTGTGGTGTATGTATATGTGTGTATGCATATATATATATATATATATATGTGTATATTTGTATATATATATGTATGTGTATATATATATAATATATATATATATATATATATATATATACGTATATATTATACGTTGTAAATATATGTGTATATATATATATATGTATGGATATAAATATATATATATATATATATATATATATATATATATATATATATATATATATCTATATATATATATATATATATGTAAGGTCCCGGGTTGAGTCGGGGTTAACCACTGTATATATATACACACACACACATATGTATATGTATAGTATATATGATGGGCTCTTCCGTCGAAGGCGACGTATGAGTGTTCGGATTTTCTGCCGAGCGACCTGCACGAATGATTTGTTTATAGTGATCAAATGTATGTGGTGTACATTAGCTCACTCCCTCCACGAATCACCTGAACAGGTGCCCGGTGTACCGCATGTCAGATGTCGAAATGATCGCAGTGCAACGTGACAAGAACATACCTCGAACCCACACGAGTAAACAAGAGAGACAGGACAGGCAGAAACAAGGAAAATGCCCCTTGTAATTGAATACTATGTAAATATTCTTTTAAAAAACTTTTCTTTTAATTTTTCAAAATGTAATTGTTTTCCATACGTACAGTAAAAAGTCTCAATGACTTAAACGGTACTGAAATGTCTTTTATAAAATTATTTTAGTATTTTTTTCCTTGACTTTTTTTCCATGTTCCTTGTTAAACCTCTACAACACATATTATATATTATATATATATATATATATATATATATATATAAATATATATATATATATATGTGTGTGTGTGTGTGTGTGTGTGGTGTGTGTGGTGTGTGTGTGTGGTGTGGCGGTGTGGTGTGTGTGTTGTGTGGCGTGTTTGTGCGTGTGTGTATATATATATGTGTGTATATATATATATATATATATATATATATGTATATATTTGTATATATATATGTATGTGTATATATATATAAATATATATATATAGATATATAGATATATACGTATGTAAATATATGGGTATATATATGTATTATATAAAATATATATATATATCAATATATATATATATATATATATATATATATATATATATTATATATATATATATATATATATATATTATATATATATATATATATATATATATATGTAGGTCCCGGGTTGAGTCGGGGTTAACCACTGTATATATATACACCACACACACATATGTATATGTAATATATGATGGGCTCTTCCGTCGAAGGCGACGTATGAGTGTTCGGATTTTCTGCCGAGCGACCTGCACGAATGATTTGTTTATAGTGATCAAATGTATGTGGTGTACATTAGCTCACTCCCTCCACGAAATCGACTGAACAGGTGCCCGGTGTACCGCATGTCAGATGTCGAAATGATCGCAGTGCAACGTGACAAGAACATAACCTCGAACCCACAAGAGTAAACAAGAGAGACAGGGACAGGCAGAAACAAGGAAAATGCCCCTTGTAATTGAATACTATGTAAATATTCTTTTAAAAAACTTTTCTTTTAATTTTTCCAAAATGTAATTGTTTTCCATACGTACAGTTGAAAAAGTCTCAATGACTTAAAT
Organism: Octopus sinensis; assembly: GCF_006345805.1. Lineage (NCBI taxonomy): Eukaryota > Metazoa > Mollusca > Cephalopoda > Octopoda > Octopodidae > Octopus > Octopus sinensis. The sequence continues at coordinate 147,389,305 of NC_042998.1, read as the reverse complement.
CGGTACTGAAATGTCTTTTATAAAATTATTTTAGTATTTTTTTCCTTGACTTTTTTTCCATGTTCCTTTTTAACCTTCTACAACACACACATATATATATATATATATATATATATATATTATATATATATATATATAATATAATATGTTGTGTGTGTGTGTGTGGTGTGTGTGTGTGTGTGTTGTTGTGTGTGTGTGTGTGTGGTGAGTGTGTGTATGTGTGTGTATATATGTATGTATTTATGTATGCATATATGTATGTAATGTATGTATGCATGTATGTATGTAAAGTATGTGTGTGTATATATAATATATATATACACGCACACACACATATGTACATAAATATGTTTGTGCGTATATACATATAAATGTATTTACTTTTAATCAGCACTTATATGCATGCGTATGCTCACACACGCACGCATACACGCACGCACACACACACACACACACACACCACACACCTCATCTATCCATTCACCTACCTAGCTATCTATCCGACTACCCTCTCTCTCCCGTTCCGTGTACCCGAATGCACCAGATGCATCCCTTCTGCCTGCTTTTTCCCAGTTGACATCTACTTACCCTCTCCATCACTTTCTCTCTTCCCCCGTCCCCCTCTCTCTGTTTCTCTCTCACCTTCTTTCACTCCCCACAAATCAACCCAGTTCCAATGTCAAAACACCCTCACAGCTGTGTCTAAAAGTGCACGTGAACCGCTTTCTCCACTTAACACAAGCCGTTGTTTGAGAACGGTTCGAGCGGAGATGGCGGCGATGGAGGCGATGGCGGCGAAGGTGGTGATGGCGGAGATGGTGAGGACGGTGGTGGTGATGGTGGTGGAGCGAGAAAGGCCATCTATTGTGCGGAGGCTTTTATGGAAAGTATTGTGCCAAATAAGCATAATCTAACAGGAGGAAGAGGGGGAATGAGATACAAAGGGATAAATACAAAGGTAATGGGTGAAGGGTTAAGCAAAAGACTAAAAAAAAAAATCAATAGTAAATTTTGAAACTGGTTACATATTTATTAACCAATCACAACAGGCGTACAGCTGCTAATTTATGTTAATTTATGCACACACGACCCGGCTGGAAATTCGTCGCTCAATCGTTGTGTTTTTTTCATTTTATATTATGTTGATAATAAGGTTAATGCGGATCTTCTATGTGAGCGAGTGCATGCGTGCATATGTGTTGTGTGTGCTGCGCGCGCGCGTATGCAATCGCGGGCAGGTGCTTTATTTGTGCCTCTGTGTGTAATGTATGCTTGTGTATGTATGTATGTATGTATGTATGTATGTATGTATGATGTATGTATGTGTGCGCGTATGCGCGAGAGCGTGTAGTTGTTTTATGCGTGCATCCGTGTGTATCAGTGAATGTGTGTGTTCAAAAGTATGTGGACGGGCGAGTGCGTGTTCTCGTCTAACATTAGCGGAAATAAAATTAGGCAAGTGCATACATTCATCTCACACACACACAAAGACATAAGCACACAAGTACACCTACATACTTGCATGCATACACGCACACACACATACACACACACACAATGTAACAGGAATCGTGAGATCATTTTCATTTCTGCTGTAAGTACATATGCACCCAGAGCTGAATTGCCGTGCAACGATTCACAGCTGTTTTTTTTATATTTGGTTGGCAAGGTTATTGTTGTGAACTCATACGTAGAAACATATTTCGTTGTATCTCGGGAGGGTCGTTATGCTAATAATGAACACAGGCCTTCGTTCTATTTCACTTCTTTATTGTTATTCGTCGATCGGTTAAGTATTTAAACAATTTATTGCTTGTTTGATCAATCGTTTAATCACTTGGTTAAATGGTTAACCGATTCACGAATAGCAATAAAGAAATGAAATAGAACAAAGAATGTGTTTATTATTGGCATAATGACCCTCCTGAGATACAACTAAAGTTTATAACTCCCCCGGGGCCATGTACATGCACATCGAAACCTCCAGCTTCTATATCCAGACTATGAATTCCTATTCATACCACAAATAATTGGAACACTAGGTTTTGTTAGTAAATGCTTAAAGGAGAATTTGGATAAACTGGGATTTTCAGAAAGAGAAATCGACCGGCTAATTCGTACATTACAAGTGCAATCTAGGAGTGGAACAGTAAAAATATGCAAGACTTTTCTCAAGTTCCTAATGTGAATTTGTCTGTGTTAACTACATCCCAAAGATGGAGCCTCGTATCTTTGTTGGAAACCGTCTCCCTCCACAGTGGAAGATTTATTATAATTAGAAAATAGAAGATACATACATACAAACATACATGCATGCATGAATAGATAGACTCACATATACACACACATATATGTATATATATGTGTGTGTGTGTGTGCGAGAGTGCGCGTGTGTTTGTGTATGTGAGTGTGTGTGTGAGTTTGTGTGTGAGTGTGTGTGCAGGTACACACAAATATGTGTTTATATATGTATGTATGTATGTATGTATGTATAGATAGATAGATAGATAGATAGATAGATAGATAGATAGATAGATACATACATACATACATACATACATACATACATACATACATACATACATACATACATACATATATGCATGCTAACACATACATGTATTTATACATACATACATACGTACAGACAAACAAATAGACAGACAGACACATGTCTTGTATAAATTTATAGCAGTATTTTATTACAAGATGTATGCTCTTGAATGGCTTGAATTGTCAAGGAAACCGCTCTCTTTTTTTGGAGGAAACAATTTTGTGAGGTGAAGTGGAGTGGTGCTTATGTTTATTGCAACCGTCACAGTCTAGTGAGCGTGACTGAACTGATACGAGGCCTAAACCTGTGGAGCACCGTTGGGTAAACAGAATGCGCAAACCACACTGGCCTGTTACATTATATGTGTATGATTGCTGTAGGAAGTAGGCGGCCAATTTGGCTACGATACAGGGTGGTCAAAACCCGTGCTACATCACTGACTTGGTAAAATCTAGGCGAAGAAGGAACTGGGAGTCTGGTCCGAACTCTTACATCTCTGTGAATTCCACGAAAGGCACTCAAGATCAGGTGGTGGTGTTTAAACTGTGCGATATGTTCTAAAGGAAAACACAAATTTAAATAGATTCACATTGCAAGTTCTTTGGGTGTGACCGAGCGGTATACACCACAATTCAGGGAAATAAGATAAACCCGAAGAGCTCGGGTTCAACTCCCATTAAAGTCAGTATTTCGAAAACAGCAGAAAAATACCTAGGAGTCATGACCTAAGTGAACCTGGCTCCCTTAACTTGTCAGGAACTAACGGGCCAAAACACTTTCTTGACAGGAGTTCTTTCTTTGTAGATTGGTCCTGCTAGTTGCTCGCCCCGTAGCGAGTTTTCACTTACTGATGGCCATCAAGGTTTGTTTATTTTGATGGCCATCAATAAGCGGAAACATTCTCCTTATAGTTGTTTACTTGTAATAAAGTATTGGGTGAGAATCGCTTATCTTTATTTTGATTGAGTTCTGTTTCAGATAAAGTTTCGTAGACGAATTCTGAGATGTCCATGATAGCTTGTATATTGACACCACAGGTTATTCACATAACATAATTGACATATTTTAAGCTACCAACGTCGGTACCTTTATATTTTGGCATCACTCGTTGCGCATATACACAGCTAAATCATCAACAAACTGAATTTCTACTGTTATGATAGTTTCAATGCTAAACCCTTCACTGTTTGAGAGAAAGACATTGTACTTGTCCCATAGAAATTTTGTAATCCTCTGCGGAAGGTCGTATCTTAAATATCAACAAAATGTATCAGTTCACAAAAAAAGACAGCGACAGGAATTTTGAAAAAAACAAAAAAAAAAAACAAAAACAAAAAAAAAAACACAATATTCTCATCAGAATTGTTTCTTTTTTTTAATTTTTTATTCGTTTTAGTCATTGGACTGCGATCATGCTGGGGCATCGCCTTGAAAGATTTTAGTTGAACGAATCTTCTCCGGTATTTTAAGCCTGATATTTATGTTATCGTTCACTTTTGCCAAACCGCAAGTTTCGTTGACATAAACCAAACCAACACAGGTTGTTAAGCGGTGATAGGGCACGCAAGCCGAAAGACACACATACACACATGCGCACACATACCACGAGCCTCTTTCAGTCTCTATCAACCAAATCCACTGATAAGGCTTTGGTCAACCCAGCAGTAGTAGAAGGTACCTGTCCAAGATGCTGAACAGGGGAACCAGCCGACAACTGTAATGGAATTCTCTATATTCCATAAAGAATTCTAAACATTTTCATGGAATATAGAGAACAGCAACTAGGAAATATCGGGCTTTAGTGATTAGGCATTCTGACATAGCAACCAACACATGGAATCTAAACTGAAATCTTTTAAAGTTTCCAAGAGAATTTAAATCAATCTGCAGCTAGTAGTGATCGATAAAAGCACAACGTTACACATTCTTAAATTTTGGTTTCCAAAACATGTTTCTGTAGAATTGGATTAATTTATTATTAGAAGATAAACATGACTAAGGACTGCACATAACATAAGTGTGTGATCTCGTGAATGGTATTCTAAAATCGATTGATTGATATGTTTGATGTGTTCAATCAAAGCTAGCTAAAGATACCCAACAGTAACGACTAAAATGAATTCGATAACGCAGTATATGCGATTACGGTGCTGTATATAGACACACATACATACATACATACATACATACATACATACATACATACATACATACATACATACATACGTGCGTACTATTTATTTCACGGGTTCTCTTTTTATTCTCTCCAAACACAGTTTCTGTTATATTTTTCAATGTTTGTTGGTAAGAAATGCAACTATTCGTTCATTTGCATGTAGTAAGTATCGTCACGTAAGTAAGACGTTTCCGTAGATAAGCAGTGGGATTGTTTTCTGTACAAATACACAAACGTACGCACGTATGTGTATATATATCAATAAACACACACGCTGATACGCTTATATATCTGTATATTCAATGTATATAGTTTTGTATGTATATATATATGTATATAAATACGCATTTGTGTATGCATGTCTATATCGATCTATGTCTCTCTCTATATATATTTCAGTATGTGGGTATGCATGTAACTATGTATGTACACACTCACACACGCGCACGCACGCACGCACACACACACACACACACACACACACACACACACCACACACACACACATACAGACACATACACACACACACACACACACACACATAAACATTGTTGTGTGTTGAAGAAGGAACGTTGCATAGACTCACACTGGTTTCAAATTTTAGCACAAGGCCAGCTATTTGGGAGGATGGGGCTAAATCGATTAGATCGACCCCGAAAGGATGAAAGACAAATTTGAACTTAGAACGTAAAGACGGACGAAATGTTGCTAAGCATTTTGGTCTGGCGTGCTAACGATTCTGCCGTTTCACCGCATTAATATATGCTTTATATTAATATGGCAGAGACTAGCATTCCACAGTTTCATTATTCAAGTTCCATCCTAGCTCAAGGCAAACACCAGGGCTACTTGTTTTGCATCATTTTTGACTCTATTTATAGGTCACGTGGTCTTTAGAGCTTGTCATGCTATTATATTGCTTATGTGTCTTTCATAAAGAATCTGTTGCAATGACTACTAGACTTTGGTTAATATTCTTGGCGCTAACGTTAGTTTATTGCAGCGGCATTTTATAACCTGCTTTGACTTCTGTTGAAGGATTCAGAGGTGGCATTTGTACAGAAAACAATCAAGAGCACGTAAACAAGAAAAGAAACCTAAACACACACATGCGCGCGCGCACACTAACACATACATGCACGCACACGCGCAGATTTGTGTATATTCAGACACAGACATGGCGAAGTGGTTCAGAAGCTCGCTTGGCAACCACGTAGTTTTGGATTCAATCCCACTGCGCATTACCACCAATGCCTTAAAGTGAATTTGGTCGACG
>NC_042998.1:147335106-147383199 GCF_006345805.1 Octopus sinensis | reverse complement strand
CAGTCAAATGACTGAAACAAGTAAAAGAATAAAAGAATATAAGAATAATATTGTTATTGTTGTTGCGTTTGTAGGTAGTAAAATACGACCAAACTGAAGGCCTACTGAAGTGGCCTGCAGCTTCGATTTTCGACATACGCCGCCACAAAATGTAAGCCTCATCTTCTACTGAACTTCTTTCACTTCCAAAAGGATGAATACGAAAAAAAAAAAAAAAAAAAAAAAGTTGCTAATAAGACAGTAGCGCCTTCTACCACAGAATCAATCAGTTATCACGTGTTTTAAATCTAACATGTCTCTCTATACAATAAATTGGACTGGGATGGAATTGGTTAGGATATTTCTCTTCCTGTCAATACTTTTCTTTGATAGCAGATTCATAATGGCTCCCTGTATTCTTCACATATCCACCATAAATGTACAAACAGCATTGTAAGCCACAGACACATATATGTGTACATACATATACATACATACATACATACATACATACATACATACATACATACATACACACATATATACGCACACACATTCACATTCACGTTCATTCGAAGTTGATGATTCACGCCGTCGCTTCTTCGAATTTCTCATTTGTATGCGTTCGTTCAAAGGATGAAGGACACATAAACATCACACACACACACACACACACACACACACACACACACACACACGCGCGCACACACACACCACACACACACACACACACACACCTATATGCATACATATGTACATACAAAATTACATACGGACATACATAAGGATACACACTCACGTATACACTCATATGCGCATGGGCAGGCATACAAAAGCACGCGTGCATGCACCCACACTCACACATACGCGCTCACACGCAGGCACAGATGCATACACACATACACAAGCATACACGTATACATATCTACATCTATATAATGTAATACATACATATATATATATATATATATATATATATATATATATATTATATATATATTATATTTATATTATATATATATATATAATATTATATATATTATATATATATATATGTATGTATGTATGTATGTATGTAGATGTATGTATGGTATATAATATATATATATATATACAAACATACATAATTACATACAGACAGACAAGCAGGCAGGTAGACAGAGGGAGTGAGTGAAAGAAAGATAGGGAGAGAAAGGGAGAGAGAGGGGAGAAATAGAAAGAAAGAGAAGCGGTGGAAAGGGTATTGATGACAAGTTGGAGTAAAGAGGTGTTGGCGGACAGTACTAAATTCCTATTCCCAGTGAGAAAGAGAACGAACGATGCCAATGTCTTGGCAGAGATATGAAGAATTCAATACAATCTCATTTACTTTGCCCTGTAAATCTGAGATAGATCAAACCCATGTAATAAATCACATGTGAATTGCAACCATGCATTATTATTGTTGTTGTTGTCGTTGTTGTTGTTGTTATTATTATATTATTATTATTATTATTATTATTATTATTATTATTATTATTATTATTATTATTGATAATCACAATGATACATTTGTAATATGGAAGCGCTGCTACTTAGCCATTTACCAGTCTGAGAGTAGTCTCAGAGTATTGTTGAAGTTACACAACATAATATTACATTATCAGGGCTTTAGAAATAATATTTCTATCTAATAGAAAGCAAAATGGTACCATTTTCCTCTGCTTGTGATAAATGGCTGGTGTCTTTCTTTCTTCTCTATTTTTCTTTCCCCCCTTCTTTCTATCTATCTTTCTTCAATTCTTTCTTTCTTTCTTTTTTCTTTCTTTCTTTCTTTCTTTCTTTCTTTCTTTCTTTCTTTTTTTGCTTCTTTGATTCTATCTTTTCTTTCTTTCTTCTCTTTTTATCGGTTGTTGTTTTTTACTTAGCGAATCCTGCCATGACTATGTCATTTACTTCCTCTCTGCCTCCTCTGTGTTTTTCATCCTTTCTTACTATCTGTGTGTGTTCGGGCATGTGTGTGTGTGCGTATATATATATATATATATATATTATATATATATATATATATATATATATATATATATAGATATAATATAATATAATATAATATAAATATATGATTATATATATATATATATATAAATATATATATATATATATAATATATATATATATATATATATATATATATATATATATATATATATATATATATATATTATTTATATTATTTAATTGAACGCCACGAATCCATTTCCAAGTATATATATGTGATGAAGATAGCATTTACGATCGTTTCGATTTACTAGTTTATCTCTTCAGAATGCGAAAACTAGATTGACATATCAGTTAGGATACGAAAATAACTGATACAAATGTGATGGTAATTGAAGCAAACCTACATGAACCCTCCGATAATAACTCCAATAGAACAGACAAAAGTAACACGAAAGTGAAACCTAACTATGGATATAACCAAGATACATACAACCAAAACTTCACACGAATCAAAAACAAGGCGGGTAACTTCTATACAAGAAAAATAACGCAAAAAGTGAAGAAAATAGCGATAATATCCGACTCGTAATCCCCTACACCATGCACCTTAAATCAAACATAGTTCGCTCATTAATGAAAATCATAGACAAACACCTAATAAATACGCAGAATTATTTAGGAATAAAATTAGAATAGGCTACAGTCTGACTAATAACTTGCCACAATATTAGCCTCAATAAATGATAAAAAAAAACTAGACAATTTCTATGAAACTAGAAAGATTGTGAACAATAAAAATAAAAACCAACCAACCAATAGAACTAAGCCCACCACAAACGCAACGCCTCTTGCTAACTTAGATATAGACCTGAATAATAATAACACCCCACAATACAACATGAACGCAGATACACCTGATTATTTATGCGGCTGCAGGGATAGAACAAAGTGCCATTTCTCAAACAGATGAAAGACAAATAACGTACTTTACCAATGTGACGTCCACACAAAGAGCCAGACGAAATCATACATAGGCGCCACTAAGAACCAAATGATTCTTGGATATAACGCGCACCAATCGAGCTTCAGAAATAGGAGTAAGGCCAACTCAACAGGGCTCAGTACATACATCTGGGAACTTAAGGATAAAAAATAGATTATAGTTTAAACTAGCGTATACTCACAAAAACAATCTCCTACAACACCGCCAATAGACGCTGCCATAGCTATATTTACGCCTAAACAACCCCTTCTGAACAGGAAATTTGAGAACACCATTTTTGTCTTCATGTGGGCCTTTATGTATTTAAAAAATACCGGTAGAATAGCCCCTTTTGTCTACAAGTAATAATTTACTTTGCACCTACATAGGGCCCCTTCTAGCACTAAACTCTAGCAATAATATAATTCTTAGCCATAATACAATTTTAAACCACTCTACCTAGTCTAATGAAACTGGTATGAGTTAGCTCCCTTTTCACCTTAAGTTAGAGTCACCCCCTTCATTTACACCGCCGGTGATTAAAACGCATTGCGGTTAAAAGCAAATGTTATACACACGTACGAAATATATGCTTAGTCAAACTCGGAACCCCACACCAAAATAATATTCACCCCGCTCTAACTGCCCAACGAAACTAACCAGTTTATTACAATGAAACCTCTCCCCAGCGAAATTACCAGCACAAGAACACAATTTAATGTAAGACTTATTAACTGTGCTTCAATTACCATCACACTTGTATCAATTATTTTCGCATCCAAACCCATGTATCAATCTATTTTTCGCATTCTGAAGAGATTTACTTAAACTAGTAAATCGAAACGATCGTAAATGCTACCTTCATCATTGCTTCTTTCTTCTTTGTTATCTATTTAAATTAAAGGCATTCCAGCAAAAATGACAAGTCTCCCCATGTTATTACATCCATTTTCTTCTCCTATATATATATATATATATATAATATATATATATAGCGAGAGAGAGAGAGAGAGAGAGAGAGAGAGAGAGAGAGAGAACGTTCTTTTATACATTGCCTTGCACCAATCCTAGTAGGTGTCTTCATCCTGTGCCTCTTACATTAACTCTCTTGTACCCTTTTACTTGCGTTCTCCAAACGATGTATAACGTGCCTGGAGATACCAACCCATCAACCAATCAACTAGCCAACCACTCACCATTTATATCTCTAATTGTTATATAGAAATATCTACGCTATATGAGAAACATCTACGCTATATGAGAGCTCAATTACTAACCCACCGTTAAACCTCAATGCATTATGACAATGCAATATAAATAGGTGAAATCCATTTGCTTATACATATTGCTCGCGTCTGAGGACAAGCGAAATAGCTCGAGACTGAGTCAGTCTCGCGATCCTGTTACCTGCTAGAGGATGGTAGAGGTTCGTTCCTCCTGCAAACAATATATGTTGTATATAAAGGGTGCAGAGATGCACCGATAACAAGCTGGCGGAGAATCTGCCTGAGGTTAAACTAGTAGTAACATGTAACAACCACTTTGATGTGGCGACTGACTTTTCTACACACACACACACACACACACACACACACACACACACACACACACACACATATATATATATATATATATATAGAGAGAGAGATACAAACATATTAACAGTTATATATACATATAAATAAATAGTTGGCATCCTTTTTGTCTCGGGAGACAATGGAGTTGCGCATAAAATAGTCTAGTTCGGCTTTTACATTTCATGTCCTAATACATTTCCTGCTGTGGCTGTGTAGTCCTATCCTGGACAAACACTCCCTCTGGCAGGTGCCGCAAATGTAGCGAAGACTGTTCCTGGCTGGTTGTAATGTCATAGTTTCTTGTTGACGTATTTTCTTGTCTTTCCATTTCTCCTCTCTCTCTCTGTCACTCCTTTGTATTCCCTCTTTTACAGTACGTCACCAATCTCCACGGTTGCTGGCAACTGCTTCCCAATTGCTAATATTGATGTTGCAGGCCTTCATGTCACTTTTGCAAACATCCTTGTAACGTAAGAACGGTCTTCCCACAGACCTAGTACCCCTAGCACGCTGTCCTTTGGGGATTCTGCCATCTTTCATACGGCTAACATGCCCAAGCCATCTCATACGTCTTTGTGTGAGGAGTGTAAACATGCTTGGTATTCCTGCTTGCTTGAGGACATCTTTGTTGGGGACATGATTCTACCATTTGATGCGAAGGATTTTTCAGAGGAGCGCAGGTGAAAGATGTTTAGGCGACGCTCTTGGCGTGTGTATAGCGTCCAAGTCTCACTTCCATACAGTAGAGTGCTAAGTACACATGCCTGGCAGATCTTCATTTTCGTGGTCTTGGTCAGCTTATTGTTGTCCCATGCCCGTTTGGAGAGTTGGGCCATTGCAGCAGCTGCCTTGCCAATGCGTTTATTGAGCTCAGCGTCAAGGGATAGGTTGTAGGTGACGGTAGAGCCAAGATAGGTAAGCTTCTCCACCTCCTGTAATCTGTGGTCTCCAATATGTATGTTTGGGATGTCCGATGTAGCCTGACCCATGATGTTGGTCTTCTTGAGGCTGATAGCTAAGCCAAAGTCGTTACATGCTTGCTCAAAACAGTTGACGAGCCTTACCAGAGCGGCATCATCAGCAAATAGCATCTCCTTGATCAGGACGCTTCTGATTTTGGTCTTGGCACGCAGGCGCGAGAGATTGAACAGTTTCCCGTCATTTCTACTGTGCAGAAACACTCCATCATCTGACGTCTGAAAAAGCACGTGAGAGCAAGAGCGAGAAGAAGATGCCAAATAATGTAGGAGCGAGGACATAACCTTGCTTTACCCCGTTTTTTATTTGGAAGGCGGCTGATGTTGAACCATTGTGCTGTATGGTGCCTTGCATATCATCATGGAAAGACTTGATGATCCTCAGCAGCTTTGATGGACATCCGATTTTTTGGAGCAGGAGGAAGAGGCCTTTTCTACTTACCGAATCAAAGGCCTTTGTCAGATCAATGAAGGCCATATATAATGGCATTTTCTGCTCTCTGGACTTCTCCTGAAGTTGGCGTATGGAGAATATTATGTCAATAGTTGATCTGCTTCTTTTAAAGCCACACTGCGATTCCGGATAAATTCGAGAAGCAAGTAGTTGTGGCCTGGCCAGGATAACGCGAGCAAAGATCTTTCTAACAGTGCTTAGAAGAGATATTCCACGGTAATTGTTACAATCACCACGGTCACCTTTATTTTTGTAAAGCGTAATGATGTTAGCATCCCGCATATCCTGAGGGACTGTACCTTCTTCCCAGCACTGACACAGAAGCTCATGAAGGTGCCGAAGCAGGACGGTGTTTTTGCCGGCTTTGATGATCTCTGAGGGGATGCCGTCTTTTCCTGGAGCCTTGTTACTTGCTGGAGAGTCAATAGCCTTGGTGAGCTCTGCTATAGATGGCGGACTGTCAAGTTCGCACATGACTGGCAAAATCTTGACACTCTCGATTGCAGCCTCAGCTACTGTAGTCTCCCGTGAGTAGAGATCCTGGTAGTGCTCCACCCATCTATCCATTTGCTTGCTTTGATCCCTGATGAGATCTCCAGTAGTTGATTTCAGAGGGGCTGACTTGGTTGAGGATGGATACTCTGACAGATTTCCTGCCAATACCTATTTGCACAGCGTCTGGCTGTCAGTTGGGTTTTATTTCTTGCCTTTCTGAGTTCTTCGAGTGACTTTGTAGAAGAATCAATCTTGTATTGCATCAGAGCTGCACGCTTTGCTTCGATAACTGGCTCCAGCTCTGAGAGCCCAGCATTGAACCAATCTGGGTTTTGCCTTTCTCTCATGCCGAAAGTATCTATTGATGTGGTATACAAAGCTTCCCTGATATAATTCCACCTACTTTCAGCAGAGGAGGTTGGGCAGTTACTGAGGGCAACCTTGATAGAAGCAGCAAAACATTTTCGCAGTGTAGGGTTCGAGGTTCTGGCAGTGTTAATGCGTGGTCGGCCCACTTTCTTGGAGTGATGGACTTTTTTAAGCAGAATCCTCACCCTACTTCTAATTAGTGAGTGATCTGTGTCACAATCCGCGCTGTGGTAACTGCGGGTCAGTTGAACAGAATTCAGAAAGGATCTTCGTGTAATGATGAGATCCAGCTGATGCCAGTGGTGAGATCTTGAATGTCTCCAAGATGCCTTGTGGGATGGCTTGTTAGCAAAAAATGTGTTTGTGATGCACAGGTTATGGTATGTGCAAAATTCAAGTAGTCTCTGACCATTGTCATTCATGTTGTCAATACCAAAGTGTCCAACACAAATGGGCCACGAATCATGGTCAGATCCCACGCGAGCGTTAAAATCCCCTAGAAGATAGATGTTTTCATTTGTTTGGTATATTTTTAATGATACAGTTGAGATCTTTGTAGAACTGGTCCTTGGTCTCCTCTGAGCTGTAGAGAGTGGGAGCATAGATGCTCAGTAGATGTACTGAGCCAGAAGAAGTCGAGAGGCGCAGTGAGAGGATATGCTCAGTGCCTCCTGATGGTGGTTCTATTGAGGAGAGTCATGAGTTTCTCACTGCAAAGCCAACCCCATGCTGACGAGGTTCTTCAGTATCGCTTCCCTGCCAAAAGAAGGTGAAATCCTGTTCTTTGAGTTAGCCGTTTGAGGTAAGTCCTGTCTCCTGTAGCCCAGCAATGTCTATGTTAAGCCTCTTTAGTTCACGGTCAATGATGGCCGTTTTTCTTGTGTCTTCAACCCTGAGTAGATCATCAGATATTCCAGGGCACATGGTCCTGACATTCCAGCTTGCTAACCGCAGGACTGGTGTTTTCTTGTCTTTTAGTTGTTTGCCTGGTGCAGAGGTTGCAGGCCGCTTTTCAAGTCAAACTCTTAGCTCCAAGCACCCAATGAAGCAGACGGCCGGTGGCGGGTCAGCACCTTATTAACTGGGGGCAGTAGCTAACCAATATGACACAGAGGTCCCTCCCACCGTCAGAGGTAACCCGTAGCGCCAATATTTGACGCCAGTCTGAATGGACTTATCACTCGTGACTGTTACCTCCCGTGTTTTTTCTGCCGCTTTTTACAGCAGCACTGAAGTGTCCTCTCCAGTTTTGCGCAGGCCTGGGCTAGAAATAAGAAAGTCCTGGGTAGCCCAATCGTCAGGATTTCTCTCTCGACCTTGCTGATGTAGTCCAAAGGAGTAAAGAGCATTACGTTTGGCACCAGCTTGGTTGCAGGAGCTGCCGGAAGAGTGTCGAGTCGAACACTAAACCGCCTTCGGGGCTCCTCTCCGGATTTCTTTGAAGGTTGTCTCCTTTCCGTAACCCTGGATAGGGACCCATACCGGGTACTGTCAGCCGGAGCCAGCTGATCCCGAAACTCGTGTCAGGCGGGGGTCGTCACTCCCTGAAGTAGTGAAGAAGTTCGCTACCCACTTACCTTTTCAAGTAATGTTAAATTATTATTAGATTTTTCATTTTTTTTCTACGTTTGTTTTATATATTTATTTTCAACCACTAATCTTCATCATTAGCAGCAGCAGCAGTTATAAATAAATATATACATATATCTATCTACCTACCTTTCTGTTTATCTTCACACGCGTGCACAATAGGCTAAAATGATAGTTGGGAGCAACAAGAGCAACCACTGAAGAGCGTAAGTTTCACAGATGACTCATAATTTACGACAGTGGACTGAAAAGTTCTTTCTATGAAGAAGTGATGTTAGAAGTCTTACATGTGGAGTCTTGCATGCATTATTTCAACTCTTCTTATAAATAACTGCATTGTTTCTTTCCAGCTAAACTGACATTTACTAGTTACTTCAAAAATAACTAGTAGCGACTTCTCTTAAAAATGGACAAAATTTGGCATCGTGATGGTATCAATACCAGCAGAAAAAGGGATTAGCTGTTATGGTTGATACACTACGGGATGACACACCAGCTTTATCAACAGTGCAAAAGTGAGCAGCTGAATGCAGGAAGGGAAAGTAGAGTCTTAATAATTATCCAAGGTCTGGACGTCCAACAATTGTCACCACCAAGGAAAACATTGATCATGTTCACACGAGAGACGGCAGATAATTGACATTAAATCAAATAGCCAATGCTACTGGGATATCTCGTAAGAGAGTTGAGAATATTGTGCACTATGAACTTGGTATGACGAAGTTTTCTGCTCGGTGGGTGCCACGTTTTCTGACATCTGATCAAAAGCGCACCATGCTGATCAGATTACGGGAAAATCTACTATTCTTTAAGGCAGATCAAGCTGGTTTCTTTGAACGTTTCCCAAGCCAAGCTTCATCACTTTGAGTCAGAGACAAAGAGACAATCTATGCAGTGGAAACACCTCTCCTCACCAACTCCTATGAAAGCAACGTCGTTTCATCTGCCTCCATTTTTGGAGATGTAAAAGATATTGTGTTCATTGACTATCCTCAAAATGGTCACACCATCCATGAGAGTTTCTTGATCGGCCTATGAACTTTTCAGCTGACCCTCGTAATTGTTCTCTACACCTGTTTCAATAGATAGATTAAAATACTATCATTTATATAATTACGTAATTAACATACATATTAATTAAATTGAATGTGATGAGTTACCCATTTTCTAAAGGAGAAAGGTTGGAAAATAGAACTCAAAATATCGTTATTGTTTCGAATGTGAATTATAATTTTAAATAAACGCCATATGGCACGATGATTTTCATATTCTTAATACGCCCCAGCAGATTCTAATCTAAATGTGCTAATAGCTATTGTGTATATCGCCCGAGAACTGTTTCACCGCTTTTACGACGACAATGTGCACATAATACACTCAACTCATTGATGCAAGGGATTCCGGGATACCCGTGTTTTGGTATGTAGTGTCTCATCAGTCAGGCACACCGGACCTTTGAATTTAAACAAGAGCCGATGATTTTGTTAATAATTTCAGTGAACAAACTGTTCCCTGATCAGTACTGATATCTGCTAACCGGTAATAATCGTTATTTGTATTATGAACAGCGAGACCTGAAAGGATTACTTGCATATTGGTCTTAATGCGTCTCGTCTGATTCGAATTCAAATATGCTAATCACTGCTGTGTGCGTTGCAGGAGAACATCGCCTTCTTTTTACGCCGACAATGTGTTCATAATACTCTCGATTCATTTGTTCAAGGGATTCGGGGATTCCGGTATTTGTACATGTGTCTCATCAACTAGAAGGGCCATGGACCTTTGAGACTAACCTGTCATATGACAATAGATTCCTCTTTGTATTTAACTTGATCTCACCGGTTTCTCCAGTTGACACCTATAGATAATTAATCTATTTGATATCTCTATATAGTCATACTGAAAGTATTTGACATTTATAGGTCAAAGTGTTATCTAACAAATAGCAGTAAACAATCAAACTACGTTTTCTTAAAATTATGGAAATCAGTAGAGTTTTTGACAGTGTTTGCCTTAAAACATTAGGGTACTTAAGATATTAGGACAATAAAGAAGTAGAATATTTTAATATGAGAGAGAAAGAGAGTTAATGTGAGATGGTCAGAAGTCGGAGATGCTAGATACATGAAGTGGGGTAGTGAGGTGGTTGAGTTGAGAATTAGAGAAGAAAGGTAGAAAGAGTCAGTACCTCAAACAAGGCAAAAAGAAAACAAAAGAAAACAGGTGAAGACATCAAGTAAAGAAGAGTAAAGGGAAAGCAAGATGTTGGGGAGGGGAAGGATTAGTAGACATGCGCAGAGAACAAGGGAATCGTTCTCCACGCATTCGACCCTCTGTATTGCTGGTATGTGGATTGGATCTATCCTCAGAAGGTTAGCGTGTCGGAAGGTTGGGATTGGATCCAGCTGTTAGCGGAGTCTCTCGTGAAACTCTACTCAGCGATGTTATTTGGCAAGGAGAGGGGCAGCCAGGTTTTCACAGTTATAGTGACAAAGGTTATATTGGTGGCTTCCTTTGATAAGGTTGAGGACAAGACACTGTATCTCCGGCCATGGCTTGAACAGCTAGTTCTACTTGGAGTAGAGGATAAGGATAGAGAAATATGTTGTTGCAATGTTGAATATTTAATGAAAGACAGATGCAAGTGATGACATCAGTACCTGGTAGTGTGTATGTTAAAACCATTATCCATCCATCTGTTTTCTCTTCCCACTACTCTCGGGATGGCCGTTGGAGTAGAGTCCTTGGACACTTCCTCCATAGAGTGCTATCAGAAGCAACCTTCATTTTCCGGATGGATTCCTGAGCATGACCAACTGAAACTATGGATATTATGCAACCATCTCATTCTCACTCTATCCCCTAAATCTCCTGCCGATTGGCTCGACTTAAGGAATCTGTCTGGCGATTTTTTCCAGCGACATTCCAACCATATGTCTGTAGTACCGGAGGTGTGACGTCTCAACATCTTTGTAATCATTGTGCTTACAACGTTGGGTTGTCACAATCGTTAGGGCGTTGGAATGTCTTGCGGTATTTCTTCTGGATTATTACAACCTGAATTTACACCCCAACGAGGTCAGTTTTAGTTTTCATCCTTTACGGGTCGATAACATAAAGTAGCAATCAGATAATGGGTTCATTTATATCGACATTGTTGTTTTATCGTTCTAGATAACTGACAAGATGACCTTGAAATTTTCTTTTTTAAATTTCCACCTAATTCTTCTGGAGTGAGAAAAAGTTATTGTTTCGAAAGCGGCGAGCTTGCAGAATCGTTAGCACGCCGGGCGAAATGCGTAGCGGTATTTCGTCTGCCGTTACGTTGTGAGTTCAAATTCCGCCGAGGTCGACTTTGCCTTTCATCCTTTCGGGGTCGATAAATTAAGTACCAGTTACGCACTGGGGTCGATGTAATCGACTTAATACCTATGTCTGTCCTTGCTTGTCCTCTCTATGTTTAGCCCCTTGTGGGTAATAAAGAAATAGGTATTTCTTCTGGCGCTAAGTTCATCCGAAAGGATGAAAGGCAAAGTCGACCTCGGCGGAATTTGAACTCACAACGTAACGCAGAAGAAATACCGCTACGCATTTCGCCCGGCGTGCTAACGATTCTGCAAGCTCGCCGCTTTCGAAACAATAATTCCGCCGAGGTCAACTTTGCCGTTCATCCTTTCGGGGTCGATTAAATAAGTACCAGTTACGCACTGGGGTCGATATAATCGACTTAATCCGTTTGCCTGTCCTTGTTTGTCCCCTGTGTGTAGCCCCTTGTGGGCAGTAAAGAAATAGGTATTTCGTCTGTCTTCATGTTCTGAGTCCAAATTCCGCCGAGGTCGACTTTGCCGTTCATCCTTTCGGGGTTGTGCACTGGAGTCGATATAATCGACTAAACCCCTCCCCACCAAATTTGAGGCCTTGTGCCTATATCGACCCCAGTGCGTAACTGGTACTTATTTAATCGACCCCGAAAGGAACTCAGAACTTAGCGCCAGAAGAAATACCGCTAAGCATTTCGCCCGGCGAGCTAACGATTCTGCCAGCTCGCCGCCTTAATGATAACAGTAATAATAACAGCAATAATAATAGTCATTATTATTTTTATTACTATTGCTACAGTCATTATTATCATTATTAGTCATATCATTGTTTTGCTACCGACTCCCGAGCTTTTCGATTGTGACATTCTTTGTAAAATACATTAGTTAATTACTCGTTGAAAATTAACTTTTGATAATAGCATTTCAGTTTACTATAGCAGAAACAGTATTGTTTTTATCATCGTGATACGTGAAAGAATCATCATACATATTCAATCACACGCATATACAAACAAATACATATATATATATGCATGTATTGCAACATCAGTTAAGTACCTGTTGCGCATTAATATATTAGGACCGGTGCACTCGGTTAGAGTCGCGATGGTCCAACCGCTTATACTCCCACGGTCTACCTTGGCGTCTATCATATTCAATAAATCTCTTGGAATTTCAAACCAAAGCCTTTTATTAAAGACGAGCTTACGTTTTTCTCTTTCTATCGGCCATACCAAGGATATCCTCCAGTTGCTTATTCTTCTATATCTAAAATCTTGTACTTGATCAGCTTCAACTAATATATATCTCGCTTAACTGACTTCTCCAGTCTGCGTGTGTATTAATGTTTGTTTTCATGTCAAAACAGAGTGATCACACAATAATTTTTAGTAGAGTACATATATATTAACTCTTACATTGAAAAGGTTAACAGAGCTTCGAAGTTTCTGCTTGCTTGCCTTCATCAGACTGTGATTTACTTTGATTCTTTTCGCTTTCATACAGTCCTTGACAGGTTGTGCTTTGATAGGTGAAGTAATGTGATTGATTATGATTGTAGCCTGACAGGTAATGCAGTTGTGTAGAAAGAGGGTAAATGGAGGTCAAAAAGAAAATGTGTGTTTTTAGAGTGTAGACCAATGGAAAGGTATGGTGAAGAGTTATATTTTGGATTGCTGTGAGAATTTTGTTATTGTTTAGGATTCAGTCAGGTTTAGAAGTAAAAGAGATCTTTATGCTTTTATATAATATTTGATAGATTGTTTTTGATCAGCGGAGAGGTATGGTTGATAATGATATTTGGGTAAGGTGAAGGACGTAGTTATGTAGGAAGGAGTGAATAGAGGAGGGTAGGGGGAAAGTAAGTATTCATAGGGTATTAATAGAAAGATAGAACGGTATGGGGAAGATTATCTATTTTGGATTGCTGTGAGAATTTTGTTGTTGTTTAGGGTTCAGTCATGCGTGGAAGTAAAGGAGTAAACATATGTGTCATACTCAGCTCAAGATGCCTTGGTTAAACATTCTAACCTTTTGTTAAACAGTGAAAAGTTTGCAATATAAAGGGAAAAATAATTATTTCCCTGAGTTAAATCAGTGTTCTACTATCGCAGTTGTCTTCCCCTGTTTCTCGAGACTAAAGACTAATCTTGATTGACTTTATCAATAGAATTTTATCTCAGAAATGTAAGGCACCAAGCTAAATACTGTTATTTAATTTGCTTCTTTGTTAGCGCCAACTCTTCCCTTTGCATACTTTACAAATTTGTGGTTATTTACCATTCATATTATGCAATAAAATATGAATACATTTTAAATTTTATCACGTAACATGGCGGTTTATAGGTTTTCTATAACTGCGACTTCGCTTTTCTCTTTTCTTTCAAGAAGGCATAGTTGATCACATGCTTAGATAATAGTGAAACTGACTGATTTATTACAGCGATGTTTACTTATTAACTGAGGTCAGTAGGCATTGTGACAGCATGTTTATCCTTGCATTGGACAAATAATTCCATTTAATACAGCTCAGTTGAATCATTATTATTATTATTATTATTATTATTATTGTTGTTGTTGTTGTTGTTGTTGTTTTTGTTGTTGTTGTTGTTATTTCATGTGCTTACATATATCAATTTGCATTTGTATTACAGGACAATGCTGTACAGTAACTTAGAAGTTGTACAAAGCCTACAAGAGTACTGTAGTGCCTGTCTGTTTGTCAATGTATTGTCCTCAACTCGTACATGATTATAAGCGTTGTTCTTTGTATTGGGCTAAGCCTACTTAGCCGTAAACAGGTTCCATTTAAAAATGTATATAACATTTGCACTAAATGCCGAATGACTTTGAAGCCAATTCTGTGAAACGAGAGAAAAAATTTTTTCGCTTGGAAAAGACGTTGATATGTCGCATATAACATTCCCAGTTTATCTGACTTCAATTTGTAACAGCCAGATAGACTGGTGAACATATATTGAAATCTTCTGTTTGATTATTCAAAGAGACGTCTCCAGAGGAATTCACAACAATATTTAGTTCTGTGCCATTACGTTTCTGAGATCAAATTCTACGGGCGAAGTCAATCAAAATCTCGAGGAACAAGGGGAAAATAATCGCAGTAGTAGAACACTGATTTAACTCAGTAAAATTATTCCGGGTTTCGATCCCAGCCGGGGTTGGTTTTATTTTGTTTTATGTCCATGTTAAGTACCAATTATACACTGGAGAAGAACTCAATAAACAGCACGGCATCATTTACAAAAATTGGTTTTGTAGCTAATAAAAAAAAATGGTATTATTCATTTTGTCTGAATCAGATTCAAATAAAATTAACATAAATCAAGGACGAAACTCCTGAAGATAACATACAGGACCAGCATAAAACCCGTAAAAATGCATACAACTTGTGTTCAATTCCTCTTAAGTTCTATGAATGACATTGGTGAAAATATAGCTGATGATAGAACTTTATACTTAGCGGTTCTGCGAAATGAGATGGATACAATGCATAGTAATAAACAATTACTATAACACTCGGATAAAATATATTTGGCTGTAGCAAATTCTGTCATCAGCTGTAATATGTTCATAAGTACCAAACCAACATTTTTTGGTATGGGAATAAATGTTCCATTAGGCATTAGAAGAGATCCGTTGATATTGAAACTTTACACAACACAAAATATTTCTTCATCCACAGTGATTTAGATCGTCTCAACTTAAAATGGAACCGAGGCAGTAGTGATTTAACATCGATTCAAACAACTTTTGAATGCGACATTGCATTATATCCATTCGATAGCATTCACTAAGCACCAAGTGTCGAAGAGCATTCTTTGGTCAAGTCTGCATACATGATAAAGATAACACCATAAGAGAAAAAAAGGGACTTCTGGCATGGTATTCCCTGGTTGATGACTCGGGATATACAGTCAAGAAGTTTCTGCGACAGGTCTTCAGATGAAGGGATAAATGGAACATGTAACTTTGTTGTGCAGTTGAGCTTTTGAAAATCCGAACGAGAACTACTAATTAGAAAATTTCAATTACAATCCATTAATTTCAATTACAATCCATTAATAGAATGTGTAAGATATTCCAGAAGTTTAGCATGTAATAAGTACATTTTCATTTGCAGTCGAATTTACAAATCACAACATTAGACATTAGTAGCTTACTCATGGTTTTATATGCAATATATTTTCATGCAAATTCACCCCAAAAGCATCGAAGTGCCCTTGGCCAAGGTGTTGAGCGATGGGCCTGAACCCGAAACCATGTGTTTGAGAAGCGATTTTCTTAACCACACAGTCATACCTCCTTCTATTATTACAAGGTTTTTCAAGAAGCTTTTACTGATTTCAAGAATAATAGTTGTTTAACACCAAATTAGCCCTGACAGAGAAGTTCCGTGATTAAATGCTGACCATCCCGTCAGATTTCTCTTGTCGACATTTTTATAGATTAAAAAGAGCTGAACTGTTACACCATAGTAGTATGGCGTGTGTGCATACATGTAACTGAGTATGTATGCAACTGTGAGTGTATGCGTGTGTATGTATGTAGTTTGAGTGCACACATGCATACATACAGACTAATATATTCAATCTGTACGTCCATTTGACTTGTTGATTTTTCTTGTAATTTTTTGTTCATGGATTTGCTAATACATCTATACACACACACACACACACACGCACACACACACACACACACACACATCATACAGTAGTATATGGAGTTCGGTGTGATTGTAGTATTTTCACGCTTTAAGTATCTTAATGCACGTAAATGAGGAGAGGAATGACATATTTGATGACGACGACGATGATGATGATGACTGCGCTACATTATTGGCCGTTATATTCAACATTTGGAGAGACTTTGTATGCCAAATGTCCCTCGTTTGATCCAACAGAATCAGATTCTCATTGCAATATTTAATAATAAAGAAGATGTTTGTGATGTTACAATGTAAACAGCAATGTTTCGACCTTGCAGTAATCGTTACGCGTCAAGGTGCAGATAATCATTTAGATATTCTGATATTTTATCACAGTTCATTTATTTCTCTTGCAACAGTTTAGATGTGAAGAAGTGTGTACGTAATTCGTTTGTTAGGCTCACAATTGATGGTCCCGTATACATCCTTTAGATGAACAAATATCTAAACTTGTACAAGGTCAACATTGGCAAATGTCTATTTTCCGTTCAATTGAGCTGTAAACTCATGTATTTTTGGCAGTGGGTATCTGTCAGTTATTGTGATTCTGTTTAAGACTCGACAGACTCCCTAATGGTACCCAACCTTTTAGTCTCTTGTTAGCTTCCACATGGAGTGCAGACTATTAGTAATTTAAAGAGTGACGGACTTTTAGCTAAGCTACATCAAACTCACGTTTAGGAATGGTTTGATGTTGAAGAGCGAACCTTTTTGCCTGATCAAACACAGGCTTTTCTCCACATCCTTGTATTTCATGTATCAATGAAGATTTAACCTTTTAGCATTTAAACCGGCCATATCAATCTCAAATATTCTACCTGTTTAATGTCCAAACTGGCCAAACTCGGTCTCTCATACCTATCCCAAAAGGCAATTCTAAAAAATATGCAATTACATCATCGAAATTTTGAAGCTATGCGATAATGCATGATTAATTTAAACAATGGATAAATACGCATTATATTTGACAGAGTAATCTGACTGATAAAGGGTTTGTGGCCGATGAAAGTTCTGTGTAGCTTCTTCAGTAGCAGAGTAGGCGTCTTTGCTAGTTTCGTGTGGTGCTACTGAGTGCGTATGTCCTCCATATTTTCAATGCCGTTTTAAAGAGTGAGACTTCCAAAGTGAATGGAGGGTGGCGAATTTTTTCACTCGGCAAATGTTAATGTTAATTTTTTTTGCAAGCGAAATTCAGCTGGTCTTTGAATCGCATCTTTGGTTTAGTCGGCCGTAGACTATCCACCTTATCATCAACACCATCATCACCTCTATCATCAACATCATCATCACCATCATATCATCAACACCATCATCATCGTCGTCGTCGTCGTCGTCGTCGTCGTCGTCGTCGTTATCATCATCATCATTATCTAGCCATAATTCCATCAAGACTGGGGTGCCAACAATTGCAACCACTGACAAACTGACAACCATCAACAAATAACAGCAGCTAAACTTTCACCACCACCACCACCACCACCACCACCACTATCACCATAAATACCTTCACCATCACCATCACCATCACCATCACCGTCACCACCACCATTTTTGTTTTATCTCTAATATCATCGCAAGAATCTTGCATCTCTAGCTATCATCTCCAGTTAACATTAAACTCACCACCATCACTAAACTTAACGTCAACACTGACTATGAAAAATAACAACTACTACTACTACTACTACTACTACTACTACTGCTGCTGCTGCTGCTGCTGCTGCTTCTGCTACTACTTCTACTACTACTACTACTACTACTACTACTACTACTATTACTACTACTACTATTGCTGCTGCTACTACTACAAGGCTACCTCTAAGTAGTTCCTCGACTAACTAGAAATAGCAACCAAATCTCCTTCAAAACACATCCTACGTTCTTAATAATAGACATTGGACAAGGCTGGATGGTCATAGATGGAAGACGTGTTTGATCTTATGTCTGCGCAGTGGGGTTGATTTAAGGCTATACAGAACAACGACATAAGCAAGAACAAAATCAACATCAGCAACAACAGCAACATCAACAATAACAACATTGTCACCATCTTCAACAACAACAACACAACAACAACAACACCCCATCCGTCATCACAACGATTTCAACATTTCTCCCTAATTGCATTGGTATCTTCAATTGCCTTCCTTTACTGCTATTACAACTAGACAAACACCACCAACACTACCATTACTACAACCGTCACCACTACAAACTCCATCATCATCATCATCATCATCATCATCATCATCATCGTCGTCGTCGTCGTCGTCGTCGTTACTATCACCACCACTACTACTACCACCGTTACTACGAGTGCACGTGCACCTATAATCCCAGCGAATTACCACAATTCTCTAAAACCATTAACATAACCACAATCGCCGCCATCACCACTACCAACACTACTACCGTCACCACCATCACCACTACCACCACAACCATCAGGACCACGGTCACCACCATTACTACTACAGACATCAAGACTACAACCACATCCACCACAGCCTCCACTAACATTCCCGCCAACATTCCCAACACCACCACCACTACCACCATCACCATCACCACAGCTATTACAACCACCATGAAGCACGGACACCGCTGCCACCGTCACCACTACCACCACCACTACCACTACCACCACAACTACCAACACCACCACCACCATTACCATAATCATCATATTAAGTTTCCATCATGTATAATTTGTAACGAGAAAAGAAATTCTATTTAATCAACGGATTCTGGTAGATAGATAGATAGATAGATAGATAGATAGATAGATAGATAGATAGATAGATAGATAGATAGATAGATAAATAGATAGATAGATAGATAGATAGATAGATAGATAGATAGATAGATAGATAGATAGATAGATAGATAGAGTGAGTGAGTGAGTGAGGAAAGGAGAAAAAGAGAATAAAAGGGAGAGGTGGGGTGTAATGAGAGATAAGAATAGTATGGTTGTTATCAGCGTCTTTCCATTATTAGACAAGCGCCATTACAGTATTTTATCAATATTTGAGCCTTGCTTCCCATTTACCCACGTGAATAACGCATGTTTCATTTGTGTAGCAGACTAACCGCCATATCATAACAGTTTTAGCGCTCATCATTAAAATTCTAAATAATGCTTCTGTTTTAACTGAAGGCCAAGGGTAATAATGTGAGTGCACGTGCGCAAACACACACACACACACACACACACACACACACACACCACACACACACACACACAAACACACACACACACACACATTTATATACACGTCCACACACAAAGTGATACTTTTGGTGGGGGGTGGTAAAATCTGTTGTTGTTTGGTACCTGGTTCACTCTGACTGAGTGGACAAATCATCAAAGGCGTTTCTTGCTTTTCAGAGTAGCCCATCCAGGAGTCCATTATTCAAATGTGTCCGGTTTTTTGTTTTTTGTGTTTTGTTTTTGTTCTTTCAATTTTTTTGATGATGCTTGTGGCAGCTATTTTTAGCAGATCGATTGACCACCGAGAAGACTCCTTGTTTGTTGAGGATTGTGGGAAGGGTCTCTATAAGTTACTAGGGCAAAAAAAATTCTTCGATTGGTCGAATTGGAAAGCTTGCGCCAATTAAATATCACAAATAATTGTTGTTGTTGCTATTGCTTCATTCAAGATTATCTCTGGCTAAACAGATTTATGATCAAAGAAGTTCCAACCATTATCAACCTATTGATTCTCAGTGAATGTTTATTAAGGACTACATTACCCAATAAGTTCTTATTGTAAAACTGTATAGATGATTTGAGGGCGATTTTACTGCTATTCATAGCACATCAAGTAAGCATGTAGAGGCTCTTTCACGGAAGTACAACTCAGTGCTGGAAACAATAGCTGAAGTCAGTATTAACACAGCAGGCTCGTAAAACAGAAGCTTATTCTGAATTTCAAGGCGTTTGGGTTGGGAGCACAAGACTCCCCACTCTGCCAGTGTATCGCAGGATTAACCCCCACCATATCCCGTGTCACTGGTACAAACGTTTAATAATAACGTGAAAATGAAGTACCTTGCTGAAACTCAACAATATCTGGTTTCTAAATTAAACCTTCGACCTCACGATAATTAGCCGAACACCTCTTACTACAAAACTAGGTGTCTGTACGTCAGTAGCATAAGTATTTCGGCAGTGACGAATGTATCAAAAGAATGTATCTTACCTGAAGGAAATCTACGGCAACAGATTCTTCTCACTCAGTGCCAAATTCTCTGCTACATTACAGACATTATTTGAACGGTAGAGAGTCGCACTCAAAGTTTTGAAGCTTTGCGCCTCATCTTCCTACTTATTGAGTTCAAGTCTATCACAAGGTGCTCTCTTTATCTCTCTCTCTCCCCCCCTCTCTCTCTATACACACACACACACACACACACATACATACATATATATATATATATATATTTATATATATATATATACGCAGTGGTTAGAGCGTCGAGCAGACGATCGTGAGGTTGTGAGTTCGAATCCCGGACCGAGCTGCGTGTTGTGTTCTTGAGCAAGACACTTTATTTCACGTTGTTCCAGTTCACTCAGCTGTAGAAATGAGTTGCGACGTCACAGGTGCCAAGCTGTATCGGCCCCTTTGCCTTTTCCTTGGATAACACTGGTGGCGTGGAGATGCATAGGCGACTGCTACTCTTGCAGAAACAACCTTGCCCGGAGTTGTGCCTGGGAGGGTCACTTCCTAGGTGCAATCCCATAGTCATAACCGAAAGGGGTCACTTTCTATATATATGTGTATATACATATAGATAATTTTTGTTTATACGAGGGACGTTCAATAAGTAATGCCCCTGACCCACTTGCAGTTGTTTGATCTAGCTGAAATTTTGCATGTGCAATTATTTATATCTCTATAGATTAAGTGGAAAATTACAGCTCTGAACTAATTGTGTTTTCTGATTTACAGGTGTTTGAACTGAGTCAAGTGTGAAATGGAGCCTGTTGAATGTCGAGCAGTGATCCGGTTTTTGTATTTGAAAACACGCACACCACGGGAGACTTTTGATGAAATGAAAGTAACTTATGGTGATGATGCCTCATCATATGACCTGACCTTGTAAAACGCTGGCATCGTGAATTCAAGCATGATCGGAACTCTGTGGAAACAGCTCCCAGATATGGTCGCCCCCCTTCTGCCATTGATGAGGCATCTGTCCGTCAAGTTGAGGCTGCCATTTTGGAAGATCGATGCATAATTATTCGCCAAATAGCCCATGAGGTCAAGATTAGTACCGAGTCTGTGGAAACTATCATTCATGACCATTTGCATATGCAAAAGGTGTCTGCCAGATGGATCCCCAGGTTGCTCACACCTTTCTAGAAGCAAGAACGCGTCGAGTGCTCGAGGATGAATTTGGAGATGTGCTAAGATGAGTCAAAATTTTTCAAAAGACTGATTACACAGGATGAAACCTGGGTCCCTCACTATGATCCAGAGACCAAAGCCCAGTCAATGCAATGAAAGCACCGTGACTCACCTCCTCCAAAGAAGGCAAGGGTGCAGCCCTCCGCTGACAAGGTCATGCTCACAGTCTTCTGGGACCAGGACGGAGTTGTGATGACAGATTTCCTGGCAAAGGGTACTACAATTACAGGAGCCTATTATGCTTCACTTTTGAGGAAATTAAGAGAAGCTATCAAAATCAAGAGGCGGAGCAAGATCAGCAAAGGCATCCTCCTCCTGCAGGACAACGCTCCGGTCCACAACTTGCGTGTCGCCAGATCAGAAGCACAGGCGTACGACTATGAACTCTTCCCCCAACCCCCCTACTTTCCTGACCTTGCACCTTCTGATTTCATCTTTTCCCAGCCATGAAGTTGTTTTTGAAAGGAAAGTGTTTCCCAGATGATGCATCTTTGATTTCTGAAGTCACGTCGTGGTTGGAGGACCAAGCTGGGGTCTTCTACAAAAACGGTCTCCAGAGCTGCATCAAACGATGGGAGAAATGTGTAACTCTGAGTGGTTCCTATGTAGAAAAAGACTAATAACTGTGCCAAGTTTCGTTGCTCTACTGCTACGGGAAGTGGGTCAGGGGCATTACTTATTGAACGCCCCTCGTATGTATATAATACTCTTATTTTTTTACTCTTACTAGTTTCAACTTGTGAGTCGTGGCCTTGTTGGGGCATCGCTAATAAATAAATCAAGTAATATAATAGATCAAGTAAATAAAATATATCATTCACCCGATGTAGGAGTCGAACCTACGAACACCAGATTAAAAGTCTTATACTCTATGCTGTGTCATATTTTTTATATGTACCAACTACTGTCGTCGTTTACCGTTTTTGTTTTGTTTCCGTACTCTACGTTCGCTCATTTATTCCCAACAGCTTTTTGCTGTAGTTACCACCAAAATTGTTAAAGGTGCGAAAATGTTATGACTTTTAGATGATAACTGATGAGCGAAGAGTGTGTCCACATCTTGTGTTCCTTGTCGTCCTTCTTATCTCATTTTAACCTATATATATATATATATATATATATATATATATATATATATATATATATATATATATATATATATATTATATATATATAGATCAATAAATGGTGGGGTTGTGTTGACCGCACGTGGAGAAATGATAAGCAATGAGGTGTATCACTTTATGTTTAAAGCACTAGGGTGCATCAAGATAATACCTCCTTCGTCAGGGGAAAAAATACATAAAGACAGACATCATCGCGTACCAGGCTAGCACAATGTTGTGTGCTTTCCTATTGAAGCATTCATGCTCGGATAAGCCCAAAAGAAAGAATTAAAGCAGTAAAAAACTTTTCTTTTAAAGCAGTAGAGAAATAAGGCGGTAAAAAAAAGAAAAACTGTAAGGCTTCTCTTACTTGAATAATAATTTTATAAGATTTTTAAACGATGAACTTTTATTTTATTTACATGATATATATTATATATTTTTTATATGCCGCCTATATATATGTATATATATATATATATATTTTATATATTTTTATATACCTATATATTTTTATATATTACTTTATATTATATTTTTACTTTCTAGGTGTTGTAATGTTTTTTTTTTAAATGTATTTTTCTGAATCGCTAAAGTATTAACTCTAAACTGTGATGAAATTTTTTTTCTCGCACCTTATTATGCTTATATGCTTGTACAGATGAATTATGTTCCATCTTGCGGGATGTTTATATGTATATTCTATGATTAAATGTTCGAATTATGAAATGCTATGCGGATGACCTTGCATTTGTTTGTTCAATAACTTTAGTTTGAGATATATATATATATATATATATATATATATATATATATTTTATATATTTTTATATATTTTTATATACCTATATATTTTTATATACCTATATATTTTTATATACCTATATATTTTTATATACCTATATATTTTTATATACCTATATATTTTTATATACCTATATATTTTTTATATGCCGCCTATATATATGTATATATATATATATTTACGTGCTAAAATAAGGTTATTATTTACAGAGGTTTAAAAATATGAACAAACATTTATCGAGGGAATGACGCTATACTGAGAGTAGAGTAAAGTTAATTGTGAAGTTCAAGTTGACTGGAACGTCACGGTATATTACGTAATCACCAACACTAGCTTACTGCTGTTTCTGTTATATGTAAGCGTGCATTCAGAACGACAGTTTATCTTCTGCGGAACCATTTGAACTGCAGAAAGCATTTAAATATTTTGTGGTGGATATTTTAAGAAAATAATACGACTAAGTCAGTTAGGTAGGGTTCCTCCCGACGATTAATGAAAAACTGCACCACATTACTTAAGTAATTCTGTGTTAAATTCCCATCGGGGTTTACTTTACTTTCTTTCTTTCGAGATCAATAAATTATAATTTTAAAAAATATTTTTGGGGTGTATTTTAATGTATTTTTGCGGGATTAAATATTATAGTCGTCTAACTTCAAAATAAAATTGTGCCACTGCGTTTATGTGTGCGAATATATTGGGTCATCCCATAAATAATGCATTTTTTAAATACTTCTTTTATTTTTCAAAATTAAGATAAACAAAGTTCTTTTTTAATCTAAAATATACTCGCCTTCATTTTCTACATAGCTCTTTCATCTATCTGGTAGACGTGCAAGGCCCCTTCTTGTCTGGGACGAAAAATATTCCTCCAGTACTGTTCAAACCTCGTCTACAGAATTCATATTTCTTCCGTCCAAATGATTTTGAAGACTGCGGAATAAATGATAATCAGATGGGGCAATATCCGGCGAACATGGTAGGTGGAGCATCGTTTCCCATTGAAACTGCTCCAGCCTTTGAAATGTCACCCTCACTGTATGTAGCTGAGCGTTATCCTGATGGAAGAACACCTTTCATCTTGAAACCAAAGACAGTCGTTTTTCTTCTAGCACTGACTTAAGCCACTCAAGTTGCTCGCAGTAGATCTTTTATCGCTTGGTTTGGTTTTAACAGTTCAAAATGGACTTAACTTTTTATATCCCACCAAACAGATAACAACACCTTACGTGAGTAAAGACCTTCTTTAGCCTGGGGTGTCGGTGTTTATCCTTTCCCTACCCACTGTCTTCTTGATATTTTTATAGCAAACCCATTTCTCGTCAACAGTCAAGTCACTATTCGGTCCAAAAAAGATTCATTCGTGAGACATGACAGCAAAGAAGAGCACACATTCACTCTCTGCGCGTGATTAGACTCGGAAAGTTTGTGAGGAACCCATTGACCCAATTTACTGACTTTTTCGATGGCACATAGGTGTCGATGAATGGTTGAATGACCAAATCCAAGCTTCTCTGCTAGTTCCTCACAGTTATGATGGGATTTTGTTCCACGAGGGTTTGCAGGACGTCCTCATCGAACTCTACAGATCTTTCAGAACGAGGCTTCTCTTCTAGGCTGTAGTTTCCGGTTCGGAATTTCTGGAACCACCGTTGACATTGGTTCACGTTTATTGTCCGACCCCCATATATTGCATTAATATTCCTCGCACTTTCTGTTGCGTTGTTGCATTTGTTGAACTCATAAAGCAAAAATATGCCGAATATGTTCCTTTGTTCCATTATAGCTTTGAAAAAATAACTACTAAAATCGAATTGCACTCTTCAAAACTTGCACTAAGAATAAGTACAAGGTAAAATTATTACCTGCTTTTATAGCAAGTTGATGCAGGTAGTTTATCCCGTCCCCCTCCGACTTTTAGTCCATGCAGTTGAAAAAACCGCATTATTTATAGGATGACCCAATATTTCTATTGTATTTCTTCTTTATGTATCTGTGTAACTGACTTCGTCTTTTGTATAGCAAAAAGCTTGATTTAATTACCATGTGGTGAATGAAACAATTCAGCCGTACGCAAATCACTTACTAAAGAAGCAAACTTGTGGAAAACAAACACAAAACCTTTCTTTTTATTTTGTATAGTTACCATTCGTCGTAACCATTCAGTTGTCAAAGTAGATACACTAGAAAATTACTGAGTCAAACAACCAGGGTTATCATTTTTCATTTTTTTTAGCTGTTTAAAGTTTGTTTGACGGGAGAAACGAAGCGTAGAGGTGTATGACGTATAAATTAATCTGATTGATAATTGCTCTATATCTTAAAAGATTAAAGTAATTATTGATAATATTATTGATTATATGTTTAATTTAATTTTGCCGGTTTTCATTAAAAAAATATTTGCTTGCTTATGTGTGTGTGTGTGTGTATTATTATTGTTGTTGTTGTTGTTGTTGTTATTATTTATTATTTTTTCCTACTACTGAAGAAGTAATGAATGATGATTTAAACTTGGAAACAATCGGTTCAAATGAAAATATCTCTGATGAGTGGAAAAAACTGTGTTATATTGATATCTGTAGTTGTCGCTCACTTCCAGAGCGGTTTCGTTTCGACTAGCTTTGAAACACACTGTGCTTTTTATCATTATATGTCTTTAAAGGGATCGCTCCCAGACCTGACACCGCAGCTGCAAGTGTTTTACAACGCACATGCATTAAGTATGACATGTTGATTAATGTTTATATACACATGCACACAAGCATGTGTGTGTGTGTGTGTGCGTTTGAACTTAGAACATAATGATAGCCGAAATGCCGTTAAGCATTTTGTCTAGTGTGCTAACGATTTTGCCAGCGCATGGCTCAGCGACTAGAGCGTCGGGTTCACAAACCTGAGGTAGTAAGCTCGATTCCTGGACCGGGTTGTGTGTTGTGTTCTTGAGCAAGACGCTTTATTTCACGTTGCTCCAGTTCACTCAGCAGTAGAAATGAGTTACGACGTCACAAGTGCCAAGCTGTATCGGCCTCTGCCTTTTCCTTGGATAACATCGGTGGCGTGGAGAAGGGAGACTTGTGCCTGAGAAGGTAACATTCTAAATGCAATCCCATGGTTATTTATGACCGAAGGGTTTTTTATATATAAATAGATAAATATACAGACATGTATGTATATCTGCATATATAGGTATGTATATATTTACTAACATTATTACATGCATTCATATGTGTGTGTGTGTGTGTGTGTGTGCGCGCGCGCGTAAATAATACATTTGCACACATGATACACAGTGAGAGCGAGAGGAAGATAGAAAGGAGGATGGAATCAGAAATTCTAAGGTTATTTTGATTCCAATTTGCCATTTCTTCACCTCTGTCTGCTTTTCTTGTTGTAATCTAGCTATGTATGTATGTATGTATGTATGTATGTATGTATGTATGTATGTATGTATGATGTATGTATGTATGTATGTATTCATGTATGTACGTATTCATGTATGAATGTATGTATGTATGTATGTATGTATGTATGCATGCATGTATGTATTTATGCATGTATGTATGTACGTATTCATGTATGTATGTATGTATGTATGTATGTATGTATGTATGTATGTATGTATGTATGTATTCGTGTCTGTATGTATGTTTTTATGTCTGTATATGTGTGTGTATGCATACGTTCTTTATTTTTAATTAATTGAATTATTCTCCAAAAAGAAGGAGCTTGTTTCTAGCAATGATACAAAGGTCCATTGTCAGAATGATAGATAAAAATAAATTCACAATTTGAACTTTAGGAAAGTCTTGCATGTTTTTAGTGTTCCACTGATTTGTATGTGCATGTATGTGTGAATGTATGTATGTGTAGATCTATGTGTATGTATATACATGCTCTTATGTATATATATATATATATTATATATATATATATATATATATATCTATATATATATATATATATATATATACATATATATATCACCGTGATCACCGTGACCGACCAGGCTATCAGATGTTGCTACACATCGCTGGTCACAATGCGCTTCGCATTGTTTTAGCCTTCAAATGACGCCACCCCGCTGGCTAAGCAAGCGGGCCAAGAGAAGAAAGAGTGAGAGAAAGTTATGGTGAAAGAGTACAGCAGGGATCGCCACCAACCCCTGCCGGAGCCTCGTGGAGCTTTAGGTGTTTTCGCTTAATAAACGCTCACAACGCCCGGTCTGGGAATCGAAACCACGATCCTACAACCGCGAGTTCACTGCCCTAACCACTTGGCCATTGCGCTTCCACACACACACACACACACACACACACACATAAATTTGCAAAAAAAGTACTCCATCCAGTGAGATATAAATATCAATTTAAATACACACCCGAAAGGCCTA
Source organism: Octopus sinensis (assembly GCF_006345805.1). Taxonomy (NCBI): domain Eukaryota; kingdom Metazoa; phylum Mollusca; class Cephalopoda; order Octopoda; family Octopodidae; genus Octopus; species Octopus sinensis. The sequence goes on along the minus strand of NC_042998.1, from coordinate 147,355,035 downwards.
TAAAAAGTTTTATGCTTTCATGATACTTGAGCTGGCAGATTTACAAAATATGTCATGTGTCATAAAATAATTTTAAAGTTATGTAACGCATAAATTGAGCCTGAATGATTGCTTTAAGATACATGGCGTATTTTATAAATGCACCAGTTCAAGTATCATAACAGCATGAAATTATTTGTAGCTCTTTCGGTTGTGTATTTCAATTAATATTTATCTCTCCTGGATGAAGTACTGTTTTCGTTGATTCTACCTATATTGGATTTTTAAACTCATATATATGTAAGTGATTGTGTGCAGGCGTAGGACTGGCTGTGTGCAGGCGCAGTAGTGGCTTTGAGCAGGCGCAGGAGTGGCTGTGTGGTAAGAAGCTTGCTTCCCAACCACACGGTTTCCGGTTCATTCCCGCTGCGTGGCACCTTGGGCAAGTGTCTTCTACCATAGCCTCGGGCTGACCAAAGCCTTGTGAGTGGATTTGGTTGACAGAAACTGAAAGAAGCCCGTCGTATATATATATGTATATATATATGTATGTGTGTGTGTGTTTGTCTCCTCATCTTCACTTGACACCGATGTTGGTGTGTTTACATCCCCCGTAACTTAGCGGTTCGGTTGAAGTGACCGATAGAATAAGTACTAGAATTAGAAAGAATAAGTCTTGAGGTCGATTTGTTCGACTAAAGGCAGTGCTCCAGCATGACCGCAGTCAAATGACTGAAACAAATAAAAGAATATATATATACATATGTATAAAAATAATCCAAACAAGAAAGCACATAAATAATCAAAATAAGCAACTAGTTATCAAGTATTGATGCAGTACGACCACTTCAAGCTCTATTTAATTGAACAATGCAGTCATTACATCAATTTAATGCAATGCCATCTTCGGCTGCACATATAAATGAATAGAATTTTAATAAGTAAGATATATTAATATAATTTTTCTCAAATAATTTAACAGAGCAAGAAGATGAAAGAAATCCATGTTGGTGCGTTTACATCCCCCGTAACTTAGTGGTTCGGCTAAAGAGAACGACAGAATGGCACTGCATTTAAACTGATGTAATGATTGCAGTATCCAATTAAATGGAGCCGCTTGAAACGGTCGTACTGCATCACTACTTGATATCCTGTTGCTTATTTTGATTTTATTCACCTTACTTCGAGGTGTGCAGATAATACCGAACTGACTTGGTGCTTCAACTTAGGTACCTAATTCGACTGAATCTCAATTAATATATATATGATATATATATATATATAATATATAATATATATATATATATATATATATACCCTTCTCTCTCCCCCTCTCCCTCTTTCCTCCTTCATCCCCCTCATCCCCTTCCTTCTCCCCCATCCTCTCCTCTCCCCCTTCTCCTCCCCCTCTTCTTCCCCTCCCCTTCTCTCCCCTCTCTCTCCCCCTCCCCCCTTCTTCTCTCACTACACCACATGACTTTACACATCACATCACATATGATGTGCCATACTAATACACACACCAACTAATACATACTAATACGTACTAATACATACTAGTACATACTAATACTTACACCAACCCTATACATACACACGTCCAAACCCCGCATACGCACTTATACTCTCTCACACACACAACACACACCTATACAACAATACGTACTACTAATACATACTAATACATACTAATACAACACCAACCCCATACATACGCACGTCCAGACCAATCTTACGCACTAATACTCTCTCATACACACAACACACCACACACACACCCTTATACATACTAATACATACACCAACCCTATACATACACACATCCAGACCCCTCCCACGCACTTTTAGCTGGTCCCTCAACCCGTTTATCAACCCTATTATCTCCCCTTATTTCGCTCTCGCGTCTCATGTTTGATCTTTGACTTCTGGCCGAAATCAGATCGCCATGTTGATTCGTTAGCTACTGCACGCATTTTTTTTCTCTCCTTCTTTCTGTGTTTTTCTCTCTCTCTGTATCTTTCTGTTGAAGAGCGTAGGCTCGAAACGTTAAAGACTTGTTTTATTTATATTTCCTGAGCGCCATACTAATACAATTGTTCGTTTGTTTTCCACCTGCCTTCGTCTTTTCTTTATTTTCATAAAGCTTCCCGTTATATATTATGCGCTCACGTGGTCTCACTTTCATCCTATATTCTACCAATACCACTATCAACACTTACCTCTACCTTGGATTTTCTTTACCTCTTGGATACTTACCATTGGCTGCACCTCTCTTTCGCGGATCAAAGTGACTTTGCATTGATGTGAAATCCTTAAAAAATATACCACGACGTCTACACATTTCTCACCTTGAACTTTCAACCTTGAACTTGTTCGCATAAACTGTCCCGTTTGTTGTATTTTTATTTCCTCTTATATTACCACTTTTTTTACATTCATTTCATGCTTCCCACATTTTCCTGAATTTTTGTTCTCCTTTCCGTCTTTCTTCCCTCTCTGGATGTCCATACTCCGTTTCCTCTGCCTGCACCCCCTTTTTTTGCTCCCCCTCTCTCTGCTTCCCTTCTTTCTTTCCCTTTTCCGTTTGCCCCGTCTTTTCTGCCCCTATCGCTTACTTATCTAGTTTTTTCATACGATTATTATTTTTTTGTTTTTTTGAACGTTTGTTTTTTCCCCTTTTTTCGCTATCCTTTTTTTCTATTTTTTTCATACGATAATTTTTGTTTTTTGTTTTTTTTGTTTTTTCGAACGTTTTTTTTCCGCTATCCCATCATGCCGGATCCTAGGTCCTACCTCCTCACCCTCCATCACCGTTTGAAGGATCATCTACGTTCGCTTCCTGTATATTGCCTTCAGCCGTCCGTTAATCTCTCTCTACTTCTTTTTAAAAAAACCCGCTTCTCTAGCCATGTCTCTTTCCTAAGCCGCTGCCTACATCACCGACTCATCCCTAAAGGTTTCCGCCTCCACTTCCACCCTGCTCTCCACTCGGATTCTTCCATCTTACCCATACTCCGCACCACATCTTACCGCCTTATGCGGGCCACCATTCGCTCCAATCTCTCCAAACTACATGCCATCAACCGCCTTCTTCCTCCTGCTTTCTCCACCTTCTTCTCCTCTCTGCCGCCTCTCTATGCTCCAAACACGCTACGCTTCATTATCCATTTGAATCAACTCTTCCATCAATTTCTTTCTGATACCAAACTTCGTAAACTCCAATCACTCTTCCATTCCACCCTACCCGACGCCACTACCCCAACTCCTCCACCACCCTTCTCCCCTCCCGATAGGCTCCATCCACCCACACCTAACCCCACTGCCCCTCCCTACAACCCCTTCTCCCCTCCCGTTAGGCTCCATCCACCTACACCTAACCCTACTGCCCCGCCCAACCACCCCCACACACCTCTCCAATCCCTCCCCCTCAGACCTCCACGAGACCTACCACCCCTCCTACTTCTATTCCATCCACCCCTTCTCCACTTCCGTCTGTTGTTACCATTCCCCCCGATCTTCCCCTCTCTGCGGCTGAACGCTCCGTCCTTGGTAGGGGTCTGCATTTCATCCCCTCACTCCATCCTGTAAGGAATTCCAGACGCGAGTTGATGTCCACAGCTTTGTGCGCCGTGTCCGGTTGGGTGCGCATTACCACGACTCGCCACCCACACCCAACGAAGAGGACGACTGCTTCACTGGCCTGGGCCGCCGACCATCCCCGTGGACGCCTGCCCCTGGCCAGATCCTAGCAGTGGATCTTTTCGCGGGCGCTTGTCAGCGTGCATTGGAGCGGTTCAACTTCTCCAGGCGCCAACGCCGCCTCAACATCTCCCCGGCTGAGCTCTTGGCTCTTCGTTCCCTCCAACGGCGCGCTGACATCATCAAACCGGCTGACAAGGGTGGAGCTGTAGTGGTGTGGCGCGCGGACCTCTATAGGGCCGAGGCTTTCCGCCAACTCAATGACACCTCCTTCTATTCCCCTCTGCCCTCTAACCCCACAGTAGCTACCAACAGACGGTATCCTCTACTGTCCAAGACCTCATCTCGTCCTCCCGTCTCCCCCGCACCGCATCCAACCTAATTGTGCGAACCCCACGTACCCCCACCACAAACCCAACAACCCTGGCCGCCCCATCGTCTCCGCCTGTAACTGCCCCACGGAGCTCATCTCTAAATACCTCGACCGTGTCCTTGCCCCCCTAGTGGCATCTCTTCCCTCCCACATCCACGATACCAACCATGCTCTCCGGCTTTTCAACTCTTTCTCCTTTCCTCCCGGCTCCTCCAAAATCCTTTTTACTATGGACATCCAAAGCCTCTATACTGTTATCCCTCACCACGAAGGACTGCAGGCCCTTCGACACTTTCTTGACCTCCGCTCTAACCCTGTACCTGACACCTCCACACTCATTCGTCTGGCCGAACTTGTCCTTACTCTGAACTGCTTCTCGTTCTCGGGAGTGGCCATGGGAACGCGAATGGGCCCCAACTATGCGAACCTGTTCGTTGGCTATGTTGAGGCCCAAATATTCTCTAATTTCACTGGTCCCACTCCTGAACTATATGGTCGTTATATTGACGACATTATCGGTGCCACCTCACTCTCCCGCGAACATCTAGATTCCTTCCTCTCTTTCGTCCAATCTTTCCATCCAGCTCTCCACTTCACTTCCACTATCTCCAACACCTCTGTCTCCTTCCTCGACATTTCGGTTAGCATTCTTCACTCCACTCTTACCACCTCCATTCACTACAAACACACAGACTCACACTCATACCTCAACTTCTCTTCCTCCCACCCAGAACACACCAAGCTTTCCATCCCCTATTCCCAATTCCTCCGTCTACGTAGGCTCTGTAGTGACGACCATGACTTTGAGACTCAGTCTCAACGTATGGCTCACCACTTCACCCTACGTGGATACCCCCTCACCACTATCCACACCGCCCTTGCCAGAGCACGGTCCGTGGACCGTGTATCTGCTCTCTCTCCCCGAACCCGCCCTGTAGTCTCCCGCCTCCCTTTTCCCCTCACTTACCACCCCACGACCCTACGTCTCCAACGCACCATTCTTCGAGCTTTCCGTCATCTCCAGTCCGACCCGTCCGCTTCACACCTCTTCCCTAACCGACCCCTCCCCTCTTTCAAACGAGCCCACAACCTTCGAAACCTTTTGGTCCATAGCTCCTTCCCTGACCTACCTCCCAACCCGCTCGTTCCCCTGCTCCCGCCCACATTGCCGCACTTGCCCTTACCTCTCCAACACCACCCGCCTCACTAGCACCCACCATCGACCCTATCCCATCATCCACTCCTTCACCTGCACCTCCAGCAATATTATCTATTGCATCTCTTGCTCTCTCTGCAATTCCTTGTACATCGGACAAACGGGACGCCGCTTGGCTGACCGGTTCGCGGAACACCTTCGTGACATCCACCTTGCGAACGACACACCGGTCTCACGCCATTTCCGCTCCACGGTCACTCCTTGCAACACCTATCTGTGTTCGGTTTGTCCTTACACAGAGGCCATCCGGATTCCCGTTTGCGCCGTGAACAGGAATTAATCTTCTCTCTTCGCTCTTATACGCCATTTGGTCTCAACTCTCCCCCCCTCCTCATCTAACTTCACCCCCCTCCTCACCTATCCTTTCTCCCCCCGACCCCTACTTCTTCAGTCCTTCATCCTTTCACCCCTACTCCCCTTCCCTTCTTCCCTCTTTCTCCCTCCCTCTTCCCCTTCCCTCTGCTTCCTCACTCCCTCTCTCCCCTTCTCTCTCTTTCCTCCTTCATCCCCCTCATTCCCCTCCTTCTCCCCCATCCTCTCCTCTCCCCCTTCTCCTCCCCCTCTTCTTCCCCCCTTCTCTCCCCTTCTTCTCCCCCTCCCCCTCTCTTCTCCCCCTTCTTTCCTCACTACACCACATGACTTTACACATCACATCACATATGATGTGCCATACTAATACACACACCAACTAATACATACTAATACGTACTAATACATACTAGTACATACTAATACTTACACCAACCCTATACATACACACGTCCAAACCCCGCATACGCACTTATACTCTCTCTCACACACACACACACACACCTATACATACCAATACGTACTAATACATACTAATACATACTAATACATACACCAACCCCATACATACGCACGTCCAGACCAATCTTACGCACTAATACTCTCTCATACACACATACACCCTTATACATACTAATACATACACCAACCCTATACATACACACATCCAGACCCCTCCCACGCACTTTTAGCTGGTCCCTCAACCCTTTTAGCAACTCTATTATCTCCCCTTATTTCGCTCTCGCGTCTCATGTTTGATCTTTGACCTCTGGCCGAAATCAGATCGCCATGTTGATTCGTTAGCTACTGCACGCATTTTTTTTCTCTCCTTCTTTCTGTGTTTTTCTCTCTCTGTGTATCTTTCTGTTGAAGAGCGTGGGCTCGAAACGTTAAAGACTTGTTTTATTTATATTTCCTGAGCGCCATACTAATATAATTGTTCGTTTGTTTTCCACCTGCCTTCGTCTTTTGTTTATTTTCATAAAGCTTCCCGTTATATATATATATATGTGTACATAGCCGTACATAATTATACACACATACTCATATTTGTAGTGTGTATCTGTGTGTATGTGTGTATCTGTGTGTATGTGTGTATGTGTGTATGTGAGTATGCTTGTGAGTGCGTGTGCATGTGCGTGCATGCGTGCATGTGAGTGTGCGTGTGGTGGTTGTTGTGCCAAATAACGCACACAATACTAATTTAAAAACCATAATATGCTACAAAGTATAATAAACGAAATTTCTCTTTAGGGAAGAAAATATTTCAGTCCCCAACAGCTGCTGTAAATTTTCAAGGCTCGAGCAACGCTCAGAGTTGAATACTGTACCGACGTCTTGGACGGTGGTACTACTATACACACAGCTATCCTGAACTACATCTAGAGTAGGTCCACTCAACTAATTAGTATTCAATCACTCGCAGACACACTCCAACTTCTCTCTCTCTCTCTCTCTCTGCCGTCACTACTATAATGGCCTCTGATGGTATCATACCTCCACTACTCAGAACCCCTACCTAACTCGTCTTTCCATCTCTATCCGTCATTGTTGCGTCTAGCTCTCTCGGCCTTGCACTAACCAATAATTCCACTTTCCTTCATACAATAGCAGTCCTCTGGACCTTCATAGTCATGTCTTTTCTGCAAATGTTTCACTTCGAATAGTTTATACGGAACATTAATAGCATTAACTTCACCAGTTTCAGAGGATCACTAAAGGTCATAGGCACTGTTTCTTCTATATTAAACAAATAAGCAAAAAAAGATAGCTTTCTACCTCAAATAATTCGTTGAAAAATGCCTCTTACTTGGACAAATCAAGAATTGAAAGCAAATAGATTTTACATTACTTTATAATCGATTTTAGGAAGATGGAAGATAAAATCAACTACAGCAGATTTTGAACCTAGGAGAGAGAGACGGGAAGAGAGAGGGAGGGAGAGAGAGAGGGAGGGAGAGAGAGAGAGAGAGATTAAATTAAAGTCGTTGAGTTACTTAACACACTTTTCTACAATTTCTGCAAAATGACAGTCTTTAAGTTAATGTTAATGATGTCAGCAAAAATGGCATACACAATAGCAATTGGTTTAAAGTTGGTTCTCGATCAATTGTGAATAATAATAACAGCAGCCAGAAACGATCAACTCTTGTGACAGCGATCACATCAAAAATGGCGCACAATGGCAGCAACAAACAGTTTAACTGAAAGACACAGGATGCACTCACACTTTCACACACACACACACACACAAATATATATATATATATATATATATATATAGCAAGGAAAGAGAATAAGAGAGAAAGAGAGAAGTTAAGGATGCAACTTGAAACATGTCAGTAGCTAACATTAATGGCTGCCAGCGTTGATGAAGAATTGCTGACGTATACACTGACTTTTTTATTGTACATATGAATGCCATCCGCCTTGAAAACCTGCCTGCCTGCCACCTACCTACCTACCTACCTACCTACCTACCTACCTACCTACCTACCTACCTACCTACCTACCTACCTAACTACCTACCTAACTACCTACTTATCTATCTATCTATCTATCTATCTATCTATCTATCTATCTATCTATCTATCTATCTATCTATCTATCTATCTACCTACATATCTATCTATCTATCTATCTAGCTGTCCGACTTTCTCTCTGTCTACCGGTCTATTTATCTGTCTATGCACGTACATCGGTAAGTCGTCTGATTATGTAAATATATATATATATGTTTGTGTACGTGTGTGTATAATAGATAGATACTTACGTACATACATGCATATATACATACATACGTGCATACATACATACATAATACATTCATACATATATTCTTAAAGACTCCGCCGGTTACGACGACGAGGGTCCCAGCTGATACGATCAACGGAACAGCTTGCTCGTGAAATTAACGTGCAAATGGCTGAGCATTCCACAGACACGTGTACCCTTAACGTAGTTCTCGGGGATAATCAGCGTGACACAGAGAGTGACAAGGCTGACCCTTTGAAATACAAGTACAACTCATTTTTGCCAGCTGAGTGGACTGGAGCAACGTGAAATAAAGTGTCTTGCTCAAGGACACAACGCGTCGCCGGGAATCGAACTCACAACCTTACGATCATGAGCCGAATGCCCTAACCACTAAGCCACGCGCCCTCACTCATACATATATACATACGTACATACATACATACAATTTCTCCCGTACACAGATGCACACACGAACTATTGGATGCGTATGGTGTTGTGCAAGCGCCGTCCAAGTGCTAATATATACTAACAAAAGTTGATCTAATGATGCTCACAATTGGCTTGTCTCGAGGTGTATTACTCAGTTAGAATAGTAAAGAGAGGGAGAGGGAGAGAGAGACTGAGTGAATTAGTGATATAGTGTGATGTGTCGGTGTTCTGGTGTTGTTAATTAGCGAAGTCAGTGGATATTTAAATGAAAGGAATTGAATCGATGAAACTCTGGTTTTGAAATCTACAGAGAAGCCAGCTGTCACACTGATATCATGCCAGTGGAAAAGATCAAAATCTGTAGTTATTTTGAGCGGGTGTACAAATTGATTCTAAAAATAACCCCTAAAAGAAACCTGAGACCGCACTTTTTTTAATAACAAAAATAAGGTTGCATTGGATGTAATTGACCAAATGATAAGACATTATTCGGTCAGAGTCGGTTGCAAGCGGTGGCCCATGAATGTTCTTATTACAATATTTTGGCTGTAACTCTTGTAAAAACTTTGGTAATATACAAAAGCATATGCATATCAAACATTAGTCGGCGAGGACATATTCAAAATACTGTTGAGGAGCTTTGTGGTCGCCAAAATGCTAGGAAATTACCCGTTGATGACTCAGGTACTCCTAAAGAAAATTTCGACGTATATATGCAAGTGTTAACAATCGAAACAGAACCACAGAAATATGTAGAGTCTGCAAAAAAAGAAAAAAAGTAAAAAGGCTGTATGTGACAGGTGAAGGGAAAAAAAGTGTGATGAATGTTGTTCATAAATTTCATATCTGATTTTTTTATGTAAACAATTAATGGCGTTTTCTTAGAATTAAAAAAAAATGGTTTATTTATTTGTTCAATAAACTTTCTTCCTCGCTTCACATTTTTTTTCAAATTAAAAATAAAAATAAAACATTTGGGGGAAGAGGGGTTGAAAAAATTCATAAATTTTCCAAAATTGCTTTCCATAAAATGCTTTCCCCCATCATTTGCAATGATGTGGTGAAAAAGAAAATTGAAAAAGCCCCGTTTAAGCGGAAAAAAGAAATATCCAATTTATGTGGGTATGCTATACCGAAAGTCTGCCAAGGAATTAATTCTATTATGAAAATTACTCGGCAACGACGGGATGCTCAGCTAATGTGTGTGAGTGTGTGTGTACGTATGTATGTGTATATATATAAATGTGTATATATACACACACACACACGCATGCGTACATACGTATACATACATACTTACATACACACACACACTTACACACATATATGCACTTAAACCACACCACTCCACAAGACATACCTTGTCTTCGTCTGTTTTACCAATGCCATAGAAATTTTCGTCAGCTTCGAGGTTCGAATGGTGAAATCTTGCAAGTATTATTCTCTATTTCATTGATCAAAATTGAAAATTCAGATTCTTTTGTTTGGTTTTAGGTGAAGTTTGGAATGTAATTCTACATTTGAAACATTGAATAAATTGTGTTTGAAGTTGTTTCGAAATAACATTCTGCCTTAACGATTTAATTAGGCTTCCATTTTACACACTTTTGTTGACAGACATGCATCTTATGATGTGTTAATGTACAAATCACATACATACATACATACATACATACATACATACATACATACATACATACATACATACATACATACATACATACATACATACATACATGCATGCATGCATGCATACATACATACATGCAAGTATACATGCACACGTACATACGTAGGAGCACTCCGTCGGTTACGACGACGAGGGTCCCAGCTGATACGATCAACGGAACAGCTTGCTCGTGAAATTAACGTGCAAGTGGCTGAGCACTCCACAGACACGTGTACCCCTAACGTAGTTTGCAACGAGCGTGACACAGAGTGTGACAAGGCTGGTCCTTTTGAAATACAAGTACTACTCATTTTTGCCAGCTGAGTGGACTGGAGCAACGTGAAATAAAGTGTCTTACTCAAGGACACAACGCGCCGCCGGGAATCGAACTCACAACCTTACGATCATGACTCGAATGCCCTAACCACTAAGCCATGCATACATACTTACATACACACACTGACATACGCAAGAAAATGTATGTACTGTCATAAAGATCACCTGCCCTGTTGATATGAATATCTCTTCGAAAATCAACGAGAAAGAGGGTAACTACGGACACCAGCCTCGGAAGCTCTAGCTTCTATGTTCAGATTATAAAATCACATTTATACCAATAATAATTGATGCACCGAGTAAATACCTAAGTGATTATTTGTAAAATCTGGGTTTTTCAGGAAAAGGAAATCAGCCAAATGATTTGCACGTTACAAATACAATGTGTAAGTGGAACAGTAAAAATATGCAAACCTTTTCTCAGGTTCGAAGTGAGAGTATGTTTTTTGTCAACATACCAACGGTGGAGCTTTGTTTCGTTAGAAACCAGTTCCTTCATCAGAGGAAGACTTCTAGTAATTAAAAGCAAATGAGTACGTATATATACACGAAAATTGGTACATAAATACATGCACGCACGCACGCACGCTCACACACACACACACACACACACACACACACACACACACACACACACACACACACACACACACACTCACTCACTCACTCACCCGGGCTTTAGAGGGAAACTTTTCAAGGTGGAAGAAAGTTGCATTTGGCCCCCTGTTGGTGGGAGGGTTTTAGGGAAGGACCTATCAAACATTCAAGGACCTTTTCTTATCTCTGTGATTCTCAGACAAATTTATGGCTGAGCTATCTTCTTATGAGTCTTGTGTACATTCTAACAGACACTAAAACTAACGCACACAAATACATGCATATACATAAAGCGTTAAGCATTTACGTATATAAAATTAATTAGCATTAAAAAAAACAACTGATTAAAAGACCCAATAAAACTATTAGTCAGAAAGTGGTCTAGTTACTCACTGGCAACATTTAAACTGCACTCTGCCACCTCCTTTTTTTTAAAAAAAGATTTTCCCTGTCTGATACCAGATCTGATCCTGAAGTTAATTAAATGCGGCCGCTAACTTTCTCACGATGGCTGAATCTGTTAATATCTTTTCAGTCCAATAATTTTAGGTATAAAAGTTACACATCTCTGACGACCTGACAATAAGTCTTGATTAGGTATCTTATGCTAATGAAACGTACGCAACATGGTGTAACAAAATATTTTATAAACAATTTCTTATGTATGGTTATTATATCTATCTATCTATCTATTTGTCTGCCTGTCTTTTTGTCTAGATGCGCACACACACTCACACACACAGACAAACTAGTAGAGGCACCCAGCTTTACACAGGAATGAAATTGTTCTTTATATATTGAAAGAAAAAGCAAAATATGTTGTATAGAGATTTGTATGAACGAGAGCATGTTGCTCTCGTTCATACTTTTCTGTAATTTTGAATTTTCATCACTTCTTATTTTGAACTACACAAAGACAGACGTACTGTTGAAATATCGTTCAACCAATAAAATATCTTACAATCGAATCGCGCTCTTTGTCTTGACTGTTTACCTTTGTGAAGAGTTACGTCAATCCTTTTTAAAATATAATAATAATAATCATAATAATAATAATAATAATAATAATAATAATAATAATAATATAATAATAATAATAATAATAATAAACGAAAAATTGTATCATAAGCACAGCGTTTAGGTTCATGTTCATTCACAAATGCAGCCAAGTCTGTGATGTTATAATTTGTCTTTCTTACTATGTCTCTTGAAGTCAAATCACTAATTTGACGGTTTGTTTTTGGCAGTCAAGAGCCAGACTCCAGCAAATTTTTGCCTCCCATAGCCAAAACTTGATCCGCAAATTCAATCAATACGTGGTTAAAAATTGTTTGAGAGAACTGAAAATTGATATCTGATTTTGCCTGTTCAACTGCATACTTTATGTCCTCAGTAATGTCCTACAGCTTCATCCAAAGCTGTAGGAAACTGCCACGTTGACACATGTTCAGTATGATTGCAAAAAGGTGACGGAGTTTTCTTGGAGAATCTGGTACTGATGCTTCAGTCAATGCAAGATCCCAATGCCCATCATTTTCTTTAAAAAAAACCTTGTTGTAGCATGCTTCGCTATAATTTTCGCACACATGACCATTTACCTCCTCGAATCTTGGAATGATTTGGGACCACGTACTTCATGCAAAAGGAGCCGTAAGTAGTAGCATTCTGCTTGGCTTGGGGTGGGGGAACCATTGCAAACTCTTATAAGAGCATCTTTACTACTTCTTTCAGTAATTTATCGTAGTTGTTTGTAAATAGTGAATTAAGAATTGAAATGAAAACATAAAAATAGAGAGTGAGAGGTTTTACAAATGAAAACGGAAAATTCGCCGTTGCTACGTCCAGACCGGAAGCTGACATTGAGAAACCTTTTTAAAGAAATGAATCATACATATAAAGCAATATTATTCATTTTTAACAAAAAAAGAAAATAACTAAATAAATATTATGTATCCGAGGTCAAATTATTTTTGCATCCCAAGTATGGAAGCAATTCGCGCAGCTGTTTTCGTATAAAAAGCGAATATGCACACACGCACACACACACACATAGGTCTAAAAAAACCTTATGCAATCACTTTTATTAGCTTACAACTGTTTCTTCTATAAGTAACCGTACATCTAGAGTTGAGTGGCTGTAAAACACTTCCTTCAAATGACGCAGAGGAAGCTATAAGAAATCGCATTGTCACATAGGCCTGATTCCCGGTTACTTCTAGTAGAAACAGTTGTAAGTTAATGAAAGGGATTCTGTACCTCCAAGGATATTTGTCACTCATTATTATTTATTACCGAATTTGGTAATCTAAAGCCTGAAAGTAATGGACTTCTGTTAGAGGCCAGAGAAACTTTAAATCGCTTGGAACCGAATGACTTGAGATACTCGTCCTACCTTGGTTTTTGTTGTCCTTTTTCCTCTAATATATACGTGCTAATTCGGAAACCTACTACGGAAGTTTAGCTACAGCCTCAGCTGTGAACTTTGAACCTAACGGATTATATATATATATATATATCGTTTTTGTTAGTCACAAACTTCAAGGTGCAGATGATAATTCTAACAGGAAAAAGTACTCATTGCACCGTTCATTATCGTTTTGGTGCTATTATTGAACATTACAAAGGTTCTACTTTAGAAATTGTTAACATGTACGCGTGATACTGACCAACATGTGTTTCCATTGGATAATGTCATCATCTTGACAGTAGCATTATAATGATTCATTTCAGGCTTTTGTTTAAGTTCCATTAGACATTTGAAGATTAACAATGGATAGACTTTTCCCATTTATACATCCACATGTTTTTGTTCCTTTGATATTTTGTTCTTGAGCAAAACACTTTATTTCATGTTACTCCAGTCCTCCTTTCGATCAGCGAGCAATGTTGGCCTACTCGCCTAGCCATTGAGGTGACGTCATTCGAAAGCTAAAACGATGCAAATCGCATTGTGACCAGCGATGTGTAACAACATCTAATAGTCTGGTCTGTTACACGATCGCATGAATATGAACTATTTATATATGCCAGTAATATAAGATATTTATACATAGTAAATATTCATATATGCTAAGAGTTTATGTATAACACAATTTCTCATAAAAATACCTCGTTTCTGACTTAGGTCAACAATTTTGAGGGTCGAAGTTTAGGTGGTGCCATCAACTAGATCATATTTTATTAACTCGGCGAGATTGAACTCAGAGCTTAAAGAACTGGAGCTAATGCAGCGAGCATCTTTTCGATGTTCACTGTCATTATCTGTAGCCAGTATAATGATATTTCCTCTGACAATTTATATTAATTTATATAACATCGCCATTTTCACTTGCAAAATAGACAGCTTTATGTAGAATAAGATTCGACTATGTCTAATATTTACTCAAATATATACAATGCTATAAATTAAATGTGAAGGGACAGGGTTTAATAGCTAGAGAGCTTAGCTTATGACCATAAGGTTGTTGCATTCAATTCCTGAATCGGGTAGCGCGTTGTGTGTCTGAGTAGGTACTTCACATCACGTTGCCCCAATCTATGCATTTCTGTGAAGTACCATACGGATACTGATATATCTTTCTCTCCCTCCAGCTTTTATATCCTCGATATTTTACTGGATCAAGAGTAAGAGAGCCGAGATGATATCTAGGTACCCGAAACCGTTAGCAAAAGCAGGGAACAGTGTACTAGTAAGTCATAATTGTTAGCAAGTGACGACTGATTGCATTATAATATGAATTCGATACTAAGCTCAAATCTCTTTCCTCACTTGTTTCCCCATAAACACACATCACGCATATTTTGGTTTGTTTCATTGATAATATTGTTGATAAGGAAACCTCGAAACCTAATTTGAAATAGAGATTATTAAACACTTTTGCTTCTGGAATGTGTGCAATGCTTGCACGTGTATGCAACACATGCACGTGCGTGCAATAGTGAACTATAACTGGTTAATACCAGTCTAATCAGTACATGACGTTTATCTGAGATGATTACCTTTTCGTTTAGATAGCAAATGAATGGATCTGAGGAAATATGCGTGTGTGTGTGCGTGTGTGTGTATATGTATGATTGTAGCAATAAAAAAGTGTTTTCCTACTGGACAACCACTAACCAACACGCCAACAGACCAAACAACTAATCAGTCAGCCAATTAGTTAATCAATTACCATGTCAGTCAGTCTGTCTGCTTGACTGTCTGTCTATCACGAATCTCAATATATGTTTGTGTATGTGTGAGCGTGTGAATATACGTATGTATGTATTAAAGTGTATGCTTATATGTGTATGTATATATTTGTGTATATATATATATATATATATATATATATATTATATATATATATATATATATATATATATATATATATATATACGTATATATATATATATATATATACGTATATATATATATATGTATATATATATGTATATATATATATGCATATATATATATATATATATATATATATATATATATATATATATATATGTATGTATATATATAGTGTAATAAATAAAATATATGCATACATACAAACATATATGTACGTACCGACATCTACATGTATATATACATGCATATATAAATATATATATACGTACAGGACACCACAAGAAGACGTAAAAATCAACAGAAACGAAAACGGAAAAGCCATTTGTTACAACAGAAGGACAGAGACGTGGAACAAGACGAAACGAAAACGGGAAAAACAATTAAGTGCAGCAGAAAAACGAAGTACAGGACATGCTGCACAAGGAAAAATCCCCTTCATCAGCTGTCGCTAGCAGACACGTGTTTCGAAGGCAGAGACAGAACACGTATGGTCAAGGTAGGCCTTCCTACGAGAGAATTAAAATAAAATAAACTCGTAGAGGGGTAAACGAGCAAGAAAAAATGTAACACAAAAAGGGACGTAACAAAGAACTGCACAAAAAATACATACAATAAAAAAATAATACAAAATTAAAGATACATGTACAAGAAAATACATAACGAGAATTAAATTACAATACGAGAAATCAAAAATAAACAAGAGAACAAACGAAAAAGACGAACGAAGGCCTTTGTTCTGGCGGGGACGAGAAAGTAACTGGCGAGCGCTGGGAAACATGACCTTACGGCCTAAAGGCAACAGGCGAAAGAATTAGCAGTGACGAAAGTGAGGAGTGGGAGAGAGAGAGAAAGACAGATAGAGGAAGACACAGGCTAGAGAGAAGGATGATATATGGATGTATATATACCACTATAAATATATGTATGCACACACACACAATCACATACAAGATATTTATGTTCCCATCATCCAAACAGATGCCAGCCCAATCTAGATGTTATAAAGTCAATTCCCATTGTACTCGATGTTAAAGATACTGCTAGCCGTCCATCAGAGTTTCTCAACCCGCTCTCTCCTGGCCCTCCTTAAAGTCCACATCTGAAGGCAGGGATATTCATTATGTTTTTACGAAATTAGGGCACACCAAAACCCTGTAAGAGTAGAAGACTAGCTATCATCTTTTATGACCCATGTAATCCATATCACGATTATGATTGGTTGTGTGAAGGAAAACATTTTTGTTGCACATATTTTCCTCAGCCAATCAGAGATGTTATTTTAGTTGATGAGCCTCCAGTTTCGAGTGACACTCTAATATCTATATGTCTGATACATCGAAAAATATTTAGTCTAGTAATTCGTCCGGTAGAACTAGTGAAGTAGGCTTGTTGAAGTTGTGATGACATTACCTGGAGTAAAAGCTACAGCAGAGGTAAACTGAATGAGAATTGAGGTAGAAAATACTAGAGTATGTATCATGGTCAGCTGGTCTGTTTTTTTTTTTCTATTTTTTCAACGCAACGTTTTCTAGCATAAATTAGTTTATAAGAAGACTACGAAATTTGTACCCAAATCTCAGGACTACAATGTCAACCTTTTCTCTTTAACCAAAGCTTATGTTTGTTATTCGGTAGTTGAAGATATTGATACCATCTTCATTCTCAAGTTTTCGAATTTTTCTTCTCATATTTATCACCATTCTATGGTAAAGTTATGCTAATGACTCCACCTCTCTGTTTATTTTTTCAGTATTAGGATTGATTAATTAATCAATTATTCAGGACAATATAAGCTTTAGAGTGAAGGTCCTACAGGCATCGTCTTGTCATCTTTCTTTTCACAGTGACAATGTGATTGCCAGAGAAAGCAGTGAAGACTCTCAAGAAATATATAAAACACTTCGAAGATGTACGAGTAACACTAAAATGGAAGGGATTTATCTCCACACATTGCTGTCAATCTGAATGTGATTTGAAGTATAAAATGGAGATGGATTCAACCGAAGACTCTTAAGTTTTTATTCCAGTAAGGCTGTACCTGCTTTAAATGTTAATGTTAGATTTATGCCAATTATAAGGCGCATACTTTTATTCCGAAACATCAGCAAACCATCCTGATTTATTGGCGTAATAGGAAGTAGTTTTCACATTATCGTGTGATTTATATAAAGTAACAAGCCTCAGGGCTAGTCGAAAGATAATTAAACATCATGGCGATTAATGTGTAAGTTATTAATGAGACTTTTGGTGTCCGTTAGTGATTTTTAAAATTAACAATATCTTAAATGCAACGCTATATATCTGGCATTACTGTTTAGTTATGATGGCATAATGGTTAAAATCGAAAGCTTTGCAGTAAACATAAATAGCTTCGTTGATACAACAAATTGGTTTTGAATGCATGATTCGTTATTAATTTTCATAGAAAAATTATTCCTGTAAAGACAGCGTATGTTAATTAAGCATAGTAAATTAGTGGAGCGTTATAAAATAGTGTTAGCGATTTCCAGCTGGCAGGTATTGTAAATATCTTTATTAACCTCCTACTGAGAAAGAGTCAAAGGTATTTTCTTTTCTGCACGAGAACCAGAAATCCAATTTCTTCTTTTAATCATGGAAATTTATTTATTGTTGTAAAGACTGTGGCATTCTTATTTTCTGACGATAGATTAGCCTAATTTTATGGGGAAAATATATTAGCCAGATATTAAAGTGTCGTCTGTCGTGAGTTATTTTTCAAAAACTCATTAAAATTCTGTTTGAAATTTATTGAATTTGGAGAATTCTTGAAGAATTCTTTGCAAAACTCAGTGAATGTTATTTTCTACTTTCTTTCTGGTTTATCACGAAACATGCGGGTGTGAAGAAAACGTTTTCAGTGATGTACTTATTTCTTCAGAAGCTGGTCATAAATTGTCTGAGCACCGGATTGATGCCCATGCACCTAAGATCATGTGGGTTATTCATCTCTTAGAGGTCAATAAATTACTAGTAGTTGGGTTGGATTTTTTCTGTCTGTTTCTCTTCCCCTCTTTCTTGAAGAATCCACTAAAGTCTGACCTGGAAAGAGTTGGGCTCCACTAAGTTGAAAACTGACCAAGACACTCTGTATGTCACCATGATGGTCTTACGATTCATTCACGAGTTTAGGACCTAAGGCAAAATTATTTTCTCACAAAATTTAATAAGGTGGAGAAGAGCAATAGCAACTGTAACAACAAGAACAGTAACAATAACAACAGCAGTAACGACATCAACAACAAGAAGAAGAACAGCAACAAGAAGAAGAACAGCAACAACATTTGAAAGCTAATATTTAAACAGGAGACAAAGACTAGCACAAAACTGCAGAGATGCATCAATCGCACAACCCGCTACCACCCTCTTTGTCCTTGCTACCCATATGAAGTTTTCCATTGTTCCCAGGAGAACTGTCCTAAATGAACAGATATATTTCTATTGTTTACTTGTTTCAATCACTGGACTGCAGCCATGCTGGGGCACCGCCTTGAAGCGTTTAGTCGAATCAACCCGACAACTTTTTGTTTTAAGTTTGGTACTTATTTTACCGGTTTTTTTGCCCAACTGCTAAGTTATGAGGACGTAAACAGACTAACACCAGTTTCAAGCGGCGGCGGCGGCGGTGGTGGTGGTGAACAAACACATGCACAAAGACACACGCACGCACCCACAAACATGCATAACAATCTATACACATACATACATACATACATACATACATACATACATACATACATACATACATACATACATACATACATACATACATACATACATACATACATACAATTCTGATACCAACATTTGCTCTGCTTGATTGGACGCTTGATGAGATCCGAAACATTAATGTGAAAACTCGAAAAATACTAATAAGCACTCATAAGTTCCACATAAACAGTGACGTAGACCGCCTCTACCTAAAACGAAAACAAGGCAGTAGAGGCTTAACATCGATCTAAAATGCTTTTGAATGTCATATCATATTCCTTAGGGCAACATCTTTTAACCACCAAGTGTCGACATGCATCCCTTGACCAAGTTTGCATAACATCATAAGACTTGGAAGGCAGTTCCTTGAGTAACATTCCTTGTCAGATAATCTAGAATACATACCCAAAGAAGTCACACGACTCTACCGCAACGTTTCATCAGATGAAAGGATGAGCCTATATGAGCAGAAGACAATACATGGATATGTTCGTAGA
>NC_042998.1:147322606-147330106 GCF_006345805.1 Octopus sinensis | reverse complement strand
GGGTGGAACAAGATGCCCAGCATTATTGGTACCCGCTGTTTGCTTTTTGAGTTCAAATTAAGCTATGGCTAATATAGATCATACTCTCAATCCTTAGCCCAGCTTCGCAGCACCATTTGGACCTTGGGTACCTTTAATAGACTTCTGTTACAAGCATTCATTCCAGGTTTCTTATTTCTTTATTGCCCGCAAGAGGCTAAACATAGAGGGGACAAACAAGGACAGACAAAGGATTAAGTCGATTACATCGACCCCAGTGCGTAACTGGTACTTAATTTAACGACCCCGAAAGGATGAAAGGCAAAGTCGACCTCGGCGGAATTTGAACTCAGAACGTAACGGCAGACGAAATACCGCTAAGCATTTCGCCCAGCGTGCTAACGTTTCTGCCAGCCCGCCGCTTTCATTCCAGGTTTCTAGTCTGATGAGGTCTCCTTCCTTCCCACTGATGGTTTTGTTCTTGACCCCGAGAGCTGGTAGTACTGGTTACCCGGTTTCCATGACGTATATATGTGATCGAGATCTCAACACTTCTCCCGAACGGGATGCCGTCTTGGGAGGCCTTGTATAGGGTCATAGGCGCTACCTTCCCTCCTGACTTAAGATAGCAAAATATTTCAGAAACCTGTGACGGAAAGTCTAAAGCAAAACGTTAGAAATTCGCTTTTCCCTCTTGGCAAAGTAATTCGTTTTACTTTGCAAACATTTTTAGCAATCTGACAAAAAATAATTATTCCACAATCTCTTAGATAGAGAGAGATAGGGACAGAGTGAGAGAGAGAGAGAGAGAGAAGAGAGAGAGAGAGAGAGAGAGAGAGTCAGGCAGACAGACAGACATACATACAGACAGACGGACAGACAGACAGACAGACAGACAGACAGACAGACAGACAGACAGACAGACAGACAGACAGACAGGCAGATAGACAGGCAGATAGACAGGCAGACAGGGAGAGAAACAGAGAGAGAGAGAGATGCAAAGAGACAGAGAGAAAGAGACAGGCAAAACAGACAGGAGTAGAGAGAGAAGTTGGGAGAGAGAGAAAGAGAAAGAATTTCTTTAACATTAAAATAGAAACAGCCCCTTTTTTCCCCCAACGTCGCCACCATAGTGTTTTTCTCGATTCCAGAACTTCTGCTCCAGTCTATAATAGAGGTCAGCTTCCATCGGTAACCAGTTCCATCAAATGATGCAGAAGAGTTTGGAAATTCTCCAATTTCTAAAGTGGTGAGGAATTTTCGTGGAGATTAAGCGCCACGAAACCTGAAGAGCAGTACTGAAAAATTGTCTGCATGGTAACAAGTGGAATTGATTGCATAAAAGTACGCAGAGAGAGAAAGAGAGGGAGAGAGAGAGATGGGGGGAGAGACAGAAACACAGAGTCAGACAGAGACAGACAGACAGATAGACACACAGACAGATAGAGACAGACAGACACGGGAGAGACAGAGAGAAAAGGAAAGATCGACACTCCAGCATAGTGAGTGAAAAACAGAGACAAACAATCAGAAAAAACAGAAAGTGAAGAGAGAGAAAGAGAGAAAGCAAATAGAGAGATATAGAGAATGAGAGAGAGAGAAAGAGAAAGAGAATGAGAGAGAATGACACAGAGATAGACAGAGATAGACAGAGCGACAGAGAAAGGGCATGGAAAGAGAGGAGTGAGAATGAAAGGGAAAACAGTTTAATATTGCGTGAATGCATATGGAGGTTGTGTATGAATGTGTGTGTATGTAGGTGGGGGATTGTGTGTGTGTGTGTGTGTGTGTGTGTGTGTCTATGTAAGTGTGTGTATGTATGTGTAAGTATGTACGTTGGATTATTTCTTTATAAGTCAGCAGGAAACAAGGTCGAATCGAATATAGGTCACTAAAAATATAAGCTATAAATAAAATATATGTATGAAAGTATCTATGTATGTGTGTATATATCTATATGTATGTGTATATATAGAAAGAATGCCTCGCGATATTTGTTCCACTACGTTTCTGGGCTCGATACCAGCTGAAATCCACTTTCTCTTTACTTCTTTCTGGATGTAATAATCTATCAATCCGAGGCGGTGGGTTGAAAGAACGTTATAACGTTGGCATGTAACATTTGCTCCAGCTACTTTGCATCCTGAATTCAAATCCCGCTATGTCACTTTTAGGTCGTAGAATTAATCCAGTTTTACACCACTACCTGGCCCTTAGGTGAGTTTTGTGGAGTCTACTCTGTTGCAAGCATTTGGGCTAATTTCTTCTTCTTGCCTTCCCACGACGTCCCGGAGTCATGAGCATTGCCTTCCCACCTGTCTAGAAGATAAAAAAGAAAACTACGACCCGTTATAATTAGCAGCCAAATCTATATGAAATCTTGATAAAAGAATAAGTAACACCGAATATATTATAGTGGAAAAGAAGACAAGATAGTTAGGGCTGGAATGTCGGTGGGACGACGAAAGTCCGTCAATGAGAAATATCATATTTCTAACAGATTGGTGGAGGGGAACCATACGAAAGCAACAGCATTGATGACTCTAGATAAAACAAATTTTGAAACGAGAAAAAATGTATTTTCTAAAATATTGACACAAATATATTTAAAAATACAATTTACGAAAACTATTCGCCAAATACACACATTAGGGAAATAAAAGAAATAAGAATAAGAACAACAGCAGTTACAGGAACAACAACAAGAAACAGGAAGTACTGTAAGTACTTCTCTTCCTAAGTTAACACCTTAGCAGGAAATATGTTTAAAAGTACCCGATATATCCCATACAAAAATAAACTCAGTAAACATAATACCAAAAAGCTACAATAAAAGAGTTACAACCTAAAACATATTCTGTGGAATGATAAATCATATATGAGGTTCATATGACGATAGCTCAGATAACATTTCTATAAGCACATCATAGAACATTTCATCTAAACTGTTTACTGACACTCCTACAAGGTTGCACAGAACATGTCACTAAAGAACAGGTCTCATAAGGTGTAAAAATAGCAGAACCATTACTGGGGCTACACAAGCTACACTCGAAAACTAGTATGATACAAAACTACACTCGAAATGTTGGTATTCAAAATAAAACCAGCAACATCAGACACATTGCTACAAGCATACAGATAAACATACATACATACATTCAATTACACACACACACACACATATATATATATACTTTCACCATCTTTACCAACTGTTCCATCAGATTACGTACCCGAACCACATCAATTTGACACCTTCTCAAACTTGGAGGAGAAACTTCAATACACACGAGACACTCTGATACTCAGAGACTCAAGATAACAGACTAGGTTAATGGTTCTTAATGCTTTTTGATTTCATGACGTCCTAAAGATTAAACAAACTTGCTGGTACACCTCGTACGGGAAGTTAGAAGTCACTGGAGCACTTTGTGATAAGCTATGTATCGAAGTTAAAAAAATTAGAAAAATACAACAAAGCTATTACTTATCTTGTTTTAATTAATCATTTATTTGAGTACAACAGTTATTACTAATATTTCTAAGATGCTCAAGCAGTAGTATAGGTTTTCTAAATTATAACTTTCACTGTTGTACATATACTTATTGAAATAATTAGAGATGCACCGAAGTATTATATGCGACAAGAACAATCTAAACATATAAAAACTTGACTACACAACAGAAATAGTAACCTTGATGAAGATCAGGAACAACTCAAACAGTAACACTACATGCAACAGAAATATCACTCAGCATTGAACAAGGACAATAAAAATACACTAACTGGTAAACGTTTGTATCTAACATAAGCCACCGATAACGATAAAGCACTGAACAGAGTAATTAGCGATAATAACAGTATCATACCATGCTCCATGTCATAATGCCATTCTTAAATAACACATTCACAGTAAACTTATACCATTAAATATTTCTGGAAAAATCAATCAGCAAAATCCCCTCAGAAGAGAGGGACACTAAATGAAAATTTACATTTTTGATCTCTTCTTTCAATAAGACAATAGACTTAGACTAGTCATGAGCTCTTGGACACATAAAGCTAGAGTTTAACCCAGTTTGTATGGTGTATAAGTGACTGACATTACAGCAACACCTCCGCTATCATCATCCCCTACCATAGACGGGGGACAGTCCATCACAGAGTTAACTTCTCAGGTGACTAGAGCAACGTGAAATGAAGTGTTTTGCTCAAGAACAAAATTATCCTTCGGTGATGGAATGGAAAACACGATCGTATGATGGTGAATGCAATTCCTTAACCATTAGACCATGTGCCTTGATAGAGATAAAACATAAATATAAAATCTAAAAAACAAAAACAAAAACAAAAAGAACAAAAAGGTGGTGCTGTCCAGTGTTCGCTGTTGAGGCATTAACATACTTCACACTTAACTTTTTCTTCTGCAAACACTGCATAATTGACGAGTGTTTTGTATTAGTTGAAAATCCTGAGTTCAAATTTAATTCTATTTCATTTTCTTGTCCCTCTTTCCCTCTTTCTTTTTCTGTTACTTATCCTAAGCGGGGTCAGAGGTGAATTCAAGGGTATTTCTGTAAAGCAAAGAGAGATAAAACAGATTATCTACTCCCCAAGGTCATTCATTGAGATAAACATAAAGTAATTATCTACAGTAAAAACTAACATTGAAAATGTTGGCCTGGGATTATAGCACATGGGGCAGCCATTCTTTCTTTCGTTCTTTCTTTCTTTCTTCCTTCCCTTCTTTATTTCTTTCATTCCGTCTTTCCTTCTTTCTGTCTTTCCTTCTTTCTGTCTTTCCTTCCTTTTTTCTTTCGTCTTCCGCTCTCTCTCTCTCTTTCTCTCGTCCCATCCTCTATTCCTTTCTTTCTCACTATATCTCTTTCTTTCTTGCTGTCTTTCTTTCTTTCTTCCTTTCTCCATTTCTTTCTTTCTTTCTTTCTTTCTTTCTTTCTTTCTTCACTCTTATCGTCTGAAAAGCTGTTTGCCTGATAACCGGCCGTCGCCTGACAACTTGTGATTCTATTTTAATCTGACGATATTATATAACAAAAGACAAAATTAAGGAAAACTTGTAACAGATTAGGTTATCAATGTCTCCCTCCACCTCTCTCTCTCTCACACATATATATATACACAAGTACATACATATATATATATAATACATATAAGAGGGATGACCCTTATGTTAGAAGTAGATCAGCTATGGTCTTACCACTAAGAAAGTAATGTTCTCTTTAAATATATCGGTGCGAACGTTTTTTATACGGCGCCGTTTTTACAATCCTTTAAATAATAATAATGGTATTTTTATATAAGCTTAGAGCTTATGCCGATCACCATGCAATGACTAAGGAAAATAGTCTAATAAAGGGGCATATAAGTCCTCGGCAGAAAAAAAACGTAGGCTTTCCTATCTGCATGAGAGTCGAACCCACATCCCTTTGTTAACGTGTTAAGTGTGTTACTTTTACACCAGCGAATCAACTACCTTTTTCCTATCAAATTTAAGAACTATTATAGTTTTTAAATTTGACAGGAAAAGGGAGGCTGATTGCAAGGTGACCGCCACGAGCTTTAATCTAATATAAAAATACCATTATTATTATTTACAGGATATATATATATATATATATATATATGTATACATACATATAATATATAAATATATATACATATATATATGCGTGTATATATATATACACAAACACACAGACATATGAATACTGTGGTATCAAAAGGCCCTGGGCTAATGTTTAATAAAAAAGCACTTATTTACCTAAGTTTTAACATCATCTCCTTCAAAATAGTCACCTTGCATAGGAATACACCAGTCCCAGCGTCCCTGTCGCAGTTGGAATCCGGCCTGGAAGTCGGTTCCCGTAAGCGATTCGAGAACCATCTACGATTCGCTCTGGATCTCGACAACGGTGTTAAAACCGTGACTTTTGAGCTGCATTTTCATCTTGGAGAAGAGATGGAAGTCTGCAGGTGTTATATCTGGCAAATAAGGCGGGTGCGGAAGCGATACAATGTTGATTTGGGCGAGAAAGTCACGAGTGAGGAGGGCTCGGTGACAGGATGCATTGTTGTCGTGAAGAATCCAATTGTTCGCGCTCCCCAGATCTGATCACTTTCGCCGAATGTTCTCCCTCAAACGCTTCTAAAGGTCACTGTAGAACTCTCAATTGATGCTTTGGTCCTGAGGGACGAATTGTTGATGCACAATACCACATTTCCGGGAGTGATGCTCGTGACAGGTCTTCTCGTTCGCTCATCGTCGTCCAGAGAGGTTCTTCCTGTTTTGAAGCGCCCGTGCCACTCGAAACATTGCGTACGTCCCATTGCCTCATTGCCGTACACTTGCCAAAGCATATTCAATCTGTGTCAGACTTCCCAAGTTAAAGGCAAAATTTCACGTTGGCTCTTTGTTCTTGTCCATGACAAAATCGCAGACTACAGCATACACGTGATCACAAAGACACAAATTTCACAACTTGTAGAGTAAACACAGCGATGTCACTCAGCACACTGCCTTGTGACGGTTACTGCTAGCTCTCATTGCACTCTCAAACGTGTACTACAATCTGCTGGCGCGCTACAGAACTTGTCCGGGAACTTTTGATACCACTTTTTGATATAGCTATATCTATCTAATTATATATTGATCTATTCATCTATCTCACTTATATGCATATAGTATAAAATCTATGTGCTAGTATGCCCGGACAAGGCATACGGAAGAATAAATTCAGATATGAAATAGAAGCAGCGCCAGTGTAATAAACATTATCGACCATGCATACGTAACTCAGGTAGTCAGTAACATGGCATGGTGGAGATTTCTCCCTCAAAGTGTTAAAATACCTGGACGTCATGTGCTTTGAGGGAGCAATCCCCACCACGCATAATTTCAGCCTACAGGCAAATATACGAGGCATTTACGTTAACTATGTGAGTTCGATAATGTTTAAAATATAAAATATTTTCATAACCTATTTTTCTCTTCCGCTCTCAGCTTCTATCACCCCCTTTGTTCTCATATCTCTTTCCCCTTCTCTCATCCTCTATGTTTCACTGTTTTACAAAATAACACACTAATAAAAATGGATGTTCCCACCATGAGTGTCCAGTTTGTTCAATCAACAGAAATGTCCAGTCTCACTGAATTAACGTACAGGTGGCTGAGTATTCCACAGACACGTGTTGCTTTAATGTAATTCTCAGGCGGAATCATCATGATACTCTATTACAAGACTGGTTTTATTAAAACACAGGTACAATCCACCTGACAGACTTCTGTGCAGTTACTGTTTGCCCAGTTTCACTTATAAAGAATGGGTCGAGCTGAGGTCATAGAAAATGAAACTTGCCCAAGATTTTACGCAGTGTAATGGAAACTAGAAACTCGTTGTTGTGAAGTGATCTTCTTAACTATTTGATCATACTGCACCTACAAGACATACTAATACATACACAACAACTATATTTAATTCACCTTTACTGATTTCTCT
>NC_042998.1:147310106-147320106 GCF_006345805.1 Octopus sinensis | reverse complement strand
TCTTCAGTAACATATCTATTTATTCATTCTTAATACGTTCTGGTAGATTTCAACACGAATATCTCATCGCTGTTATTTTTCGACATCAGAGAATACTTCCTCCCTTTACATAATGTCTCTATTCAAACACACGATTCACCATTGTAAGGTGACTTGTGTTTAGTTTATAAACTATTCATCAAAAAGGGAAATAAATGTCATATTTCCAAAATCAAAAAATAATAACAAAATGGCGCTTTTCATAAGGTCACGACGGTGTGTCGAGAGTGAATTGGCTAAAATTACAAAAAATAATAAAAAATGCTGTCTTTAAAGATTCAAAACATTTTTTTATTTATTGATGTAGTTATGATTTTTGTAATTGGCAGGACAAATAATATCAATAGAACTTTTCAATAAAATCGGAAGAAATATTTCGAACCGAAAAAATTCTTAGCTTTTCACCATAGACTGTCCATTCAAGACCAACATTCATCTAGATATAAGATGTCTCAGTATTGTGTTACATAACCAAACCACCTCATTTTCCACGCTTTTAACAACTGACTGAAACATTTCCGAATTCACCATCTTCCAAACAATTTCTTTCCTAACATTTTCCACGTCCTTATTGTGTCTAGGGTCGATTATTATAACAATAAAAATTGAAATAAATACATGCATTGATTCAATACCACTTCTATATTTTTACCAGCTAAGTATCCAATCGTTTGTTTAATGTGTAGTTTAAACAATTAGTCGGTTGTTAGTTTTTCTCTATCAGAGTCCTTTCCTCACTATTCGTAACCTCATCAATGACATGCACTCACTCTTCAAGGTCTGCTTTGAGTCTGTCCGAGGACATGTCTTATGCCTGTGTGTGTCTGTGTATGTATGTACATACACATGCATACACGAAGACACACACACAATACTGCACAATAGGCGGCAAGCTGGCAGAAACGTTAGCATGCCGGGCGAAATGCTTAACGGTATTTCGTCTGCCGTTACGTTCTGAGTTCAAATTCCGCAGAGGTCGACTTTACCTTTCATCCTTTCGGGGTCGATTAAATAAGTACCAGTTACGCACTGGGGTCGATATAATCAACTTAATCCGTTTGTCTGTCCTTGTTTGTTCTCTCTGTGTTTAGCTCTTTGTGGGTAGTAAAGAAATAGGTATTTCGTCTATCTTTATGTTCTGAGTTCAAATTCCGCCGAGGTCGACTTTGCCTTTCATCCTTTCGGGGTCGATTAAATAAGTACCAGTTACGCACTGGGGTCGATGTAATCGACTTAATCCCTTTGTCTGTCCTTGTTTGTCCCCTTTATGTTTAGTCCCTTGTGGGCTGTAAAGAAATAACAATACTGCACACACGCAATCATACACAGATGCTAACCTATTCAAAAACAGCCGACGACACTACACACATACACATAAGCACGCGCGCACATAAGCACACACTCACACAAACAAACACACACACATAAGAGAACGCGTGCACATAAGTAAGCACCCACACATCTACACACACACACACATCCACATGCACATGTACGTATATACATACATACACGCACAAGCGCGCGCGCGCACACACACACACAGGGGCACAAAACTAGTTCTTAGGCAGACTCAAAGCAGATCTTGAAATGTAAGGGTATGTCATTGATGAGGTCACGAATAGCGACGAAAGGATTCTGACTGAGGAAACTAACAAACGATTGATTGTTCAAGCAACGCATTAAACAAACGATAGGATACTTAGTTGGTAAAATAAGGAAGTGGCATTGAATCAGGGTCTGTGTTTATCTTAATTTCTATTAACATAATGACCCTACCAAAACACAAGACCCGAATTCACACCAAGAATCTGGCAAACTAAATACAAAATTGTCCATGCTCTTTATATATGGAATGAGAAGTATCTTTCTGTAACATTACATTTCAAAAGCCATAATTAATCTTCTTCTCACTTTCAGCATCAAACATCTACGATTCACACCAATACAATCCAGTTGAATTCATAATTCTTTTAAAAAGAAAATAATTAAAGAATTATTTAAATCTAAAGCTAAAACCGCAGCAAATGCAGACATACGATGGTATATAAGTCAGCATCTTAAATAACTGTATGGTTAACAAGTTCGTTTCACAATCACGTAGTTTCGGGTTCATTCCCACTGCGCAGAACTTTGGGCAAGTCTTTCTACTATAACTCTGGATCGGCCAAAGCCTTCTATGTGAATTTGGTACAGGAATCTGTGTGGAAGCCCGCTGTATACCTACGTACATATATCTAGGTGTGTGTGTGTGTGTGTGATTCGCTTGCCCGATGGTGGTTTGTTTACATTCCCGCAACTTAGCGGGCCAGTAAAAGAGGTGATGGAATAAGTAGCAAGTTCTGGCGAAGATTTGTTCGACTAGCTCAACATTGTGGTGCTCCAACATGGCCCAAAGACTGAAAGAAGCTAACTGCTTTTACGGTATATAAGAAGCACATTTTTTTTCAAAAAGATATATCGAAAAATCACTCTGGATTTTATATGCGAAGTTGGGCCTTCCATAAGCTTTGGTGCGCAAAAAATCCCTCCACCCACACACTTAAAAACATGCCCT
The DNA here is from genome assembly GCF_006345805.1 of Octopus sinensis. Taxonomy (NCBI): domain Eukaryota; kingdom Metazoa; phylum Mollusca; class Cephalopoda; order Octopoda; family Octopodidae; genus Octopus; species Octopus sinensis. The sequence goes on along the minus strand of NC_042998.1, from coordinate 147,317,510 downwards.
TGCATCTTTTTCGCTTAGAAATACTATAAATAAAATAACCCCGGCCTTACAAGAAACAAAAATTACATTCACCGTATCAGTGCAAACTATTACAATTAGACATACTGAAAGAAATATCCTGAGGGAAATCTTTCTTTTATGAAAGGACTCTACATGGAATTTTCTTTCGAAGAACCAAAGAAGGTGCCGTTAGTCTGCATATCAGCAAAGTGAGCGTAGCGTGATTTTTATGGTATATCGGGGCTACAAAGCAACAGATGGCTTTTTCTGGCCAACGGAACCTGTTCATTACATAAAATCCAGGAATGATGGCACACATTTTTGATCAGTACGCTACAATTGCGATCATTTGGAAATTGTACGTGCGTTCGTGTGCATGTGCAAGAAAGTGCGTACATGTGTGTGAGTGGTTGTGATTGTGGTGCCCTTGCTGTGTTTTGTTCATGCAGTTAGTAGTAGTAGAAGTAGTAGAAGTAGTAGTAGTAGTAGTAGTAGTAGTAGTAGTAGTAGTAGTAGTAGTAGTAGTTGTTGTTGTTGTTGTTGTTGTTGCTGTTGTTGCTGTTGTTGCTGTTGCTGCTGTCCTTGTTGATGTTGATGATAAAGCTGTTATTTCTTAGTTGCTGAAATATTAGTGGATTTTTTTTTCTGATTTGGCAAATATTTTTTCTGTTTACAAGTACTCAACCCCACCCCACTTTTGCCATCTTTGTTGAAAGACATGCCGCACACATATGCAATTAACCATCTCTCTTTCTTTCTCTCTCTCTCTCCCTCTCTCTCACCCTCTCTTTCTCTCTCTCTCTTCATTCCTAACGTATTTATTCCTTCGCACATTCTTCTCTCATACTTTATTCACTTGTTTACTTTCCATTCATACTATTTTTGACTATACAATTTTAAATATCTCACTGTTAATAAACTCCTCCTCCTCTTTATTTCGCCATCTTTCTTAACTTCCCTCCATCCACTCACCCCTCCACCACTTGTTTATTGTTTTTGTCTCATACCTTTATGTTTTTGTTAATTATTTATTTAGGAGAAGAGACAGTGACCAAGGATCTTTAAATGCTCGTCTGCCCCATCCCACCCCAACCTACAGGTGAGGTAGATGTGGTTCAACACCTCGAGGACAATGGCAGCAAGTAAATAAAAAGATAAATGAATAAATAAATAAATAAAAAATACATTCCTTCAAGGTAAGACACTATTTTAGGCGCATGCTTGGCTGTGGGGTTAAGAAGCTCGCCTTCAGCAACGTTGTCTTGGGTTCAGTTCCGTCCCCCAGCATGGCATCTTGGGAAACCGTTTTCTACTATAGCCCCAAACCGATCAATGCCTTATGAGTGAAGTTGGTAGAGGGAAACTGTGTCAAAGCCTGTCGTATATACGTATACATGGCTCAATGATTAGAGCGCTGGGCTTACAATCGTGAGATTGTGAGTTCGATCTCCATATCTGTCTGTGTGTGTTGTGTTCATGAGCATGACACTTTATTTCACGTTGTCCCAGTCCACTCAGTTGTAGAGATAATTTGCGATGACGTCACTGGTGCCAAGCGGTATCGGCATTTGCCTTTCACTTAGACAACATCCGTGGTGTGGAGAGGGGACTGTTCTTTTACAAACATCTGTGCCCGGATGTGTCCCTCGAACGGGAAATTTCTAGGTGCAATCCCATAGTCGTTCGTGACCGAAGGAAATCCTTATATATATGTATGTGCGTGTGTGTATGTGTGTGTGTGTGTGTGTGTGTGTGTGTATGTGTATGTGTGTGTGTGTGTGTGTGTGTGTGTGTGTGTGTGTGTATAGAAGAGCTTAAGCACGAAATGTCCTGAATGTCAAACTAATGCACCTGGTTTGTTGTTTCCTCACCTGCCGCTGTCTTTTGGCTTTTGGAGGTGTTTTTTGTACAATCTTGAACCTAATATATACATGTGTGTGTGTGTTTGAATGTGCATTTGAGTGTGTGTGTATGTGTCTTTCTGTTTATGTCTTGTCCTCCACCCTTGCCGTATGACAACTTGTGTTAGTTTGTTTACGTCCCTGTAACTTAGCGCTTCAACAACAGAAACCTATAGAATAAATACCTAACTAGGATCAATTTGTCCATCTAAGCCCTCTGAAGCGGTGCCTAGCATGGTCGCAATCCAATGACTGAAACAAGTAAAAGATCAAAGGTATTTGTGTGTGTGTGTGTGTGTGTGTATGGCCATGCTGGGGCACCGCACTGAATAATTTTTAGTAGAACGAATCGACTACCAGTACTTTTTTAAAGCCTGATACTTATTCTATCAATCTACTTGTCGAAGCACTAAGTTACACGGACGTAAATACACCAACAGCGGTTGTCAAGCGGTGGTGGGGGACAAACACAGACAAAGAGACACGCACAGATATATATATATATACGACGGACTTCTTTCAGATTCCGTCAACCAAATCTTCTCACAAGGCTTTGGTCGGCCTGAGGCTATAGTACAAGACATTTACCCAATGTACCATGCAGTGTGACTGAACCTGGAACCATGCGGTTGGGAAGCAAGCTTCTTACCACACAGCCACTCCTGCGCCTACATATGTCTCTCATTTTGTTTTTCTTTTACTTGCTTCAGTCAGTGGGCTGCGGTCATGCGGCGGATCCGCCTTGACGGGTTCAGTAGAACAAACCAACCTCAATACTAACATTTTGCTTTAAGCCTGGTACTTATTCTATCCGTTCTTTTGTCGAACCGATAGGTTACGGCTACCTGAACAAACCAGCATTGGTTGTCAAGCGGTAGCGAGGGACAAGTACACGCACAAACACACACACGCACACACACAAACACACACCACACACACACACACACACACACACATACACACACACACACACACACACACACACACACACACACACACACACACACACACACACACACACACATATATATATATATATATATATATATATATATACATAAGTCCTTTCCACTCTAGGCACAAGTCTTTGGGGGAGGTTCTTATTTTATCAACCCCAAAGGATGAAGAGCAAAGTCGACCTCGTCGGAATTTGGACGCGGAACACGAAGACAGACGAAATGCAGCTTAGCGTTTCGCCCAGAGTGCTATCGATTCTGCCAGTTCGTCACCTTTATATACGTAGGAAGGCTATAACTGAGGTATTTCAAAGTCTTCCATGCCTCGATTACACTAGCGACTGAACGTTATTTCACTTTAACTACGATATTATTATTATTATTATTATTATTATTATTATTATTATTATTATTGTTGTTGTTGTTGTTGTTGTTGTTGTTACAAGACTGACGTACCACAGTGTTGACACGGTGTCAGGAAGAAAGTCCAAGCATATATTAATTATTCTGATATCCAAAGAAACTGACTGGGTGAATGTTCGTGTTTCTAACCATAATAAACACCTCTACTTGAACCAACTCGATCGAAATCCTTATCGTTTGGTTATGAAACCTACGTGTTTTCTGTGCGGTTAATAACCTCAAAGCATTTTTCTGTTTAGCAAACATTGATTCAGTAACTTGGTACAATGACTGACATATTCTCTCTCTCTATCATTCTTTCCCTCTCTCTCTCCCCACTCTCTCTCTATCTCTCTTTCTATCTCAGTATCTCTCTTTCTGTATCCCTCTCGTTCTTTCTCTTTCTCCCTTTTTCTCTGCCTCTTCTTCCCTCTCCCCTTTCTCCTTCCCTCTCTCTGTCTCCCTCTCTTTCTCTCTCCGTCTGTCTGTTTCCTTCTCTCCCTCTCTCTTTCTGTATCCCTCTCGTTCTTTTTCTCTTTCTCCCTTTTCTCTGTCTCTCTCTTCCTCTTGCTCTTTCTCTCTCTCTCTCCCTTTCTCCTTCCCTCTCTCTGTCTCCCTCTCTTTCTCTCACCGTCTATCTGTTTCCCTCTCTCCCTCTCTCTCTCCCTCTCTCTTGATTTTTTTATTGTCGTTACTATGTACACCTGTCTCTTCTGAACTAGCTATCCTCCACTCCATCCACGCCTTACACATACCTATACCCACTCCCTTCCCCACCCGCTATGCTGTTCCTTACTTTGATTACCTCCTTTACTTTGTTTACTAGCCCTTACATCCAATCCTTACTCCCTAGCTTCAATCCCACCAGATTTTTTTTTAACCCACGTTTATTTATTTTGTATACCTTTTATCTTTTACTTGTTTCATTCATTGGACTACGGCCATGCTGTGGCATCGGTTTAGCTATTATTTCCAGTACTTATTTTTCTTATTCTCCCGATCTTTTATGCCGAAGCGCTACCCTACGGGGATGTAAGCAAACAAAAACCGGTTGTCAAACGGTGGGCAGGGAGGACAAACGCATACACAAACATATTTATACTACGGGTTTACACACAGTTTCCGTGTACCTAATTTACTCAGAAGTTACTGGTCTGTCTGGAGCTATGATAAGAGACACTTTCCCAATGAGAAGCGCAGTGTCTTGTTTAAGATGACACTGCTTTCCTCCTATGGAGGAGGGGTCAAGAAAATGCGACCCAAAAATTGTTTACCCGCATTGCTCGTTGTCATTAGGTGCAAATGACTGGCTACCCAAACCTGCACCAGAAAATTAAGTAAATTGAAAGTAGAAAGCCACTTTATTGCATTTTAGAATGTGAGAACTCTTCAGGACAGCAAGAAAATATAGAACACACACACACACACACACACATGTGTGTGTGAAGGCGCATGGCTCAGTGGTTAGAGCGTCGAGCTTACGATCGTGAGGTTGTGAGTTCGAATCCCGGACCGGACTGAGCAAGACACTTTATTTCACGTTGTTCGAGTTCACTCAACTGTAGAAATGAGTTGCGACGTCACAGGTGCCAAGCTGTATAGGCCTTGGCCTTTCCCTTGGATAACACTGGTGGTGTGGAGAGGGGAGGTTAGTATGCATGGGCGACTGCTGGTCTTCCATATATGTGTGTATGTGTGTGTGGATGGATGGATTCTCTTGTCATAGGAGGAAAGCAAGTGTCATCTTAAACAAGACACGAATTACACAATTACTCGCAGATGTTGTGTAAAGCGGCCATCTATCCTTCACTACCTATGTGCAAAGTTCAATCTAAGAACGTCTAATGATATCCTTCACCTGTTCTCGTCGCTATCCCTTCATCGTCATAGGATCTTTTATGGGGAAGGGGGTAGACTCTACACCAAAACATGATGGTGGTATTTGCTGATAGCATTTTGCTGAACTACCTGCATATGGTTTTGTTTATAGCGGTCATTGCCTGTGCAGCACAATGCACACTCTTTCCATCAAAAAAGGCATTTACCTGCTCTGATACGTGTGCCACGTATCATATGCTAAATCGATCACAGATTTGAAATCAGAGTGACCTTCTCCTATTCTAGTTGCTCAAAAGCTACAGAGCCCAGACTGCCCTATGAGTAAGTAGATATTGATAGGGCACATCAACTAAGGGGACTGTCAGCAACCACAAACCTGGTTTTATATCAGAGATTTCCTCCTCCTAGATGAATTGCCCTGCCTCATACATATATGAAAATATAAAAAAAAAAACGAAGTAAAATATATGAAATTTCAAAATATCAATAAGATATATAAAGCAATATATACATATATACATGTCTACACACATTTTGTTGGATGACCGTTGACTACTCATGAGTTCCTCCGCCCTTTGCATATATATATATATACGCAAACATACGTACGCATATATATATATATATATATATATAAGTAATACTAAGCAATTAAGGGTTTAGCAACGAATTGCCTCACCACACACCGAATTTAGAAATAGCAGTCAAAGAGTTATAGCTATTCTTTCTACTAAAAGGGAGATCTCAGTAAAAACACAGCACTTGAAAGGCAAACACAGACAGGTAAGAGAGAATGAAATGACGGCAATCTATCATACAATTTTAAGTCACCTACGGACGTACGTTTCGAAATCAAGTTTTAGGAAAGCATAAGAATTAGATAATTCTATCTTACCCAACTTCTTTTCTCATCAGCGTAGGACACTACAATAATGAATAATTGTATATTAAATTTTGAGATACTAGAAGGCATCATCTCAACTCAGTATCAGAGCGAGCTAAAGCCATTAGAATTATCTAATTCTTATGCTTTCCTAAAACTTGATTTCGAAACGTACGTCCGTAGGTGACTTAAAATTGTATGATAGATTGCCGTCATTTCATTCTCTCTTACCTGTCTGTGTTTGCCTTTCAAGTGCTGTGTTTTTACTGAGATCTCCCTTTTAGTAGAAAGAATAGCTATAACTCTTTGACTGCTATTCTAAATTCGGTGTGTGGTGAGGCTATTCGTTGCTAAACCCTTAATTGCTTAGTATTACTTAAATTTTCCTCGAATGAGGCTTTTACATGCCGAAATTACTTGGTGTAATTAATAATTATTCCAAATTAATAATTTCACCCTATATTGTTACTCTGATAATATATATATATATATATATATAATATGAATATATAAGTATATATATATTATATATATAATATATATATATATATATATAATATATATATATATATATACATATATGTATATTTATACCTACATATATACATTCATACATACAAACACACACACACTTATAATATTATATATATATATATATATATATATATATATATATATATATATATCACCTCCCGATATTTTTCTCTTCTACTATATTCTCTTCTATTTACTTTAAAAGTTTCTCTTAGACGTTATCCATTACAATTTGCCTTGGTCTAACGTCCCTTAATGTTTGTCATCGTCGATTGTTTACTTTGTACGTCCACTCTGTTGTTGTTCGTTCGTTCGAAGTCCTAACTCTCCATAAATTTTATATTTTAAAAATTTCTGGATGCTGTCTTATGAAATTTTCCTATCTTGTTAAAAGCACGAAACAGTGAGTAGTAAAACAATAGATAACTGACGAGCGAGTTATCTTGGTATTTTGTTCTGTACTTTCTCTTGTGTTTTTACCTATTTTTCACTCGTTGGTGATGTCCTGTACTTAAGTGTATTTTAATATATATATATATATATATATATAATATATATATATATATATACATATATATAATAATACATATATATATATATATATTATATATATATAATATATTATATATATATATATATATATATATATATATATATATTAATATATAATAATATATATATATATATATATAAAGTATTATATATATATATATATATATATTATATAATGTTCTAGTATGAAATGTTATGTGGATGACCTTGCATTTGTTTGTTCTATAACCTTAGTTTGACATATTTGTCTCTTCAATTGAGCACTTCTATAGCAGTCCTATCAAACATTTTGTTCCTGATAAGAAACAATCACTGTATTATTGATAATATATATATA
>NC_042998.1:147230106-147307606 GCF_006345805.1 Octopus sinensis | reverse complement strand
ATCATCATCATCATCGTCGTCGTCGTCGTCGTCGTCGACGTCGTCCTCATTATCATCCTCATCCTTATCGGTCGAGCAATATACCATATTCACCTGGGTTTACTCTTTAAACCCCACCAAACAGACTAGGTTTGTTATTCCTAATAACTTTCTATTTATTCTCTGATAATGTTGGCTTTCACACCAATGAAACGTTAATATATTTCCAACATCTAAAGTCGTCATCACAAGAACATAGTCTTCGTCGTCGTTGTTAGTGGTGGTAGTACTGCTTACAACTGTTGCTTCTATTCTTGTTCTTGGTGTTACTAATATCATTACTACTGATGCTGTTGCTGTTGTTGCTGTTGCCGCCGTTGTCGTCGTCGTTTTTGCTTTTTCTTTTCCTTCTTTTCCTTCTTTTCCCTTTTCTTTTCCTTCACAAGACACAGTATTTAGCCCATAAAAATAAACCCAAACAATCCCCCTTTCACGGCACTTTCCTTACCTTATCGTATCATTACCCCCAGAGAACAGTAAATTACTATGGAACAAGATTGGACTTTTGTTGTTGTTGTCGTTTAGCCCAAGGTCAACAGTGATCATGTAGAGTTATGATCAAACATGTTCCCTATATACCCTGCTCTTCATTGTCTAACATCCAGCATCTTCCTTTTTGTACAGTGATAGAATACATGAGGGAAATTTGGCTGTTATTTCTAGCATTCATCAACACCACTCCTGCCATGGCTATCCATCCTTTCTTCTTTATGGCTCTTCTACTGTTAAATTTTTTTTATCTTTTTGTGTTTTATTTGGTGTACTGTAATGTAATGCCTCGTTATACGAGTTAATTTGTTCCCTGATACCACTCGCAAAGCAAAAACTCGTAAAGCAGTGCAAGGATTTTCCATAGTAGCAATGTTATAAATCATAATTTGTTCCCACAAAAAGTATTTTCCCTATAAAATTTATAATACTCGTAAATAAATGGCAATAAAACAACAGTAGAATCGAAAGAATATTTTATGTAAAGTAAAAAGTGTCAAGATCATTTATAAAAAAATATATTATTATCATAATCATTTTCTGAATCACTTTCACTCGCACTAGACTCACGCACACCATCACTAGTAGATGCGATCGCCGTTTCACAAGCACTCGTAGACAAGCTTGTAGGTTTCTTTTCAAAAAACAAGTCTAGAGTTGTTTGCTTAGAAAAAGCTTTCTTTCGCTCTCTATAAACTTAATGTATCATGTGCTTGAAAAATTTCAGCTCACCATACTGAGCTGAAAAATAAAACTCGTGAACCCGGAGTCTCGTAAAGCGGGTCGTCGTAAAGGGAGGTATTACTGTACTTGTACTTCTATTATTGTCCTATTCCTTTACTAGGCTTATTGCTGCTTTCTGTACCATCTTTTGCACTATATTCATTAAGCTCGTTGTTGTTGTTGTTATTATTATTATTCAGTAGTCTTATTTTTATCACGAGCTTTCACTGCTCTACGAGTGCAACTGTGTGTGTCTTGAGTATGTGCTATGTTTTGTTGTGGTGCTCTTATTTTCACTCTATTATTATTATTATTATATTATTATTATTATTATTATTATTATTTATTATTATTATCATCATCATTGAGTGAGAGAGCAGTGCATGCCATCAAAATGACACTGAGGTAAAATATACGAAGTCCAGTATACCCATCATGACTACCCGTCTGATAAGGATATACTAGGCACATGCATCACAACCATATGTGCGCGACATGGTACTCTCATATCAAGATAAACAGCGCATGACCTAGCAGGTGGGGCCCAGTCAGAATTTTCTTCAGGTTGAGTAGCCCATCTCGCTCCAAAGGTCCCTGAATAAGGCTTGTTTAAGGATGTTGAACAAAACACCCATCTTTCCAAAGGTGAATTATCCCAAGCTCCAAAGAATTCCTCTCAACACATGGCTATGATGCTCTCCCACTACTTCTGTTCGTGATCAGAGATGCACATGTTGTCAGCATTTAAGAGGCATGCTCAACTAGTTACGGTCAAACAACTGACAAGAAAATTTGTGGTATTGAGCAGAATATTTTATTAATATTATTGTTGTTGTTGTTGTTGTTGTTGTTGTTATTATTATTATTATTATTATTATTATTATTATTATTATTATTATTATTATTATTTGTCTTCCTGCTTCAATTTTCTTCCTATTTCTTGCAGAGTGTCTTCCTGACACCTAGGACAAAGAAAATCATTGTACACATTGATAGGCCATTAAGATAAACACTCCAGATTGTTCAGTTACAAAATCAAATAAGTTTTGAAAAACAAAGTTATTTGCATGAAAACTTATCGTTTTCATAGTGACAATGCTCTTTTGAATACGTATGACGTACCAGTTAAAACAATTTTTGTACTTCTTGCGGGAATGGTAAGCCAAATATCATTCTCAAATAATTTTCAGTTCCTTCTTTTGATCATTCCCGATGCTTCTACAATCATTTATATTGCAGCCGCCTTGAGATGCCACATTTATTTTCTGATTTCAGTGAGCAAATTTAAAAAGATTTTTCAGACAGTCTAATATTTTTGACAAGATATTATGATCACAAAGGCTATTAATTTCAATCAATAAACAGACTTTATTATTTTGGTCTTTTACAACAACAATACTCCATTTATTAGCTTTTATGTTTTTGTCCCAAGAGCAATTAATAGCGTTAAGTTGGATGATGTATTAAGTCTACCACCCATGAAGGCCCTGGCGAGATTTGAACTCAAAGCAAGAAATACGGCAAGGCATCCGGTCGCAATTCACACACACACACACACAAGCACGCACACACACACACACATACGCACACACACACACACACGCACACATACAATGTACATACACGAACATGTCCATCCACACTCGTATATTTTTTAATCTCTTTAAATTCTCTAAGAATTCTCTTCCTTGCTCCTCCTGTTTCCTTCATTGCGATTTTCCCTCCACCCCTGTCGTTCCCCCCCCATCAAACCATCGTTTCTTTTCTTTTCCTTCTCTTCCTTTTTTCTTTTTCTCTGAATCTTATCCCACCACTCCTCCTTAATTCCTTATTCTTCTCCATCCATCTCCTCATCTGACTATACTCTCACTTTTTCGTTATATCTATCTCCTGAACAACATCCCACCACTTTCTCTCGATGTCCTGAGAAGTTTAATGAGATAATTAGTGACATCAGATAATCTGTGACAACGGATGATTTTTCAATGTGGACTTATTAACGTAGTTTCATTTCCTCCGCTACAGACGTGCAATGATTACAAGCACACACACAATCTTATAATCATATCATTTACCCATAGTTTGCGCACTAAAGTAATTACGTATAGGTACAATTGGAGACGTTTGCGTAAACATTCATATATACATACACAAATAGTGACTCTTAATGTATAATGTATGTATATATGTATTATGTACGCTTGTGTGTCTGAACGTCTGCATGTAAATACGTTTATATGTATGTATGTATGTATGTATGTATGTATGTATGTATACGTCGGGTCGCTTAGGAGTGCTACTGGTAATGTAATCAAGTACAGCCTGATACATGGTCGGGTCGTCGGTGACTAACCCAGACCTATCACCACTACCAGGTTTGCTTGGTGGGAACGGTTGATAGAGACACAAGAAGACGAAGAAAACAGTTCCTGTCAAAAGGACGCATGAACCCAACGTAGGGTCACTGACATCACAGTTTAGGAATTGCACGTATACAGCAAAATACTCGTGGAAGGAACGAGCACACTGCAAGACCACCAATATGATAATCTCTCTAGAAAAAGAATACACTGACGTAAGACCTGAGGAACGGTCGGCTTCTGGCCCTCGTATTTAAAACCGGACAACCAGGAGGAAAGTTGTTCTTTCACGGGAACTTTTTGGAAAACACACTACGAAGGTAAGCTCCTGCAGAGTGGGGGAGACGTAGGACATATAGGTGCGACCAGCTAGAAATATAGAATTACAAACTGGTTGCTTCTTTTCGAAAGTATGGTAATGGAGAGAATCAGTAGCACCTCAATTGACTGAGAAACCCTTTCCAAGGATAGCACTATTCACCTATTAATTAGGAAGGACGAAGAAAAGGTAATTTTTAACATTGATTACATACTTCTGGAAGTAGCTAGTAGCTTCATGGCTGGCGGTTTTCTTCTCTTGAAGGTTTCTATGGTAACGCCCATGAAATTTGCAACGTAACAAGGGATGATTGTACTCAGACAGGAGTTAACTTTTTCAACATTCAATGATACGTGACTATGATGCTTTTATTCTTTTATACTTCAGTTATATGCTGAGGTACCATGTATATATGCATGTAAGCATGTATGTATGTATGTATGTATGTATGTATGTATGTATGTATGTATGTATGTATGTATGTATGTATGCATGCATGCATGCATGTATGTATGTATGTATGTATGTATGTATGTATTTATGTATGTATGTATGTATGTGTATGTACGTATGTATGTAAGTATGTGTACGTATGTATTTGTATGTATGTTGGTAGGTAGGTAGATAAATTCATATATATATATGTATATATGTATATGTATTTAGATTTGTGTGTGTCTGTGTGCGTGCGTGTGTACCTGTGTGCACGTGTGCACGCGCACGTGTATACTTTTACTAAATCACTATTATATTGGATTTAACCATCCAGATTATTTTAAGTGACGTGGTTCACATTCAGTAATGTTATTAAGGAGCTAAACTGGTAGATCTGTTCTGTCCCACACTGATATACGTAGATATATGAGCTAAGTTGGTGGAGATTATATATATATATAATCACAGCAACTTACTCCGTCATCGCTACCAGAAAAACAACACACCACTTTCAAAGAACATTTGGAAGCCAAAAGACTAAGGAGAGACCAACAGCACATGAGCAATGTAATATACAGATATTAAGTTGATAAACAGGTATTAAAGAACGAATCACAGTTATCTAGCCTCTTCCCATTTTATATGTCATGAAAAGAATACCGACTTGTGGAAACACACATTCTACGGTTAAGTCTATGGTGAAACGATTGAACAAAAGCACGGTTTAAAATATAATATACCCACCTCTCTCTCTCTCTCTCTCTCTCTCTCTCTCTCTCTCTATCTCGTCCTTGTGCGCGTGTACGTTTCTGTGCCTGTATGTATGTGTATGTGTGTGTGTACATGTTCATGTGTGTGTGTGTGCGCGTGTGTGTGTATTAATTGCATGTTTTCTTTATGCGCTTATTGGCGGCTGAATAGTGTCAGAACAAAATCCCCTGACGACGCCGAGTGTTAAAAAAACACTAAAAACCTCAAATCAAGAAAGACAACCTGCCTTGTAGGTGATCGAGCCTTAAACCAGCGATAGCAATTCATTCCGAGGTGACTCGAGTATAGAATACTGAAAAGCTGCAAAAAGAGCGAAATATTGATAATCATCGATCTCGATCAATGTTCTTTAACACTTGGCGTCTCAGAGGGATTTTTTCCCTTTGATGTTATCCCCCAACCAAAGAGCGCATAAATAAAACACGCACAGTAAGTATGTGACATCAGCATGTGACATCATTATTAGTGTTGCTTGTAATTCGAAATTATATATATATATATTATATATATATATATATATATATATATATATATATATATATAATATATATATATATATGAAAACAAGAAATGGAACAAGAACGTAACAAGCGACGATAAAACATCCGGACAGTTAGACGATAGAAAAAGGACAGGAAAAAACAAGGACGACTTATTTGGAGCTTTTTATCCTCAGTCGAGTTCCAGATTATCTCAGCAGTTTCGGCCGGTTACATTCGAGACTGCTCCACTCTGGCCGGCCCAAAGAAAATCTAAGCTAAGAGCACTAGGTTCCCGGGAAGAAAGCAAGCAGATGTTTACGGAGAAATGGTGCACAATTACAAATAAAAACAACAGGTATCTTTCGACTAAGGACGAATTAAATTAAGCTGGCGTGTGTGGAAGTGAAGCCTTACGGCAAGGGCATAGCAGATGAGAGTCATAGGAAGGAATATAAGAGATGGTACACGGATGGTAGTTGAACCAAGAAAGAAAGGTCAGGCTTGGTGGAACACCGGTCACGTGGAAGGAGAGGAGAGTGGTAGGGGCAAAGGGATAAAAGAATTAGGAAGGGACGAGAGAGAAAAAGAAAAGAAAAGGGACAGAATGAGGTAAACGAGGAGGGAAAGTGAGAATGAAGGGAAAGCAAGAAATGTGAGAGAGGGAAAGCGATAAAAGGAAAAATGGAAAGAACGAAGTAAGTGTGAAGGGACTAAAAGAAAGAGTAAGAGAGTCGTACAGAATATATATATATATATATATATATATATATATATATATATATATATATAAAACTGAATTGCGTTTTTACCGCTTGGTTCGCTTTCAATGCCACTACATCCCGTCCGATTCGCTCCAAAATTTACAGGGACATGTAGAATGAGGTGACGATGCGCGTGGGCTACCTTAGAAATCCCTATCTTAAAAGGTGTGGTTGCTAGGGGCCATCTTCCTCACTCACCCTATTTCCTCCTTTCCCTCTCTTACTCCTCTTCATAACTTTCAGAAGTCCACTACGGTTATTTAAAGTATCTGTCACTATCGCTATTTCCTTTCTTTTTCACTGACTCTGTTTCCTACCTTCCTATCACTTCGGCGGTGTTCTTTTAAGTATATGTCTGTCACCAACAAACAACACACGAGCATGAGAACAAATATTATGAATCAGATATTCTTGCGTTCATTTATATGTGTGTGTGTGTGTGTTCTAAATATGTATATATAATGTATGTGCGTGTGTGTGTGTGTTCTATATATAAATATGTATATATAATGTATGTGTGTGTGTGTGTGTGTGTGTGTGTGTTCTATATATAAATATGTATATATAATGTATGTGTGTGTGTGTTCTATATATAAATATGTATATATAATGTATGTGTGTGTGTGTTCTATATATAAATATGTATATATAATGTATATATACAAAGTGTATATATCTGTATTTATGTATATTAAACTTTTTCATACTTTTTCATAGTTATATATATTTTTAAACAAATTATAAATATAATTTAATAATTTTTATTTTCAATTTAAATAATTTAAAGTTTTCAATTTTATATTTTACTAGCAGTATCGCCCGGCGTTGCTCGGGTTTGTAAGGGAAATAACTATATAAGCATTTTTAGTGAGTTATAGCAAAAAAAAATAGCAAAAAATGCATTAAAAATGGAATAAAAAATGATAGTAATTTTTTTTTTATCGTTGACTCATCGTAGACATTTTTAGAGAGTTACTTCCCTTATATAATAGCAAAAAATGCATTAAAATGGAATAAAAAATGATGGTAAATTTTTTTAAAATCGTAGACTCATCGTAGACGCGCGCTAATACCCAGAAGGGCTCGATATGAATCACGACTATAAGATACCCGGTTTTGGTTACACTGCACTGCAAAATGTGGGAGTGGTTAGGAATCTAAATCGTAGGAGACAGACACACAACCTTACTTTTATATATAAAGACTAGCAGTATCGCCCGGCGTTGCTCGGGTTTGTAAGGGAAATAACTATATAAGCATTTTTAGAGAGTTATAGCAAAAAATGCATTAAAAATGGAATAAAAAGTGATGGTAATGAAGCCATGAAGTCGTTGTTCTAAAAGAACGCTGGTCTCCTTGACAACGCTTTACGACGTTGATTTCCTTACACTCCCTTCCCCACAGCTTCACGAGGGAGAAGCAAACAGGTGCAGATGTGAGCGTGGACGCCAACTCCGCCGCCATCGACACACGAAAAATTATGCATTAAAATGGAATAAAAAATGATGTTAAATTATTTTTTAAATCGTTGACTCATCGTAGACGCGCGCTAATAGCCAGACGGGCTCGATATGAATCACGACTATAAGATACCCGAATTTGGTTAAACTGCACCGCAAAATGTGCGAGTAGTTAGGAATCTAAATCGAAGGGGACAGACACTCACACAACAACAGTTTTATATATATAGATATATTTTCTATGTTATATTTCCTTTTTTATGTTTTTGTTTTTTCACTGTTTGATTTGCCTATTAGTGGTTTTATCTCTAATTTAATTTATACAGATATATATCTCATTTGTATACATTTGTATATATAATGCGTGCACACACACACACACATATATATATAATGTGTGCATTACGTAGTCGGTCGATTCAGCTGAAAATATGCACACCTATGTTAAAGGTGCTGACAAGTTTGCATGACAGCTATTTTGTTCCTCAAATGAAAGGCGTCACCTCTAGGACAAAATTCCTCATCTTATAAAATGTGGCCCCAGTAGACCCGAATGAAATCGGGTTATATTAACCAAAATGTGAAAAGGGGTCTAAATGGGGCTGGAAGGGGATTAAAATTTCTAGGAGTGGGTGTTTAAGAATTCTCTGTTACATCAAACTAAAAAATTTGCGCCAGCCTTTTAATCGTCAATGTGTTGCCGTCCATGATAAAGAAGTTTTGAATGCTTGCCATGGTGAGTCTACTGTCGTGAGAAAGAATCACTTCAAAACTTGGTGTTTACGAATTTTCTTTTACATCAAGTTCAAAATTTTACGCCAGCCGTTAAACTGTCACTACGTTGCTATCCGTCGTTAACAAATGCCAGCCATGGTGACTCTACTATCCTCAGATTCTATCCCTTCAAACTTTGGTTTCCAATATTTTATTATTTTTATTCAGCTCGCAAGTTCGTCTGTCCCTTTTAAATGTTAGCGTTTTGCTGTCTGCCTTGAAGCAGACCTTTCTATTGCCACTGCCTCATATTTCTGATTGATCTTTCTAAATATTTTATTTCTCAACTTACTCAAGATCTGTTGTTTATAAATGGGAGAGAGATAGATAAAGATAGAGAGTAAGAGAAAGCGAGGGAGAGTCCGAGAGAAAAGAAAAGTAAGAGAGTGGGAAAGTGAGAGAGAAAGGAGAGAGAAACAAATACGGAGAATCATCATCATCATCATCGTTTAACGTCCGTTTTCCGTGCTAGCACGGGTTGGGCAGTGTGACCGGGGTCTCGGAAGCCAGGAGGTTGCACCAGGCTCCAGTCTGATCTGGCAGTGTTTCTACAGGTGGATGATATTCCTAACGCCAACGACTCTGTGAGTGTAGTGAGTGCTTTTTTCGTGCCGCCGGCACTGGTGCCAGGGGGGCTCGCAGTGGCAACGATCGGTTGGTGCTTTTTACGTGCCACTGGCACAGAAGCAAGTCAAGGCGGTGCTGCAATCGGCCACGTTCGGATGGTGCTTTTTACGTGCTGAAAGGAAGCAACAGAAAGTAACACCCACACTCTTACCCCGCGTAGAGCGGGTCACCTTCAGCTAGTATATATATATATATATATATATATATATATACATATATATATATATATATATATATATAGATATATATATATATATATATATTATATATATTATATATTATATATATATATATATATATATATATATATATAATATATATATATATATATATATACACATATATATATATGCATACATATATATACATAGGAGATAGGGGTACGTTACGCCGATCCGGTTCCGACTGAAGATTAGAGGCTTCGAGTGACCCGTCTGTTTTTTTGGGTCGTCTCTTTGTGTGTTTTTGCGTTCTTGTCCCACTTTGTAATTTATATTTTATATTTTATATTTGATTTATACACACACACACACACACACCACCCACACCACACAAATATATATATATATATATATAATATATATATATATATATATATATATTATAATATAATATATATATATATTTGTGAATTGAAGAAATGGAGCTGAACGCAGATTGAACCAAATCGTTTTATTTCATTCTACACGTGTTTCGAAAGGCACAAATTACCAAAATCCGATTGAATAATGGGACCATATGTGTCTTTCTCTTCATGAAAGAAAAAGGAAATCCGTTAGAGAAACAACCAGAACAGAGGCGGAGCAAAAACCAAATCGAACTATGCTCCTAAGAGCCCATGGCGACTTTTGATTAATCTACAACAAGATTATTCATCTTTCTATTTCACATAATATATATATATATATATATATATATTATATATATATATATGTACTTACATATAAGAGACCAAAAGTGTACTACGTCGCTACATGTATATATAAAAAGAAATCAAAAAATTAACAAGACGTAAAAGCCGACAAAAAATATCCGGACAGTTAGACGATAGAAAAAGACAGGAAAAAACAAGGACGGGTCATTCAGAGCTTTCTATCCTCAGTCGAGGATATTAACTCTATTCATCAATAAAAAAAATACGTCAGAAACAGCTGTAGTAAGTCAACCACTATATATATATATATATATATATATATATATATATATATATATATATATATATATACACATATGCATATATATATATATACACACATATATATATACATACATTAATGAATATAATGTATGTATATATATATTATATATATTGATGCCAAGAGTTATATATATATATATATATATATATATATATATATTATATATATATATATATATATATATATATATATATAGCTCTTTGCATCCAACTTAATGTTGTATTCAACACTTTTGCGTTTCCGTACTCAAACAGAAAAAAAGCTCTATATCCAATCCAACGTGATAGATTGCTTTATGTTCACTGGTTAAACGCATGTTGTATTTTCAACACCACCTGAGGTATAGAATGGTCGCAGAAACAAACGTTCACCGCAGAAGGACAGTGTGATAGTCACACATACCTCTTATTTATTTAGTATATCTGAGATTCTTTCTATACTTTTTATTTCTTATTTTTTACACTTACCCCGGGTAATTGATGAATGTTGCACAATAATGTATATTATTGTTCTTCGAACATTCTTAGTGAGTCTCATTATCAGGCAAATAAAAAAACATCACAGACACACACACATAAACACTACAGGCACATACGCACACGTATATTTAATATGTACATATTCTTTTCTACTCTAGGCACAAGGCCCGAAATTTTTGGGGAGATGGCCAGGACGATTAGATTGACCCCAGGATGCAAATGGTACATAATTTATCGACCCCGAAAGGATGAAATGCAAAGTCGACCTCGGCGGAATTTGAACTCAGAACGTAAAAACAGACGAAATACTTATTTCTTTACTACCCACAAGGGTAGTACTTTACTACACAGAAAGGACAAACAAGGACAGACAAACGGATTAAGTCGATTATATCGACCCCAGTGCGTAACTGGTACTTATTTAATCGACCCCAAAAGGATGAAAGGCAAAGTCGACCTCGGCGGAATTGGAACTCAGAACGTAGCGACAGACGAAATACCGCTAAGCATTTCGCCCGGCATGCTAACGTTTTTGCCAGCTCGCCGCCTTTTAATATAAACATATTCGTGCACAAATGCATTTGTACAAACAAGGATAAATATATGTAATAATACACCCGCACGCACACACACACACACACACGCACACACACACAAACACATACACACCGTGATCACGCGTCAAAATGAGCACGTGTTATCAGTCTGTTCTACATATAACATTAGAGATGGGTTCCGTCTCTCTCTCACACACCCTTCCTGCCTCTCATAAATATACGTGTTTTTGTGTGTTTGTGTGTGTGTGTGTGTCTTTGTGTGTGTGTGTGTGGTGTGTGTGTGTGTGTGTGTGTGTGTGTGTGTGTGTGAGTTTGTGTTTGTAGATAACAAAGTGTTTCAATTCATACGATTGAAAACTTATAACTTTCAAATGTTAGACAAAGGTGAGTGGGGGCAGTATCTGCGAACCTTTTGAATACGCTCTGGAAACCGGGTGGAACTGGTGGAGGAAGACCTCTGTATCCTAAAGCACTATCCAAACTATGTGATTATCCGGATTAAGTTACAGGATATCGAAAGGAGCTCTCAATGGATAGCTTGTAATTATGGCTTTAAATTTGGCATAAGGCCAGCAATTTCTAGATAAGGATTAAACCGATTACATCACCCCTAGTGCCCAGCTGGTACTTATATTATCAACCCCGAAAGTCGACCTCAGCGGAGGTTGAACTCAGAACGTACATCTGGACGAAATACTGCTAATCACTTTTTTTTTGCCCGACGTGCTAATAAGTCTGCCAGCTCGCCGCCCTAGACAAGTAATAGTTAACAGAGCGACAGTTAAATCAACCCTTCGACAATAGTTCCATCCAAAGGGATTCAGTATAGTATCCTATATCTTTCAGGGCAATTTCACTCACGCTTGTTTGAATCAGTCGAATCAGTGATAAAAGATACTTAGCCAAGGTGTTGTGCAGTGGAAATTAATCGTAGATCACATGGCAGTACCGATTTAAATTTTTCAATTTCTTGGTCATGTTTGCATCCATTGTTTCATGCAAGTATCCGTGTGGATATCAGCGGTCGTCAGTAATCAGGAAGTGATACTGGAATAAAGCGTTGGAGTAATTTATAATTATACTTACTTTTATACACACAGGGTATGTATGGATGGATAGATCGATGATTGGAAGGGTGTATGTATGTATGTATGTATGTATGTATGTATGTATGTATGTATTATGTATGTATGTGCATGTTTGTGTATATGTATGAATGAATGGATAGATAGATGGATATGTCTTTGTGTTTGTCCTCCACCGCCGTTTAGCAATCGTTTACATACCCCGTGATTTTCTGCTTCAGACTAATAGAAACAAAACAAGTACCAGACTTAAAATGAGTAAACTAATATTGTGGTGCCGTTTTGTTCAATTACACTCTAAAGACCATGCCACAGCATGGTCGCAGTCCACTGACAAGAAACAAAGATTGAAAAGAGGAAAACAAGGAATTTATATATCAAATTGTCTTTATGTTTTGCTACCAATTGTACTGAACTTAATTGAAGAAACATTATTCAAATTATACAAAATTTACACGTCACACATTAGGCAAAACTGTCATCTTCAAACAATACAGTTTATCGTCGTACAATAGATTTACTAACCTATATCGAACCTTGAATCTTCTATTTGCTGGCCAAGCGAGGAACTATCAGTTAGTCTGCATTGACCTTAGAGAATAATATCTGGCTGGAAATAGTTCACACGTGTCTTATCTATTTTTATTGAGAGTTACGTCGACATTGCCCTTGATTGTCTTACAGGATCTAGGCCAAAGATAGGCCTAAATCATCTCTGTATTTGTCAGTATATGAGTGTACGTGTGTGGGTCTTAGTGTGAGTTTGTGTGTTTCTGTGTTTGTGTGTACATGAGATAGTAACATGACTAATACATTTACAATTAAACCTGAGTTTTAACTCGTCTATTTATCGAATAACGAAGGCGTTAGTCTGCTATATTAAGTTATTACAAACTATGCAATATTGTTATGGCCATACTGTCTTTTTTCTGGGGGGTTTTTTCCGATTGGTATTGCTTTTTCAGGATAGCATATCCTCAACTACATTATGTCTTCTTTTTTAAGGTGGGAGGTTAGGATTTGAGGGAGATTTGTCCGCTATTTTTTGCTGGTCGAGTGATCACTAAGAGGCTTATTCCTAAATAATGTAGTTCCAGATATACACAAAGATTGGACGGTCATGGCTGGAATGTTTTTTTTATCTTAAGTCTGCTTGATCAAGGATGATATGGGTAAAACATTAACAACAACAGCAACAAAACATAAAACGTTCTCGTGACAGATGATTGTGGATTTTATTGATGAGAAGGGCATTAGTTATGTTTTCGATGAAGTTTTCAAAGACGATAAGCATCAGTTGGTGCTGTGGGAGAGCAATGATGTCCGCTAGATGGCACTTAACGGAAACCGAAGGGCAGATATTGGAAAGGTAAGAGTAACAGACTCAAACATTAAAGATGTGCATCTTTACGTTGATCCCCATTACCTTTCAGATGTTACGTCAACAGTAACTGTGCTCGAACAGGAAGATTAGGGAGTTTGTTTTTTGGAAGGGAACAATTTTACAGTCACGTGGTTCCATAAAATGGTAATGAACCCTAGACCAGAGAAACATGGAATATGTTTTTAGAGAGCCCAGGCAATACCTATATTACAACGTGACTCATTGTAATACCATCATTTAAGAGTAATACATGTAGAAGCACAACAAACTAGAAAATACAAAAAGATCAATACTCTCAACCATTAAAGAAAAGGAAGCTAAAATACTTTGGTCATATAGTAAGAGCAAACGGTATACAAAGACTATTATTAGAAGAAAAGATAAACGGCAAACATTCGAGTGGAAGACCTAGAACAAATTGGTTCGATAACATCTAGGATTGGAGTAAATATCAAATGGTGAATAATAACAGATAAAAGATCTGGAATAAAGATTTTTGATATTCAACCAGTTGAGAGGGTTCCAAATGGTTCGATCAACGGAACAGCCTGTTCGTGAAATTAACGTGTGAGTGGCTGAGTACTCCACAGACACGTAGTTCTCAGGGAGATTCGGCATAACACAGAATGTGACAAGGCTGGACTTTTGAAATTACTGGTACTACTCATTTTTTTCCAGCTGAGTAGACTGGAGCAACGAGAAATAAAGTGTCTTACTTATGGACACAACGCGCCGATGGTGATCGAACTCCCGACCTTACGACCGTGAGCTGAATACCCTAATCACTAAACCACTAGATAATACGTACTGAAAGAATGAACAAAAGTGGTAAACTAGCAGAATTGTTAGTGTTGAAGAGAATACCTGGCAGATTAGTTCCGGCTCTTTATGTTCCGAGTTCAAATCTCGCCACGCTCCGCGATCGATAAAATAAAGTTCCAGTGAAGTACTAGGGTCGATGGATTGCCTTGTGTCTACAGACCCCAACGCGTATTTAACAAAGGTTTCGAATTTAATTCGAAACCTTTGTTAAAGCGTCAGAAACAATGTCTTGCGGTGTTTCTTCCTCTTCTTTAGCTTCAGAGTTCAAATTCTGTGTAAATTCTTCCTGTCTTTCCTCCGGGGTTGATAAAATAAAATGTACCAGTTAAGTTCTGTGGTTGGTTTAATTCACTCACCATACATACATATATACAGATAGACAGACAGACAGACAGACAGACAGACAGACAGACAGACAGATAGACAGACAGACAGGCAGACAGGCAGACGGGCAGACAGGCAGGCAGGCAGACAGGCAAACAGACAGACAATCATGCATACCCAGAAATGAAGATGCGTGGCCTAGTGGTCAAGGAATTGGGTTTATTATCATAAGCTCGTGGATTCAATTCCTGGATCGAACGGTGCCTTGTATCCTTCATACATAGAAATTAGTTCTCGTTAGTACAGTCTACTCATCTAAGACGACTATTAACCGACTGCTGGTACAAACTCCTTTCTTTCTCCCTCCATGGGTTAAATCTCCAAATCACATGGACTTTTCACAACGCCCTCATCATATGGGACGTTCACAAAACGATCTTCACCACATACATACGTAATCTACATAGTAGACATATTGTAGAAACAGGGTTAATTTAGCTCTTTCTTCGTAGAGGAAAACAATGATGTAAAACCTCAAACGATTGTTGAATCTTATTAGATTCTCGTCAGGAACGTCTACATCAACTTGAGTAACCTAAAACAAACGGGCAACCAATCTGTTTATATACTCAACAGTTATAGTGGGGGGAAGCACTCCGTCGGTTACGACGATGAGGGTTCCGGTTGATCCGAATCAACGGAACAGCCTGCTCGTGAAATTAACGTGTAAGTGGCTGAGCACTCCACAGTCACGTGCACTCTTAACGTAGTTCTCGGGGATATTTAGTGTGACACAGAGAGTGACAAGGCCGGCCTCTTGAAATACAGATACAACAGAAACAGGAAGTAAGAGTGAGAGAAAGTAGTGGTGAAAGAGTACAGCAGGGATCACCACCATCCCCTGCCGGAGCCTCGTGGAGCTTTCAGGTGTTTTCGCTCAATAAACACTCACAACGCCCGGTCTGGGAATCGAAACCGCGATCCTATGACCGCGAGTCCGCTGCCCTAACCACTGGGCCATTGCGCCTCCACTACAGTTATAGTAGCTACTAAAAAAACTGCCGCTACTAATTTGCATATTGCAAGTGTTAACACTATCTAACATCAAGTGTCCGTCAACGGGGATCTCAGTCCAGACAGTATCAAGGTGTGATATAATATATGTAACTTGTACATTACATACGTACATACATGCATACATACATACATACATACATACCTGCATACATTCAAACATTACATACACTCATACATGCATGCATACATACACACGTGCACACATTCAAACATTACATACATGCACACACATATACATATACTCATGCACGCACGCACACACGCATGCGCACACACACACACATACATACATGTACATCGAGAAGATGCGTGGCGCAGTGGTCAAGAAGTTGGGTTTTTAGTCATAAGCTCACGGGTTCAATTCCCGCATCGAGGGTACCTAGAAATAATTTTTCATTGGTGCAGTCTACTCGTTTAAAATGACTACCAACTGACTACCGGTACAAACCTCTCTCTCTCTCTCTCTCTCTCCATGTATCAAATCTATGATGTTGCGCTGGGTTAAAAGTGTGAGGGCCGAGATGGTGACTATGTCTGCTTGCGACTTCAAAGACACCTAGAACAATTAGCAAAAGTGTAGTAAATATTAGCAAGACATACGTACTAGCGAGTGAGATATCCGCCTATACACACACACGCACGTGTGCATAGTGTTCGGTTTGTAAGATGTGCGTGTGTGTGTGTATATATAATTACTTATACAAACATAGATGCATACGTACACACACACACTCATGCACACACACACACACACATATATATTATATATGAGTATATATATATATATATATATATATATATATAACGGGAAGCTTTATGAAAATAGACAAAAGACGAAGGCAGGTTTACGGAAATAAACAAAAGACGAAGGCAGGTGGAATACAAACAAACAATTGTATTAGTATGGCGCTCAGGAAATATAAATAAAACAAGTCTTTAACGTTTCGAGCCTACGCTCTTCAACAGAAAGATTCACAGAGAAAAAATATATTTATTTATTTATTTATTATGTATATATATATGCATATAGATGTATATATACGTTTTTGTCCTATTCTTACTATTATTGTTTTTTGTATTTATATTCGTGTGGCATCGTCCGTTTTTCTGTCCTTGTTTCGTATACATTCGATCCTTTTTCCAAGAAATCTAATGCTCGTAGCTTAGTTTTTCCTTGGGGCTGGCCGGATCGGAGCGATCTCAAGATTAATCAGCCGAGGTTGCGAGGATGATCCGGATCTTGACTGAAGATTAGAAGCTTCGAATGACCCGTCCGTTTTGTGTGTCGTCTATTTGAGTGCTTTGCGTTCTTGTCCCATTTTGTATTTATATATATATGCATACATGTTTTTCTACACTGGGCACAAGGCCCGAAATTTCGGAGGAGGGTGTCAGTCGATTAGATCGACTCTAGTATGCAACTGGTACATAATTTATCGACCCCGAAAGGATGAAAGGCAAAGTCGACCTCGGCAGAATTTGAACTCAGAAGGTAAAAACAGACGAAATGTCTATTTCTTTACTACCCACAAGGACAGACAGACGGATTAAGTCGATAATATCGACCCCAGTGCGTAACTGGTACTTAATTTATCGACCCCGAAAGGATGAAAGCAAAGCCGACCTCGGCGGAATTTGAACTCAGAACGTAACGGCAGACGAAATACCGCTAAGCATTTCGCCCGGCGTGCTGACGTTTCTGCCAGTTCGCCGCCTTCCTTAAAGAATGAAAGGCAAAAGTCGACTTCGGCGGAATTTGAACTCAGAACGTAGCCGCAGACGAAATACCCATTTCTTTACTGCCCACAAGGGGCTACACACAGAGGGGACAAACAAGGACAGACAAACGGATTAAGTCGATTATATCGACCCAGTGCGTAAGTGGTCCTTAATTTATCAACCCCGAAAGGATGAAAGGCTAAGTCGACCTCGGCGGAATTTGAACTCAGAACGTAGCGGCAGACGAAATACTGTTAAGCATTTCGCCCGGCGTGCTAACGTTTCTGCCAGCTCGCCGCCTTGTATATACATAAATACATGCATACATACACACTGATTTACACGCACATACATGTTTATGCAGACAGACAGACAGACAGACAGACAGACAGGCAGACAGACAGACAGACAGACAGGCAGGCAGGCAGACAGACAGACAGACAGATAGACAGATTGATAGATAGATTTGTGTGAGTGGATGAGTTTCTGTCTGTATACATGTCAGCTATCAAATTCCAACGTTTTCACGAAATACGATACAAGTATGATAGCGATGATAATAAATAAATAAACAAATTTATAAATAAATAAACAAATAAAACAAAATAGAAGGTAAGTAACCGGTGAGTCAAACTCTTCGGTCCGGTTTCAGTTTCTATTTAAAGCTATTTTAATTTAACACTCCTCTCCGCCTCCCATTCTATAAACTGTATTATACCGCTAGTATATAATTGTAATACATCTAGGAAATTATAATAACATCTCTAGTATATTAAAGTAATATCTCCAATATTTTATAGTATTGCTCTAGTAAGTTATAGTAACATATCTAACATAGTATTTCTCTAGTATAGATTCAGTTATGGATCTCACTCTCTCTGTTCTGTACATTACGTTACTATTACTTCTCACAACATAACTTCCTAAATATCTTTGGCAAATGAAGCGATGTAGCAACTCTTTTTCTACACCATACATTTCGTACAAAGACACACTGCCACGTTACCAAGACACCTGACGTTTGACCTTTAACATGAACAAAAATTTTTAAAGAAAGCTTCCAATGGCGAGAGGATAACCGCCGTATCTACCAACAAGACAACAAACTCACAACAAATGCTAAGCTACAAAATAATCTCTAGTGATCTTTAACAACGATCGGACATTTATGAAGTTACAAAAAAGGCATCCAAAAATCTAAATTACTTCTTTACGGCCCCAAAATATTTTAACTTTGATCTGATCTGAACTGGCTCCTGACTACAGGAGTTATATTTGCTGAATTACTGCTTATATATCTAAGACGAAGTTGCTACTACAAACACCCATTTGACTGATTGATGAGAAAAGACTCTTTCACCAACACACTACAACTGACGGTTAAGGGCGCTTTATTTCCTTTCCCTGTCTCTTCCGTCAATAATATAACGATTTCTGATCCTTTGAAACATCATGATGTGTACTACCTCCGTCCAAGCCCACTCCATCCAAACCCACTCCATCAAAGCCCACCTTTGTCACCTCCTCATTCCCATTGTTTCAACAAACAAACCCCAAATGTCACAATAATTTCCCACCCTCTGTCTATAGTTTCTTTTAAGTTGAACAGCTACTGCATTAACCAACACCAGCAACCTAGATTTAGTTTTTAAACTTATAGGCATTGCTTTTCTTTTCTCATCTAAATAGTAATCTTCTTTCAAAAACCCATAAACTCTGTAAACCCTACCAGACGGTACGTTAAGACTCTGGGCTTTATATTTCTCTTGTAAAAGGTAAACGGAACTATTTCTGTTATCTTACCTCAGATACCTCTGTTGCAGAATCACAGGAAGTAGCATCATGTAAAAAAATGTATTGGAATGTAGAGAAGTAACCCCAAATCCCTTCTATTTTCTTAGCATATCTATTTCGTCACTCTCTCATCCATCACAACATGAGTTTCCTCTCACCATTTCCTTCATCTTGAAATTATTATTTTCACAACCTGTCTAATAACTTACTATATCTTATATCAATCTCTCTAACATAATTCTGTCATCACCATCCGCTACACTGCAGTCCTGTCTTGATATCCTTTTTATCAACATTTAACCATTTACACGACACGTATTCAAATGGTCTTTTGTTTCTTTTCCAACAATGGCTACCGTTCGAACAGTAACTACTTTCCCGTCTTGCACCACATCAATATACAGTATTTTGCGGCATTGTAGACGTGGTTTCATTGATGACTCACTCAGATTTTGGAAATGCAATTCTGGAAGAAAAAAATTATACTTATCAGAGCCTTGTTCACATGATCAGACAATGCCCGGCTGGTACGCGCTAAAGGCTTGACAGACAAAATTGGCAGGCAAACCAGCGGAGTGCTCATACCCATCGTTGAGCGAAATCATAAGCAGTTGCCACCTACCTTGTGGTTTTCTGCTAGATATTATTGTAGTACACAACACTATGCTCTTCGCTTTAACTACTCTGCGAATATCTATGCGACACACCATGATGGTTGTACGACATCCACCACTGCTGACCACCTACCCACCAGTGCTCAACTACAACTGCCGCCATCCACCCCGTGAATACAGCAACACAACACCCGGGCACTGCTCGATTATGTGGACAGTCGTGAATCTGTCGTCATTTTTAAAATAAAGAATCTGTAAAAGGAGTGGAGATCTTTAATATAGCATTCCTTTTCTATGTATATAACCGGTTATAGAGTTTTTTTCTGTTTAACATTGATGAAAACTAGTTACCATTTGTTAAAAATTATGGCAACTTCTCAACTAGCATTGTGAAAGAAGCATGCTAATTTCTAAAGTATTTTGTTTACGGAAAATTGGCGCCATTCCTGCCGTATTATTCCTTTTATTCTTCTGTTTCCAAACTGATTCACACCGAATCAGATCACTTCTAGCCTACACACATCAATGGCTTTGCTACTTATCTCCCTCCCACAACATCACATGAAAGACCAAATTTAATCGAGAAGGAATGAAAGGAAAAGTTAAATTCGACAATAGATTACATAATCTATGGGACTTCAAACTTGATAGTGTATGTAATCTTCTATATTGTCACTGCTAGTGAGTAGGCTGTTTGCACTGACCTTTGAACGAACGTACAATAATGAATGCTTTAATGAAGTTACAAGGTCACAAGTTTATAGGGAAAGAGATCGAGGCTATGCGACTCTCCTAGCTTTCTCCCTGACATTACTGGAACACAAAACAACCGAAGTGACGTAGTTTCTAAAATTCGTCGAAAGCAGGGCATATAATTACATCGACAAACAGACAGATTTTCAAACAAACAATCATTGTATCTAAAGAAAACATTAAAAAAATTATTCAAAACAAAGGAAACTTTGAACTGTTAAATACATCGTTTTGGTATGGCTTTTCCTGATCTTTGATTTATGTCAAAAATAGCCTGTTTTGGATTGCATGTTCAAAACCGATGCATGCATAAGTTTTGAATATTTATTATTTGGTGGTCCAATTCCTTCCAGTGATCGGGAATATACAGGAGTTGGACAAAAGAAACACCTTATTCAATGGAAGTTTTATTATTTTATTTAATATTAATTTAGGATGTCGAGTAATTGACTTGTACAGGTTCTGAACGGTTGTTAGGGGAATTTTGAGCCATCTTTCAAGTGAAATCAGCTTTAGTTCTTTCAGCGACTATGGCGGAAAGAAGTGCTCCATTCTTGCTACTTACTTCAAAATGCACCATAAATGTTTAATCATTCTGAGATCTGGTGATTGGGTGGGATGGGGGGCTATCCAAGTGGTCTATCTCACTTTTGTGCTCTTCATACCAATTCTGAATAACACTGGCCATATGAGTTGGTGCACTATCTCCTAGGAAGATTACATTACCATAAGAAAACAATGCTTGTATCATAGACAGGAACAGAGAAGAAAAATATGTAACATCATAAAGATTGGCTGCCCTATTGATGTGAATATTTCTTCGAAAATTAAGGATAAAAGCAATAACTACAGGCAACTGCCTCGAAACCTCCAGTTTCTATGCACAAATTATAAATTCATATTTATATCAATAATAATTGGTGCCCTTGGTTTTGTGAATAAATGCCTAAGTGATAATCTGGAAAATAGGTTTTCATAAGAAAAAAATCAACCACTAAACTATCAAATTACGAATACAATCTGTAAGTGGAACAGTAAAAATATGTAAGTCTTTTGTCAAGTTCAACATGTGCTATTGTTTTTGCTATCTACATTTCAACGACGGAGCGCTATATCTTTGTTAGAAACCAGTTCCTTCCTCGGAGGAATATTTCTGAGAATCAAAAGTAGAATATACATATATTGCATAAATACATACACACATCATATATATATATATATATATATATATATATATATATATGCATGTATGTATGTATGGATGGATGGATGGATGGATTGATGTATATATATGTATATATATATATGTATATACATACATACATACATACATACATACATACATACATACATACATACATACATAAAAGACTTAGCTGTCTTTCACACGCTAGTATGTCTTGGTAACATGTACCGCGCTTTCATTAATTGTTTTAGGTGCCTGTGTAGTCATAGCAGGCATAGATACTCTTTCCATTCTTTTTGTGTTATCTGATGGAACGTTGAGATTGTGACAGCTAAAGGGAGAAAGAGCTGAATCTGAGGTGACTGTTACTGATTTTCACCTGAAGAGAATGAAGTAATGAGAAACGATGACATTTGATAAAGAACACAACGCACCATCCGGTACAGGAATCAAACCCACAAGCTTATGAACATGAGCGCAATACATTATCTAGTGGGTCACGCGCCTTCACATACATACATATATACATGCATACATACATACATAATACATACATACACGACGCGCTTCCTCACAGTTTCCGCCTACCAAGTTCATTCACAAAGCATTAGTAGGCTTGGGGCTATATCAGAAGGCATTTAGCCAAGGTACCGCGCAACCAAACTGGATCAGAAACCACGTGACTGCACAGTAAATTTCTTAACTATTCGACCATTTCTCTCTCTCTCTCTTTCTCTTTCTATCTTTATATATATATATATATATATATATATATATTATATATATATATATATATATATATATATATATATATATATATTACTCTAAGAAAGGCTAAGAGAGTAGCAGAGAATAGCAGAGAGAACAGAGCGACAGATTTAGAATGCTATAGTATTCAATTCCATTTCTTTAATTTCTTACCCCAGGTTCTACCGAGATAGAATTTGCCTTTCATTTATCAGAGACCGATTATACAAATTGCATGCTTTCAAATATTTACTAAAGGTTTCGAAATTTCGCAGTAGTCATTGTGTAGCAAGTGATTTGATGTGAGACCATCCAATCCTCTTTGCCGCCCACTATTCCTGGGCGCATCACGGGGGGATAGGGTCGTCAAGTACTTCCTCCATAGATTTCAATCAGAAGGGACCGTCATTACACTTACCTGGTGCCTGTTGCGAATAAGAGCACCAAAAAATTGAAATAAAAGTTCATAAGAATAAGTATACTGCTTTGTCCGTTGCCCGAATTAACAAGGGATGCGTTCGTATCTTAGACAGCAGGGTCCGTTCGAAAAATATATTGTAGTCTCCTCCCAACGCTGGTACAACCAGCAATAAACCTGTCCTGGGCTGGATGTGGGAGTAGCACAAAATACGCATGTTCAGAACCTCAAAGAGGGTCCAAGAAGAAACAATTATTTGTGATTTAATCTGAGACTGTGTTGAAACTGAAAGAACTCCCGTTTGGAAGAGTAATTTTAGTCATTTAATTACATTTAGAGCTGTTAAAATTAATTTTAAATTTAAATTTATTTTATGAGATGTTAATATTTTTCGTTGTCCGACTGTGATCTGGTCAACGACACAGCTCCACTAACTTTTGAAGTGTAAATACGTCGGGGACCAGACCACAATTATGTGATGGAATGAACTGAATATTAATTCATAATGAATTTAACAGCTTTATGTACTTGCACATATTACTCCTTTACCAGAAATTAAACTTGTTCACAGTACATAAAATTATAATTGCGTAGAGTTTGGTCTTTTCGGAATCTAAATGATTTTATCTTTTAATACATCTGCATTTTTGTGATGTGAAATCATTTATAGCGAGTAAATGAGTTTCAGATTGTTTTAGTTATCATTAGATAAAGCAGAGATGTTGAGGTCAACAACCGCTCAGTCATCCCCCATTTTTTCGCCTCCTATTATTTTTTTATTTTTTCTCATGAAATAATATTTTCGTAACAAATGTATGTATAAATCTTGAAACAAAATTTGGTTTGCGTTATTAGTATATTTGCTTAAATTTACGACAAGCAGCGTAGAGTAAGAGATATAATGAGGCTGATGAGGAATTTGCTAAATAAATGTAAGGAGATATCTTATATTTTTTAACCAAAGTAACTGGGTTAGAAACATTTAAATTGTCAAAACAGTATGGGCTGGGTATAATTATGGCAACAGTCTATTTGCACATATATAACAAGACTAGATTTTTTAACTTAATCAAAATGAAAATCTGATCTAGTTCTGATATTGTAACAGTATCCTAGTACAGACGCACGCGAATAATTTCTTATTACCCAGCCTTTATAGATGTGAAGGTAATGATCTCCAGGAGAAAATGAAACATTTAGTGCTGTAATTATTATATCTCCGCCAAAGTCATAATTGATATATTTATTTGTATAAGATAATATCGCTATAACCAACAGCAGGCAAAAGTAGGTCGAAGAGGATTAAACTCGTTGTTTTTACAAGTGAAAACTTATTGTTTGTTTTGATTAGAATGTTAATTATATATATATATATGTATATATATATATACATCAAATATCTCAGACTAATACACTTTTTTAAGCATTCTTTAGCGTAATATCATCTGATTGCATTAAATGAAGAGGAGAAGAAGGTAAGCTTTGAGCGAATAAATATAGTCGAGTGATTACTTATGGAAGTAGTGGATTGACTCTGTACAGGAAATCACCGGGATTGCAGATATTCAGTAAGATTACGCAATCAAAAATTATACGATTTATTATATAAACCTACAAGTTAATAAATACAAACAAAAAGAACATTTTCTGTACATATAATCGAAGGCGTGGCTGTGTGGTAAGCTTGCTTCCCAACCACACGGCTTTGAGTTCAGTCCCACAGCATAGCACTTTGGGCAAGTGTCCTTTGTTATAGCCTCGGACCGAACAAAGACTTCTGAGTGAGTTTGGTAGACGGAAACTGAGAGAAGCCCGTCGTGTGTGTGTATATTATGTATGGATATATATATATTATATATCTATATATATATATATATATATCTATATATATATATATATATATATATATATATATATATATATATATCAAGCAGTGTTCCAGCAAGGCCACAGTCAAATGAATATATATAACAAATTAAAAGAATATACATATATATATATATATATAATACATATACGTTATATTAAATCTATGAGTGAGAGTAAACAATAATAGTACGGAATCGTAAAATATATACTAGAGAAGGGAGTGATAACCTCCCCTCGCAAATAATAATGGGACACAGACAGTGTGTCGTCACCTATATGGAGGAGATGTCTTCCTGGGCTAAAAACAACAGTAACATCGTCCTCTATGGGGCTGCCACTATAGTTGGCAAATATATATATTAATATATATATATATATATATTATATATATTACACACATATATATATACATATATACACACACACATCTATCTATTTATCTATCTATATATATATATCTATACACACACACACACACACACACATATATATATATATATATATATATATATATATATATATATATATATATATATATAACATATATACGGTGATCTTTCCTTCATGTACATTCTCAAATAAAACAACTTGAAACACAACTAGAATACCTATATCTATGTATACTTATGTGCACCCACTACTCATAATTTTTTTATTCTTATATTCACCATGCACAATGACCTTCTACTTGAATACTTTCTTACATAATATTACTATATGCTTCCCTCTCACTTTATGCCAAGCTAGCTTCTTAATTCATACTTTTATTTATACCTAAACATAGCCAATGTATTACATATCGATACTTATAATTTAAAATCTTTCTACCCTTCATTCCTAGCTCTCTTATCTGCCCTACATTGTTATTTTCAGTTTACTACATCTAATTAAACCTCTGAATGTTCTTTTTAATATTTATTGCCATAGCAAGTATTTACTATCTAAATCTGTAATATTAACAATTAATTTCCTATTTTTTATTTTTTTTAACCTTAGATTAAATGCATACAAACAGATATTAGTTCTTACACTATCACAAGACTTTACGTAGCTCTTTAAGCATTTCTACCCTTAATACTGATTTTCGTTACATTCTAGTAGCCACCTATATACTACATTCTCTAGTTTAATTTCAGTCTCACGCACAATTTTTTAATACACACCACACCTAATATTGTTTGTAACTGTCAGGTCATATCCTAATTCAAACATAACTATGCTTTTCCATTGGACATTTCTATAAAATGTCCTTACATACATGACTTATTTGGAGTTTGAATTATCTATCTTTTTATTCTTCTATAGAGGAACCTTTCATAAAACCTTTTCCACTTATATTTTCAAATAACCGTTAGATGCCTTAGTTTTAGTTTATACATAACTAGACTCACATTCTTTAATATGATGCTCGTATTTTTCATAAGTATGAATACCGAAATTATTCTTTGCTATTTCCTTTATCAAGTCCTCTGTAATGATAATTTTGAACAGTGATATATAGTTAATTTAATTTGATCAAATTAATTTAGTTATTTCTATTCTACCATGAATTTGCATGTTTTAATATCGCTGTTTGAAACGATCGTATGCATGAATTAAAATTCTTTCAAATTTTAACATCTTCTCTTTTCCATTTTTAACAAATTTGTTGAGTTTTATGAGATACCTTTCCATAAATTCACATAACACACCATATACAAGTATTATTTTTATATTTGCAAACTTACGCCAGTAAGCTACCAACAAAATATGAAGAATCTTTATTAGAAATCGTTTTTTGGATCATCCAAATTAGAGGACGAAATATAATTCAACCTTTTCCTACATGCGCGCGCACACACACAACACACACACAACACACACACACACACACACACACACACACATACATATATATATATATATATATATACACACACACACACGTGTGTGTTTGTGTACTTGTCCCTCATCACCGCTTCACAACTGATGTTGGTGTTTTTACGTCCGCGCAAGTTATCAGTTCGGAAATAGAAATCGATAGAATAAGTATCAAGTTTCAAAAAGTAAAAACAAGTTCTGAGTCGATTCATTTGACTAAAAATTCTTTAAGGTGGTGCCCCAGCGTGGCCGCAGTCTAATGACTGTAACAAGTAAAACTATTTGAAACTTCTTTCTACAGCTATCGTTATCGTAGAGGGTGCGGCAGAAAAACCTCCTATAAGTATTCTCCGTTGCATTCTGGGGTTAGTGACGTTAGCCAGGTGGTAGTGGTATATTCTTGTAATTAATGAATTATTGTTTCTTTTCTATTTTCCATCAGGGTTTCAGGCAGTCTACATTGTGCTTTTGCTGTTGAAACATTTAACAAAAATTGTGAATCTGAAACTTATTTTTGTCCCACTCTGAATTATTGATCATGATCCGCTAATTTACGGGGAAATCTTTTATAAATGCATGACCAATGAACTCTTGCTGTTCGTTTTGTTTGTAAGGTGGCCAGATGTCAAGAGTGATGGTCAATTTCTTTTCTACCCGTTTCAAGAAGTAGAAATTGTTTCTAAATGTTTTTTGCTTCAAAATTATTTTTTTGTTTTGAAATGTTAAATTATCTAAACAATATGGTGCCTATCGTAATAACACATGAGATGTGTGGGAAGAGTGGTGGTAAGAGGAGTAGGCAAACTAGAGTAACACTGTGATAATTGGCACCGCTATCATCATCTCCACCCAATCACTTCCATTCTTAGTAACACCAACCAATGTTAGCGATGGTAACAGCGACACCTACCATCACCAATTTCACCACTATCACAGCTGACGAGTACACACAAACCAATTGAGTGAGAGAGCTACAAAAACATATGTAAATTCCAGCTGCAACAGCAGTAGGAACGTAAACAAAACTTAAGAGAAGCAGTAGCTGCAACAATTATGCTAGCAGCAGAAACAACTTTTGCCAACGCTTGGATAGAGCTAGACCTTTAAAAGATCCAAGAAAATGGGGGGGAAATAGGTGAAGTACGTAATAGAAGACATGATTAGCTTGTCGAGAAAAGGGTAAATGGACAGTGGTGTAATTTTTGCGTGGAAGGTATTTATAAGCCATTTAAGAAACACACAAAAACCGTTAGATTCACTTCAACATTTATATTTAATTTGTCAACATATTTTCGTCGCTTCGAGACCGCGACCTGTTCACTGACAAAATTCCGTCTGTTCACTGACAAAATTCCGTAGCACGGAATTTTGTCAGTGAACAGGTCGCAGTCTCAAAGCCACGAACATATTTTGACAAATTAAATATAAATGTTGAAGTGTATCTAACGGTTTTTGTGTGTTTCTTAAATGGCTTATAAACACCTTTCACGCTGCAATTGTATTCATACCAGCACACGATCTCAGATCAGGTCACTTGCTATGCAAGTACATCTCCGGTGTAATTTTTCTTTTTCTTGAAAAGCATCTCGGATTTCTCCATGCCCCCGAAAGTTTATTTGAAAAGGCCCTGTCCAGTTTGTAGCAAGAGATCTGCTATATTGGACGGAGCAAGACTTTTGGAACTATAACCTGGTTCTAAAATCAGAAGAGAAAGCTAAGAGAATATTAAAGCTCATGAATTCTACAACGACCCATAGGTTGACGCAACAACATATGGCGTCAACAAAGCGTGAGGACCACAGTCAAAACTTGGACAAAGAAATTCACCCTCGGTGGATTTTCAAATATTTGAAAATAAGAGCTGTGGTGGAAAATCGTGAGGACCCTGCGCTATACATGTGGCAGCGCCAAAAATCAAACTTTGTATTTTATTCCAATAATAAATACGAGGCCTGTACTGGAGCCAATTTAATTGATTATATTTTCTCTTTATAAGATATTGGACTTCTGAAAAAATTAATGTTAATAAAGAGGTATTTTGACACAAATAATACTACACTGAAATTTAAGTTTAACAGAACCTTTATCTTTTACTTGGTTCACTTATCAAGAAGCGGTCATGCTGGACGGTCAACCACGTAGGATTTAGTCTAACAAATCCACCCCAATACTTCCTTTTAAATCTGGTACTTATTCTTCGTTTTATTTTGCCGAACTGCTAAGTTACAGGGATGTAAAGAAACCAGTACCGGTTGTCAAGTGATGGGGATGGCAAACATAAATGCAGACACACACACACACACACACACACACCACACACACACACACACACACACACACACACATATACATATACGATAGACTTTCACAGTTTTCGTGTACCAAATTCACTCACAAGGCATTGGTCGTGTCGGGGCTAAGTAGAAGACACTTACCCAGGATACAGCACAGTGGAACTGAACCCAGAACAAAATGATTGGGAAGCAAACTCTTAACTTCTTAACGACATCCCGTTAGTGAGAGCCATCTTACCGTTGCTAATGTCTTTGGAAAATTCATAAGTACCATAACTTCCCATTTCCTTTCCCGTCTATAACAGAGTACCTTGTTTTAAGTATAGGAAACAATACAATTCTTAATCCTTTGCTTGACACATTTCCCAGGCTTCCAGGTATCATACAGATATGCTACACATTTCCTTTCCTTTTCTTTTTTTTTTTACTTTCAGCCACCGGAGTAACTTGGTACTTATGAAATGAAAAGCTTGCTTCCCAACTACATGGTTCCGGGTTAAGTCCCACTGCGTGACACTTTGGGCTAGTGTCTTTTACTATAGCCTCAGGCCGACCAAAACCTTGTAGGTGGATTTGTTTGACGGAAGTTGAAAGAAGCCCGTCGTGTATGTATATATGTATGTGTTTATGTGTGTGTCTGTGCCTGTGTCTGTGTGTGTATATGTGTGTGTGTTCGCTCCTCTCTTCCCATCGCTTGACAACCAACGCCGGTGTGTTTACGTCCTTGTAACTTAGCAGTTCGGTAAAAGTGACCGATAACAATAAGTACTAGGCTTACAAAGAATAAGTCCTTGGGTAGATTTCTTCGACTAAAAACTCTTTAAGGCGGTGATACAACATGACCGCAGTCAAATGACTGAAACAAGAAAAAGAAAAGATTTACTCAGGATGTATGAAACAAGGGCTAACTAAAAGTTTGAAAACAAGCATGGATGTTTAAAACAAACTTTTGAAAATGCTTTGGACAGGCAAAGAGTTTAAATACGAAGAAAAGAGAAACAAATATGGAGGTCTGAGAACACAAAACATGCCAGTAATTCTAGTATCAGAAAAAGACAAAGAATTTTTGCGAACTTCTTTTTCTTGATTTCGGTTTTGTCAGGTTTCTAAAGCCTGTTTGCAGTAGTTGTTGCTATTGTATGAGAAGAATTTAT
Source organism: Octopus sinensis (assembly GCF_006345805.1). NCBI lineage: Eukaryota > Metazoa > Mollusca > Cephalopoda > Octopoda > Octopodidae > Octopus > Octopus sinensis. The sequence continues at coordinate 147,277,031 of NC_042998.1, read as the reverse complement.
ATTTTTATATTTTATTTGTGTAATCCGTTTCTATGAGAAAATGTAATGTAGAAGGAGACATTTTAGATTCTCGAGATGTTTGCCAGTGATAAAAGCTCTGTCGTCTAGTTCTTAATATAGCGACGCGAAAACTTATTAGATCAGCACTTCTCGTCTCCTTCTTGCTCTTGAGGCTATTGTAATTGTCAGTGGTGTTGGAGTTGTTGTTGGTTGGTGGCGGTGATCGCGATAATTGTATTGTTGTTAGTTTTGTTGCTGTTGGGATGAACCTTTTCTTCTTCATATTCAGCAAAGTTACTTTAAGTGTCTCGATGGAGACGTTGTTAATTTGTGCAATAATATCATTGTCATCATCAACATTATTATTATTATTATTATTATTATTATTATTATTATTATTATTATTATTATTAAACTAAGTGCTTTTCAGCCACTCCCTATCTTTTTCTGATTGTTCGTATGTATCTGTGTATCAAGATGGAAATATCTTTATATATGCTTGTGTGTGTGTGTGTGTGAGAGAGAGAGTGGGAGAGAGGGAGAGGGAGAGAGTGAGAGAGTGAGAGAGAGAGAGAGAGAGAGAGAGAGAGTGTGTGTGTGTGTGTGTGCATGTATTTACATTTGAGTGTATGAATCTGCATGCCTACATATATATCTGTCTATCTGTTTATCATATATATATATATATATATATATATATATATATATATACTAGCTTAAGGTGACCCGCTCTACGCGCGGGTAAGAGTGTGGTTGTTACTTTCTGTTGCTTCCTTTCTCCCTCTTTGTTTCTTTCTCCTTTCTCTCTCACATTCCCACTCTCTTACTCTTCCTTTCTCTCGGACTCTCCCTCGCTTTCTCTTACTCTCTATCCTTCTCTATCTATCTATCTCCCATTTATAAACAACAAAAGATCTTGAGTAAGTTGAGAAAGAAAATGTTTTGAAAGATCAATCATAAATATCAGGCAGTGACAACGGAAAGGTCTGCTTCAAGGCAGACAGCAAAACACTAACATTTCAAAGGGACAGACGAAATTGCGAGCTGAATAAAAAATTTTTAGATATTGGAAACCAAAGTTTGAAGGGATAGAATCTGAGGATAGTAGAGTCACCATGGCTGGCATTTCTTAACGACGGCCAGCAACGTAGTGGCAGTTTAAACACTGGCGTAAAATTTTGAACTTGATGTAAAAGAAAATTTCTAAACACCAAGTTTTGAAGTGATTCTTTCTCACAACAGTAGACTCACCATGGCAAGCATTAAAAACTTCTTCATCATTGATGGCAGCACATTGAAGATTTAAAGGCTGGCGCAAATTGTTTAGCTTGATGTAACAGAGAATTCCTAAACATCCGCTCCTGTAAATTTTAATCCGCTACCAGCCCCATTTAGACCCCTTTTCACATTTTGGTTAATATAACCCGATTTCATTCGGGTCTACTCGGGCCGCATTTTATAAGATGAGGAATTTTGTTCTACAAGTCACGCCTTTCATTTGAAGAAAAACATAGTTGCCATGCAAACTCGCCAGCACTTTTAACATAGGTGTGCATATTTTCAGCTCAACGGACCACATAATGCACATATTATATATATATATATATATATATATATATATATATATATACATTAAATATTTATATGTACATACATACGTATTATATATATATGTGTGTGTGTTGTGTACGCATTATATATACAAATGTATACAAATATATATATATATTATATATATATATATATATATATTATATATACATATATATAGATATATACATTTTGTATATATACATATATATACATATTTATATAGAAGACACACACACACACATATATAAATTAACCCAATAAATATCTGATTCATAATATTTGTTCTCATGATTGTGTGGTGGTGGTGGCGATGCTACTTCTCTCTATGAATGCAGACAGACGTAGAGAGAGAGAAAGATTGACAGCACTGGCAAAGGCGGCGGGGGAAAGATAGTATACGCTGTCAAACGACGTTATAGAGAGAAAGTGAAAGGAAGGAAGGAAAGAGAGAGAGAGAGCCGGAGGAAGACAGGCACATAAAAGAATGAGAGAAGACTTGTCAAAGTGTGCGTTTTTTGCCCTAGTAACCACACCTTTTAAGATTTCTAACCTAGCCCACTAACATCCTCACCTCATTTTACATGTCCCTGTAAATTTTGGAGTCAATCCGACGGGATCTTAGTGCCCTTTAACCCGTTCCAATGCCAAAACCAGACAAACAAACTTTTCGCATTTCAGATTTATAGATATTGATATATATATATATATATATATATATATATATATATATATATATAACGGGAAGCTTTATGAAAATAAACAAAAGACGAAGGCAGGTGGAGTACAAACAAACAATTGTATTAGTATGGCGCTCAGGAATATAAATAAAACAAGTCTTTTACGTTTCGAGCCTACGTTCTTCAACAGAAAGATACACAGAAAAGAAACACGGAGAGAAACAAGGAGAGAAAAAAAATGCGTGCAGAAGCTAGCGATTCAACATGGCGATTCTGGCCAGAAGTCAGAGATCAAACGTGAGACGCAAGAGCGAAAATAGGGGAGATAACAGGGTCAAATGACTTCGCCTCAGCTTAAGGGTGTGTTTGTGTGTATGAGAGAGTGTATGTATGTATGTATGATGTTGTGTGTAATGTCGTATGGTGTAGTGTAGAGAGGGGAGATGAGTGGAGGAGGAGGGAGGGGAGGGGGAGGGGGAGGGGTAGAGGGAGAGTGGGAGAGGAGGGAGGGGAGATGAGAGGGAGAGGGGAGGAGAGATGAGGGGAGGGATGAGAGGGGGAGAGGGAGAAGGAGAGAGGAGGGAGGGGAGATGGAGAGGGTGGAGAGGGGGAGAAAGAAAGAAGGATGGGCTGAGGTGAGATGAGATGAGGGGGAGGGGAGGGGAGATGAGATGGGGAGGAAGAGAAGGGGGAGAAGGAAAGAGGAGAAGAGGGGGAGGGGGAAGGGGGATAAGGAAGGAGCGGAGAGGATGGGGAGGGGAAAGGAGGAGAGAGGAGGAGGGGGAGAGAAGGGGATTGAGGGAGCAGAGAGAAAAAGGAGTGGAGAGGGGGAAGAGAGAAGGGGAGTGAGGGAGCAGAGAGAAAGAGAGAAGGGGAAGAGGGAAGAATAAAGAGGAAAGAAGAGGAGGGAAGAAGGGAAGAGGAGGGAAAGAGAGTAGGGGTGAAAAGATGAAGGACCGAAGAGAAGCAGGAGTTGGGAGGAGAGGTTAGATGAGGAGGGGGAGAGTTGAGACCAAATGGCGTAAAAGAGCGAAGAGAGAAGATTAATCCCTGTTCACGGCGCAAACGGGAATCCGGATGGCCTCTGTGCAAGGACAAACCGAACACAGACAGGTGTTGCAAGGAGTGACGGTGGAGCGGAAATGGCGTGAGACCGGTGTGTCGTTGGCAAGGCGGATGTCACGGAGGTGTTCCACGAACCGGTCAGCAAGCGGCGTCCCGTTGTCCGATGTACGGGAATGACAGAGAGAGAGCAAGAGATGCAATAGATGATATTACTGGAGGTGCAGGTGAAGGAGTGATGATGCGATAGGGTCGCATATATATATGGACCATATATATATATATATTATATATATATATATATATTAGATATAATATATATAATATATATAGAATATATAATAACGGGAAGCTTTATGAAAATAAACAAAAGACGAAGGCAGGTGGAAAACAAACGACAATTGTATTAGTATGGCGCTCAGGAAATATGTATATATATATATATATATATATATTACTCTTCTCTTTTTACTTTTTACTTGTTTCAGTCATTTGACGGCGGCCATGCTGGAGCACCGCCTTAGTCGAGCAAATCGACCCCGGGACTTATTCTTTGTAAGCCCAGTACTTATTCTATCGGTTTCTTTTTGCCGAACCGCTAGTGACGGGGACGTAACCACACCAGCATCGGTTGTCAAGCAATGCTAGGGGTACAAACACAGACACACAAACACAAACACATACATATATATATATATACACATATATACGACAGGCTTCTTTCAGTTTCCGTCTACCAAATCCACTCACAAGGCATGGTCGGCCGGGGCTATAGCAGAAGACACTTGCCCAAGTTGCCACGCAGTGGGACTGAACCCGGAACCATGTGGTTGGTTAGCAAGCTACTTACCACACAGCCACTCCTGCGCCTATATATTATATATATATATATATATATATATATATATAGATATATATATATATATATATATATATATATTATATATATATATATATGTATGTATGTATATTCTACTGAAGAGGAAAGAATCTTTTATGAGATTAATTCCGAAATTGATTCAATATAGAAATAACGAACTTCTTAAAAAATTCTATCGGCGGCTTCCCCGATTTCAGTTCTTTGTGTTTTTCTGTAGCGAGTAAATAAAATGTGGAAATTGACGATTTAAAAGTCTGTTATCAGCATATTGGCATGGAAATAATTTTCTTTAGCCCTTATATATAAGTTGTATATATATATATATATGTATGTTTATGCACACACACACATATATATATGCGTTAATACGTATATAGTTTCTCTATATAGATATGTATGTATATATGTATGGGGGAGTATTGTATGTAAAGAATAAAATATTTTGAATGACACAACAATGCACTATAATACAAACAATGGACTATAAGAACTGTTGTAATTTAATCATCCATAGCCTGATATGATATTTCAGAATAAAATTCCTTCTTCTGATATCCCTAGGAATTGATGGAATTGCTGCTATAATCGGTTTTCCAACAGCTTTCCTTTCCTTTTTCGGAAGCGTCTCAGCAGTGGTCTCACGAAGCTCCTTCCGGAATTCCTCATGAGAAGTGCGTGAGATTGGCCATGTCTCAATCTCGTGTGTGCTGGCACATCCTCTAGCGCTGCTTCTAAGTTATGTGTTATTCGAGATATATATGTATACTTTTATGTATAACTGCAAGGGGGTTGTGTTTGAGAGGCGGTGAGTGGGTAACGATATTTAGCTTATCTTTTCCATTTACAACATTCAGTTTCTTCATTTAGACTAATTTTATTAAACAAAACACACAGATGGATATACACAGGGACACACACATGCACATGAACATACAAAGGCACATACATACACTCAAACCCTCAAACACATACACATAAGCACACATTGCACTCAGACACATACACACAAACACACACATAAACACACGCATACGCACACACATACAAACATACATACATACGTATATACATACATACAAAAACAAACATACACACAAACACATACAGATACATGCGCAAAAGCACACACACACACACACATACACAAGCAAACGCTCATAGAAACACATACACATATTTTCTAACGCCGAATTTTATATTACGCAACATAGTTTCACGTCACCGATCTTCAGACAAAAGAGGAAACGTGCTATAAGAAATCCCATATTTATAAATAGAGGAGAACCAGGAGAATAATATAGTTTTTGATTGGTTGTAGAAGAAGGAACTGAAATATAAAGAAATTATTTCACATTATGTAATGGAGAAATAGTGTATTTGAGTTAAATGAAAGAACAATAAGAATTACTTATGACGATAAAAAATACGAGGGTGTGCTGGAACGTTTCTAGTTTTAAGGGTAGCGAAAGGCCTGGTTGGAAGTCCAACCTTCCCAGTTCTTTTTACGGGTCATAAAAAACTGAAGGACTCCTCAGTAAGTGTCTGAGAGAAGAATATGCTGAATATCAATTAACTGATCCTCCTGTATTTTGTTTTACCCAAAGCCAAGAACTTTTCAGCACCCCCTCATATAAAAAATAAAAGATGAATGAGAAAAGAGAAAATAGGAACATTCACAACTTTTAACGACCAAACAACACGCACTACCTTATTGCATTTCGAAGTGTTAACGAATATTTGTGCGTATGTGTGTGTCTGTGTTTGTCCCACCACTACCGGTAGACAACCGGTGTTGCTGTGTTTACGCCCCCATAACTTAGCGGTTCGGTAAAAGAAACTGATAGAATAGGTACGAGTTTTAAAAAGAAAATAAGTACTGGGGGTCGATTAGTTTAACTAAAATTCCTTATGGCGGTGCCTCAGTATGGCCGCAGTCAATGACTGAAACAAGTAAGAAATAAAAGATATATTATATATATATATATATATAATATAATATATATATATATATATATACATATATATGATATTGATATTGATATTAATATTGATAATTATGCTTTAGTCATCATCAGTCCCTTGTCTCCATAGCTTTACACTGTCTACATCAATATTTGTCATTATTGTGACCTAAAGCCAAAATCTTTGAAATGTTATCATTTCAAAGTTCACATTATACACCCTGTATATTATTATACTAGTATGTGACTATCGATTCTTAAAATATTATTACTTATTGCTTTTTACATGCACAACTTCTACTGGCAATTACTGTATTTTCTTGTGTATAAGTCGGACTATACTTTGCTTGATTTTAATTGATAAAATTTCGAGTACGACTTACACACAGGTATATACTCGCACACACGCGTATATACTGGTATCAAAGTTTGGCACAAAACCAGCAATTTCGGGAAAGGGGGTAAGTCGGTTACATCGATACCAGAGCTCAGATAATACTTATTTTATCGAATCGGAAAGGATGAAAAACTAAGTCGACCTCGGCGGAAATTGAAGTCAGAACGTGACGACGGACGAAATGCCGCTAAGCATTTTGTCCGGCGTGCTAACGAGATCCGCCAGATCAACACCTTGCATACAAGCATATATAATACTCAATGTCTTTTTTGATAGGCAACATTAAATTTTTACAGTGAAAATCTGACGGAGGCAAGCAAGCCGAGAGTTCGGAGAAACTGTCACCCCGCTTCTTGTAAAATTTTCACGTGTGTGTGTGTGTGTGTGTGTGTGTGTGTGTGTGTGTGTGTGAGTGCATGTATATATATATGTATGTATGGATGGATACATACGTACGTATATATACGAGGGGCGTTCAATAAGTAATGCCCCTGACCCACTTCCCATAGCAGTAGAGCAACGAAACTTGGCACAGTTATTAGTCGTTTTCTATATAGGAACCACCCAGAGTTACACATTTCTCCCATCGTTTCATGCAACTCTGGAGACCGTTTTTGTAGAACACCCCAGCTTGGTCCTCCAACCACAACGTGGCTTCAGAAATCAAGGCTGCATCATCTGGGAAACACTTTCCTTTCAAAAACAACTTCATGGCTGGGAAGAGGTGAAATCAGAGGGTGCAAGGTCAGGAGAGTAGGGGGAGGGGGAGGAGCTCATAGCCGCACGCCTGTGCTTCTGATCTGGCGACACGCGAGTTGTAGACCGGAGAGTTGTCCTGCAGGAGGAGGATGCCTTTGCTGATCTTGCCCCGCCTCTTGATTTTGATAGCTTCTCTTAATTTCCTCAAAAGTGAAGCATAATAGGCTCCTGTAATTGTGGTACCCTTTGCCAGGAAATCTGTCATCACTACTCCGTCCTGGTCCCAGAAGACTGTGAGCATGACCTCGCCAGCGGAGGGCTGCACCCTTGCCTTCTTTGGAGGAGGTGAGTCACGGTGCTTCCACTGCATTGATTGGGCTTTGGTCTTTGGATCATAGTGATGGACCCAGGTTTCATCCTGTGTAATCAGTCTTTTGAAAAATTTTGACTCATCTTCTTGGCACATCTCCAAATTCATTCTCGAGCACTCGACGCGTTCTTGCTTCTGGAAAGGTGTGAGCAACCTGGGAATCCATCTGGCAGACACCTTTTGCATATGCAAATGGTCATGAATGATAGTTTCCACAGACCCGGTATTAAACTTGACCTCATGGGCTATTTCGCGAATAGTTAAATCGTCGATCTTCCAAAATGACAGCCTCAACTTGACGGACAGATGCCTCATCAATGGCAGAAGGGGGGCGACCAGATCTGGGAGCTGTTTCCACAGAGTTCCGACCATGTTTGAATTCACGATGCCAGCGTTTTACAAGGTCATATAATGGGGCATCATCACCATAAGTTACTTTCATTTCATCAAAAGTCTCCCGTGGTGTGCGTCCTTTCAAATACAAAAACCGGATCACTGCTCGACACTCAACAGGATCCATTTCACACTTGACTCAGTTCAAACACCTGTATATCAGAAACCACAATTAGTTCAGAGCTGTAATTTGCCACTTAATCTATAGAGATATAAATAATTGCACATGTAAATTTTCAGCTAGATCAAACAATTGCAAGTGGGTCAGAGGCATTACTTATTGAACGCCCCTCGTATATATATATATATATATATATATATATATATATATATGTATATATATATATATATATATATATATATATGTATGTATGCATATGTATATGCACGTACGTAAGTATGTATGTATTTACTGCCGCCGTAGTCTTCGTTATAGGAATTTAGAAATCATTTAAATAATTAATAATAACAATAATAATAATAATAATAAGATATATATATTATATATATATATATATATATTATATATATTATTATATATATATATATATATATATATATAATTATAATATTATATATATTATATATATATATATACGGGAAGCTTTATGAAAATAAACAAAAGACGAAGGCAGGCGGAATACAAACAAAAAACAATTGTATTAGTATATATAATATATATATATATATCATATATATATATATATATATATATATATATATACTAATACAATGTTTGTTTGTATTCACACTGCCTTCGTCTTTTGTTATTTTCATAAAGCTTCCCGTTATATATATATATATATATATATATATATATCTATATATTATTATTATTATTATTGTTATTATTATTATTATTATTTCTAAATCTTCTAAAGAAGACTAACGGCGGCTATAAGACTATAATACATACTTACGTACGTGCATACATGCATACATACATACAATATATATATATAATATATATAATATCTATAATATATTATATATATATATATAATATCTATATATAATATAGATATATATATCTATATATATATATATATATATATATAATATATATAATATATATATATATATATATATATATACGAGGGGCGTTCAATAAGTAATGCCTCTGACCCACTTGCAATTGTTTGATCTAGCTGAAAATTTATATATATATATATATATAATATATATATATTGTGTTTTAAGAATGCTCATTTTGCCAGTTTAGCCAATAAAAACACACGCACTATATATTTGGTGTTACTTTGCTTCAGCATTATTCATTTTTTACATTAATCTTAATCTTATTTCGGCCAGAGTTCTTACGTCACACTCCTGTGACCTCATCAGTGATCCTTTGCTTTCTTCTTTCTTATTTGTGTGTCTCTCCTTACTAACGGTCAACCATTTTGTATTTTGTATTCCTATTGTATGTGTCTTCATTTGCGCATACGTATACCTCTATGTGTGTCTATGTTTAGTTAGTGTGTGGGGGGAAGGGAGTACCTCTTATATTTGTATCTCCTGTTTATATACGTTCGTGTAATTTGTGACGAAAGAACTCTGGCCGAAATAAGATTAAGATTAATGTCAAAAATGAATAATGCTGAAGCAAAGTAACACCAAATATATAGTGCGTGTGTTTTTATTGGCTAAACTGACAAAATGACCATTCCTAAATACAACAATATCTGTTTCAACACACGATTTCACATCAAAAATCTTGCAAAACAAATATATAAACGTATATATGTATATATACATATGTATATATATATATATATTATATATATATATATATATAATATTATAATATAATATATATATATATAATATATATATTATATATATATTATATATATATATATATATACATATATATATATATATATATATGAATAAGAAAAAAATGGTAATTCTAAAATCTCTCTAACAGATCAACGCAGTAGTTGTACTAACAAGTAATATTCGTAGCCACTTCAACATAGCTGTCCGTTCGAACGGACACTACTGCGATTTTTTAACCCCAAGGGGATATCTTCTCTAAGCTGGTTAACGATGCAGAGCCGCATCCGATAAACTGCGAGCAGGGGAGCGAACCCCTGCCACATCCTAGCGACGGGACCAGCAGGACAATCCTAGTTTCGAGGCATTGCTGCCACTCTACAGTGCACTCTTCACTAAAAAAATATATTGAAATACTAAAGAGAAAATTTATTCGATGAAATCGCCATTAGCTTCAACAACGGCCTCCAGACGACTTCGGAGTCTCCTACAACTCTTTTGGATGGTCTCCTTGATTAAATTGGTGAATGCTGACATAATCCTTGCCCTCAGTTCATCTTTGGTGTTACAAGAAACTTTGTTGGTCTCTCGCTCAACAAGGCCCTATACATAATAATCGAATGGGTTGCAGTCTGGGAAATTAGGTAGCCTGATGTTAGGGTGATGTGGTCGCAGAAATTGTCTGACAGCCATGATTAGGTTCTCCCGCATACGAGGCATGGTGCAGAGTCCTGTTGCAAGACATAGGGTCTTCCAGCAGCCACCCTCTTGACCCAGGACAGCACTACCTCCTCCAGGCACTTGATGCACGCTTCCGTGTTGAGTCTGAAACCGTGTGAGAAGATGACTGAAGCATAACGTTGTCATCACTAGTGATCACTCCAAACGCCATGATGTTGACTGGATGCTTGATTTTTATCACTCTCAGTACATGTTTTGGTGACTCAGATGGGCACCCCAAAACTCTGAAATGTTTGTACTGTAACATCTGGCGCAAATACCAAGCCTTGTAGCATGTTATTTCAAAATTTCTGGCAGAGTGAATTGCATCATGGTGCTGTTTTTCTTACAGAAGTGCCCAACTGACTCTACTATAATTGTAGTCGAGAAAATCAAAAGCAAACTATGTGCATGCGTGAGGTTAAAAATAGTAAAATGGTGACAATTTAATAATCGCACACTATATATATATACAGCGTGTGTGTGTGTGTGTGTCTATAATATATATATATATATATATATATACGTATAGACACACACACACAATGTTTGTGTGTCTGTGTTTATCCCCTCAACATCGCTTGACAACCGATGCCGTGTGTTTACGTCCCCGTAACTTAGCTGTTCAGCAAAAGGGATCGATACAATAAGTACTAGGCTTACAAAGAATAAGTCCTGGTGTAGATTTGTATATATATATATACTATTTTACTCTTTTATTTGTTTCAGCCATTTGACTGTGGCCATGCTGGAGCACCGCCTTTAGTCGAACAAATCGACACCAGGACTTATTCTTTGTAAGCCTAGTACTTATTCTATCGATCTCTTTTGCTGAACAGCTAAGTTACGGGGACGTAAACACACGGCATCGGTTGTCAAGCGATGTTGAGGGGATAAACACAGACACACAAACATATACACACACACAAACACACACACACACACACACACACACACACACACACACACACACACACATATATATATATATGTATATATATATATATATATATATATATATACGACGGGCTTCTTTCTGTTTCCGTCAACCAAATATATATATATCATGCAAGTATGTATATGATTATATATGTATATGATTATATAAGTGGGAAAATTTGTGTTTAGAAATATGTTATCATATGAATTTGTGTGTGTGTGTGTGTGTGTGTGTGTGTGCCTGTGTGTGTGTGCGTGCCTGTGTGTGTGTGTGTGACTAAACATATTCGCGTATACATGCACATATCTGTTCATCAAATCGCTGGCAAAAAAATGGGACTGCTGTAGACTGATGAGGAAATTATTAACATGATTGAAGAAGCAGCCCATGTCTTTGATAACGTGTACACACACACACACACACACACACAACACACACACATACACATGCGCGCATATGTAAATACACACGTGTTCGCAGCCACACTCATACGCACACACGCACAAACGTATAATATATATGCATATATAATCATGTATACAGATACGTACATATGTGTGTATATATATATATATATGTGTGTATGTTTAAATAGAAGATATATTTATACCTTAGACCACCTGATCATGTAGGCTTCTAGTACCATCATTCTTCTACTTCAAGCAAAGGTAAGATGCATTGCGATAAAGTACAAGAGCCCTGTGACCGGATTCTTCGCGAAGTGCTTTTGAGACAAAGAAAATTTTTTTATCATTCTTGCCTTGAAAGTAGCACAAGTTGAGCACTAAGAATGGAATATTGTAAGGGAACGGAGGGCAGCGATCTGGCAGAATCGTCAGTACGCCGGGCAAACTGCTTATCGTCGTTTCGTGCGTTTTTACGTTTTTTTTTGTTCAAATTCCGCCGAGGTCGACTTTACCTTTCGTGTTTTCGGAGTCGATAAAATAAACATCAGTCGAACACTGGGGTCAATGTAATCGACTTATCCCCTCCCTCAAAATTATTTGTTATGCCAAAATTTGAAATCATATTATAAGAGAATAGATGGAGTATATCTCAGAATACCTTTCATATATATAGAGAATATCATAACAGAATTTAAGACTTGCCCGATATGGAGTATTATGTGTGGTACACAGATAGTAATTACCATTCTACTCGTATGATTTGATGCAGTGTATAAGTCTCCTGTTATCGTTGTAGGGTTTCACCTATTTTTATATTATAGTTAGTCATTAACCCTTTAGAATTCAGAGTATTCTGCAAATGTAATGCTTATTTATTCACATAGTTTTGAATTAATCGTACATTATTTTATAGCTTAAAAATTTCGATGAATGTAACTTTTATTTTTAGAATGACATTGCAGAGTTTGTTTGAGAGGCCAAATCTAGCAGGTTTGGACATAAAACAGGAACAATATTTAGGCCAGATATGGTCACTTGAAATGCCAAGGGATTAAAATTTAGTTGTTTTACAAAGGAACACAAACTGTTGTTCGATGAAGTGATTTGAGCCTTATAAGAGGTTAGTTGCGTGAAAGCGTATATAAACAAACGAGTTTCCATGAGTTCAAATTGTGTTTATTATTTATAAACACATTATAAGATATAATCGTGTATCTAAGAGTACATAATGTGTCTTAAATGCTATAATTTAGAATCCGCTATCTGAAGCGTATGGTGTATTAATATGATAGATAAAATCAATGTAATAAGTAGGTTATGTGATAATGTATGCATGTGTGAAAGTATGTACATATGTATATATGTAAATGTGCGTATATAGAGGGACCAGCTCGATATTCTTACAGTAACCATTCTAAGACTTCACACACAACACTATCCCCTCTATCACATAATGCACAAAACGGGAGGTCTATTGCTGTGCTTCATAGGTACAAGCACACGAACTTCGTATGTGTTTCTGCATTATAAATGTTGCTGCTATCATTTATCGTTCATTATTGTAGAGACTTCTGTAGAATACCTATCTGTGTCCTCCATCTATCTAGTTTTGTTTCGTGTTGCGCGGAGTGTCACATTACGATTACTCCTTATTATAAGGGCACAATGAGCCGGCCGAGGAATGCTGTATTTGTATATCAAAAAATACAAATTAAAGTCGTGAAGTTAACAACTTTTACGTTTACAATCAAATTTATAAATCACACTAATAATTCGCAGCTTGTTCATTGGTTTACATACTTCTGATTACTATTGAGAAGGGTTTTTTTAAAAATATTTTTGTAGTATATGATTAGTCTTAGTTTATGGTCTCGGGTGATGTATTTGGTTTCTGGTTTATAAGATTTTTCTTTTATTTTAAGTGCATCTATCCTATAGTTCGTATATATTTAATCCATGTAATACAATTTACGTGCGCTTTGTGTATTTTTAATAGATGTAGTCGCTGGCTTATATTTTGTGTTTGTATTGTTCTATGGATTCGTCTATTGAGGAGAGTCCGCAATGATTCCGCTAACCAAATTCACTCACAAGCCGTTGGTCGGTCCGGTGCCATAGAAGATGTCCGAAATTCTGTACAATCTGTTTGAATCCGAAATCATATGGTTGCGATTCGATCTTTTTAACTACACAACCACTGGTTACAGAGAAACGTTTGAACTTCAAGAAAGATACAAATTATAATTCTGTTTTTTGCAAGCAACTGAATATATACATATAAATTTCGAAACCGGTACCAGGTTGACCAGCATTTACTTGTTCTGACCCAGTAGAGGTAAGACATTATTATTGTTCATTGATATTTTTTCCTATCATGTCTGTAATAGATTTCTGACTATCCGGTGGTACAGAAGTATTTTTTGACTTCTATTTTTTAGTATGTACACACATATGTACATACCTAATATTGTATGTATATATTTTATTAATTTGCTTGTTCGGCTAATAATTCGCTTACCGCTCGTAGTGGTATTTTAATATCATCCCTATATATATCTATTATATAAAATCCGTTCTGTCTGTGTGTGTGTGTGTGTGTCTTATAGGATCTCGGGCATCCTCCATCCTATTGCGCTCAAATTTGATATGTAGATACCGACGATATCAGGGCGTGTATAAGTCTAGAAAAAATTACAAAAATCGATTCCAGGTGAGAATGCGATCGATAAAGCCGTGGGAACGTGCATTCGTACGCGCAAGTACATCAGCTGTTGCGATCGATACTACGCGTACGCGAGAAAAATGCATGGTGTCTCAAATTTAGGTTAAATCAGTGTTTCTCAAAGAGAAGCCTATGGGACGGTCGGACAAGTTCTTTTGAGAAAATTTGGTTTATATGTTTGACAACTCAGTACTGTCCATTGGACGGGGTGGGGACCTTTTGCTCGTATATGTATATATATATATATATATATATATATATATATATATATATATATATATATATATAATATATATATATATATGTATATATGTATGTATGTATGTATGTATGTATGTATGTATGTATGTATGTATGTATGTATAAAGGAAGGGGATCTAGAAGTAGTTTCAAACCCAATACATTTTCGTAGTTACCGACCACGAAGAAACGAAAAACGTAATCATCGAGGATTTGAACTCAGAATGTAAATGGTTATACCTATGTATAACAAAACGGCTCCCGTCTTCCATTATTAATGCTTCTATCATCTCTTGTTTTGCTGCATCTCCCCCCATCCACACACACACACACTCATAAATACACATACTCACAAATATACACATACGCACAAATATATACGCGCATTTTTTGTTCAAATCACCTGTTTATAAACCACAACCTACACACACACGTACACGTACACACACACACACACACACACACACGCACACACACACACACACACAAACACGCACGCACACACACACACACACACACACAAACACGCACGCACGCACATACACACACACACACACACACACACACACACACACACACACACACACACATGAACAACTAAATACATACGCGTAACTTTTGTTCATATTACCTGTTAAGGAAGCTTCAGAATTACAAAAATATGAAATGTATCCCCAAAGCATTTGAAGCTGCAATGTTAGTGAATGTGTACAGTAGAAGTGAGAATATAAAACGCGTTACAATTGAAGAAGAGTGGAACAGGAGCTATTATGGCTGCCGAAATGTCGAGACGAACGGAATATGATGAATTTATAAGAATGAACTGATAAACGCTTACTGGAAATCTTATCGTTATTGTTATTATAATTGCTGTACACGTGATCGCCTGCTTCAGACAGGTACTGTATGACATAAATATTCTGAATGTTCCTGTCAGCACGCAGCACACACACGCACACACATAATATTACCTTTATATTTGTGTATGCGCGCGTATGCGTATAAATTTATCATATATATATTATACACACACACACACACACACACACACACACACCACACACACACAAGTATATATATGTGTGTGTGTGTATATTGAAATTTATAGAAAAGCAAAAGACGAAGACACGTGTATGAACAACAAGCAAGTGTACCAGTTTGAGGCTCGGGGAAAATGAAAAAGTCTTTTACGTTTCGAGCCTACGCCCTTCAACAGAAAGGAACAAGAGAAAATAAACAGAGAATGATAAAAAAAAAACTTCTAGATTTCAGCGGCACACACACACACACACACACGCACACACACACACATACACATACACACACACACACACACACACGAAACTAGCGAAGTTTTAAGCAATAAACTCGCCTAATATCTATATTTATACATCAGAAAATTTTCACGCAAAATGTTGTGTGTTAACTTAAGAAGGCAATAATAGTTATTAGCCAGATGGTAGGCTAAATTATTTTCTGTTTGGAAAAAGGGATAGAAAGAGGAGGGGAGAAAGGGAGAGAGATGCGGGCGAGCAGGGAAATTAAGAAATAGAGAGACAAGGGAAAAACGTGAGAAAGGATCATGCTCGTGAAGATGAGAATGAGATGCAACAAAACAAAGAGATGATAGAAAGCGGGAACGGGGGTGGGGGTGGACAGAGTATTGTGGTCATCAGGGAGAGATGTGGACTAAATGTCAAGAGTCTTTAATATAATTGATGTAATGAACCTAGAAAGGTTAATTAATTATAATTACACTTGTACTGATACGCACAAAATCATTATATTATTGATTTTAATCTACAAAAGAAGGAGACACAAAAGGAGATAGAGCCCTGGAAGTTAACTGTCGGTCAAAGATCGATATTTCGTTTCTCTACGTAGCAACATTAATTATATAGCACATAAATATTTATTTAGGTTTAAGGGCTGAGTTAGAATCCTCTTTTAGGGTCTTAGTCATAGCAAAACTCTAACATTTTGGCGGATGTTTCATACAGCTTTATGACTAACATTCCAAAAATTAACTCCGTATGAAGATTTCTAGCAGCGTAAGTAATCTATGGTAACATATGACAATGAATTCGTCTCTCATTGGCTAATCGCTATTTCATAACTCAATAGCTTTCTCTATTCTTAATCTATTTTTATTTTACTTCATTGACACACTTGGCAATGTCAATAGAGACCCAGATAGCCAGCATTCAAGAGATCACTGGTTGCCTGGTACTCTTTATATTCTATATCGGGCACCGAGTTTACTTAACTTCTTAATAGGTACTACGGCGTGACATAATCACTATAAACTACGATTGATCCGTAAAATTGACGGGTGATTTGTTGACTTTCAATGCTGATTTTACTTTTCTCCAAAGGGAACAGTGCTCCGTAACAAACTAGTGAAGAATTGTAAGTAAACACTAGCAGAACAAACTGAAGAGGTCGGCGAATAGGTTGATAAACATTAAGCAAATCGAAGTGACGGACTCTTTGTGCAGTCCTCGCTTCTATCTATGTTAACGTATTATCGCCGAACTAAGCTTCAAATCATGTGTGTATTGTATCACTTCATTATATTGCTAAAAGTTCTTTTTTAAAAGACCTACTTGGATACGAAGGAGGGAAAAACAGAGAGGGGGGAGAGACAGATAAAGAGGGAGAGAGAGAGGAACACAGAGACTTAAATTAATTTGGTAAATGAATTAATGTTGTAGATATTTTGTGGAGACATATATCCTAAGCAGGCTATCCAAATACATGGAGGTTTGAGATTAAAGATTATATGCAAAAAAAAAAAAAACGAATGTAAGTCAATGAGATACGATAAGGCGAGAAAAAGAGACAGGTCAATAAATTAAAGTAGGGGATGGAAAAAGAAACGAAGAGAAATTGAAACGGTATATGTGCGTGTGTGTGTGTTTACACACATACATTTATATGTACATATAGATACACACATATATTACACACGCGCGCGCGCACACACACTCACACATATATATTCTCTTATTTGTTTGTCATTTAACTGCGGCCATGCTGGAGCACTACCTTTAGTCGAACAAATCTACCCAGGACTTATTTTTTGTAATAAATCGATTTCGTTTGCCAAACCGCTAAATTACGGGGACGTAAACACACCAACATCAGTTGTCAAGCGATGCTGGGGGAACAAGCACAGACACAAATATATATATATATATATATGTGTTTGTGTGTGTGTGTGTGTGGTGTATATATATGTATGTATGTATATATATATATATATTATATATATATATATATATATATATATATATAATATATATAATATATATATATGTATGTATATAGACGAGCTTGTTTCAGTTTCCATCTATCAAATCCACTCACAAGGCTTTGGTCGGCCCGAGGTTATAGTAGAAGACACTTGCCGATGGTGCCACGCTGTGGGACTAAACCCGGAAGCATGTGGTTGGGAAGTAAACTTCTTAACACACAGCCACTCCTGAGAGAGATTTATATATTAAATTGGGTTGTCCGGAAAGTTCGTGCCGATTTATAGTAGCTTACCTTTCGCTTTAGAACATGATTGAGTCCATAACATAGGATTTGACTACACCTCCATTTAGAGCACAGTTTAAACTATCTTTTCGTGGAAGAAGGTTGATGTTCCTATAACCTGTGTTAATTCTGTAACCCTTTAAAATGGAAGATAAAAAAGTTCATTTTCGGCACTTGATGCTTTTCTTTTCCGTAAAAGGAAAACTGCCTCACAAGCAACCAAAGAAATATGCGCAGTTTACGGTGATGTTTCTTTATCCGAAAGTTCTGTACGGAAGTGATTCTCAAGGTTCAGAGCTGGAGATTGTAGCTTTCTTGATAAAGAACGATCAGGCAGACCATCCATTACAGATGATGACCAAATCAAGTCATTAATTGAGAATAACCCATATTGCACAACCCGAGAATTGGCAGAAAGCCTCAACCTATCAAAATCCGTCGTTCATGAGCACCTGGTAAAGCTTGGGTACACAAATCGCTACGATGTTTGGTTTGAGTGAGTTGAGTAAGAAGAACCTTTTGGATCACATTTCCATCTGTAATTCGCTTTATAAACGGAATGAAAACGCGCTTTTTTTTAAAGCAAATTGTGACAGGTGATGAGAAATGGATTATCTACCGAAATATTCAGAGAAAGCAATCCTGGAGTAAGCGACATGAACCACCCTTAGCCACCCAAAAAGCGAGTCTTTACCCTAAAAAAGTCTTGCTTTGTGTCTGGTGGGATTGGAAAGGAATTCTGTACTATGAGCTTCTCCCAAGTAACCAGACAATTAATTCTGAGAAATACTGCACACAACTGGACGAGTTAAAAGCAGATATTCCAGAGAAACGTCCAGAATTGGCCAACAGAAAGGGTGTTGTTTTCCGCACGTTTCTTTGGGAACCAGACAAAAATTGCTGCAGCTCGGCTGGGATGTGTTACCCTACCCTCCATATTCACCAGATATTGTTCCTTCGGATTTCCACTTATTCAGGTCTCTGCAGAATAGTCTTAATGGTATAAATTTCAATTCCTTGAATGACGTAAAAAGATACCTTGATGAATTCTTTGCCATGAAACCACCTCAATTCTGGGAAGAGGGTATTTTCAAGTTGAAGGAAAGATAGAGACGCATTGAGCAACAAAATGGTTCATATTTGGTTGATTAAAAATATAATGTATTTATTGACCGTTTTCTTTCCTTTAAAAATCGGCAACCCAATACAATCGGACAACCCAATACATGCTTACACACTCATGAACACACACATGTATAATATTTTATTCTTTTACTAATTGCAGTTATTAGTGTGCGTCCATACTGGAGCGCAACTTTCAAGGGTTTTCCTAGATTTATGGACACCAATACTTTCTCTGGTGTTTATTTTCTCGACCTCAGAAGAATACAAAGACTAACCCAACCCAATGAAATGAGTGTGCCTAAATAGATATGCATATAAATGTGTGTGTGAGTGTGTGCGTGCACATGTGTGAGTGCGTGTGTACATGTTGCCGTTTGTGTTTGTATATGCTTCCGACGCTCGCAGGTAGCTTGCTCCACACTTTCACTAATTATTTTAGATGCCTTTGTAGCTGTGAACAGACATGGTGCCTTCCCGTACTTCCCAGCAGAACATCAGATATGTGGCAGCTGATGGGAGAAACGGCTGAAGTAGTATTACTCAGCTGTTACTCATTTTCATCTGAATAGACTGGATCAATGTAAAAGGAAATGCCTCTTTGAAGGGCACAACACGATGCCCAGTCCAGAAACCGAAACTACAAGCTGATGATCGTACTGTCAACACCCTGCTCGCCAGACCACACACCTTCACGCAGGCAGGCAAACACACACACACACACACACACACACACACGTTTATATGTGTTTGTGTGAGTACATGTATGCATGTGTAAGTTTAGTCGAATTCATAAAACGTTGCTTGTGAGTTTTCACGAGTAAGGGCATTCAATCAGATGGCAACTATAGCAAACAAAACAGGTATGTAAGCAGGATGGTTGAAGAACCCACACGCACACACTGGCCCATTATGGCCTCGAGTTATTAACGCGTGAAATACAATGTAATTGTGCAAAAAAAAAAAATTACTCCCAGACTGGAATCAAAGGGGAACAGTGAAAGACATAAATATATATAGAATATGGAATAATGTGAGAAGAGTTTAGGTAAAAAACAATAGATAACATTACAAGAGTGATACTAATGAATATTTTGTTTGCGGGTGTACTTCTTATTTGTAATAGTTATTCGTGAGGGGTAGGATAAGTACACGTGAGCATTTGATAAAATTTATCAAAAATGTATTCATGGATCTCTGTCGGTATCGACAATCAACAAACTTACTTGTTCATTGAATTCAAGTGTTAGTGGTTGAATATCCCACTGGCGCATGTATCTTTAATGTTATTGTCAAACAGAATAAGTGTAACACAGTGTGTTGAAAGGCTGTATAATTAAATTATACGATCTACTGACAGGCTTCTACACAGTTTCCGTCCATTCACTTTTACTCACAAGGCTTTGGTTTATCTGAGACTGTGGTAGAAGCAACTTGCCTCAGATGCCACACATAGAGCTCGAACCTAAGAATTCTTGAAAATGTACTTTGTGGCCACCGAAATTGATATAGCAATTAACTAAGTGACAGCTTAAAAAGACGATTTTGTAGATAATTAACGAATTAATTAAATGAGTAATGCATAATTAAATAAATAGATGAATTAATAGAGATGAAGCTAATTGCATTGTTATAGATTAATAATTAATCAATAGATAATTCGGAATAAGATAGGAAATATTAGGGAGTTATGAAGGAAACGCGTGCTGGAGATATATGATAGGACTGTACAGGACAACACGTGATCGACGTAGACGTGCTCATGAAATAATAGATGGTACAATATTGAAATATATTTGTTTCTTTATTACCCACAAGGGGCTAAACATAGAGGGGACAAACAAGGACAGACAAACGAATTAAGTCGATTACATCGACCCCAATGCGTAACTGGTACTTAATTTATCGACCCCGAAAGGATGAAAGGCAAAGTCGATCTCGGCGGAATTTGAACTCAGAACGTAACGGCAGACGAAATACGGTTACGCATTTCGCCCGGCACGCTAACGGTTCTGCCAGCTCGCCGCCTTATGGTATAATATTGAAATATATATTACTTGATGTTATATTTATAATAATGCATAAGGTTATATTGTACAGATTTGAAGTGAATGAGTTTATGATTAACGTGTGATGTAATCGAAAACGCGAACACTGAGATAGATGCTTAGGCGGAGTCGCGGAACAGATCAGCATGTTTGTTGCGGTGATTGAATTGCAGACTGCAATAATACAGTCCTAAATGTTCGCATATATCTTATCGGCACCTAAAGCTCACAGATACTAAACATCGCTCCTTCGGGCCTTATCCACAGCCATCATTCACTGAGTAGTATATTGTATCGAGCATTTAAACAGTCTTCTATGGTAATTTTCATATACTGGAGCATCTGCGAATTACGATACAAACTTTATTAATTATATCCATTTCTGACGGATGAAAATGTATTAAAGAAAACTAGAGGTTTATCTCCAGTCGAATGTGTATCGTAAAGGATGGAAATAGGTTGGAATAGGCTGAGAAAATATGTATTGTACAATGTATTATTTATTGATCATATATAACTGTAAAAAAAATAATATTAATTTAAAGCTGGTTTAGGAATAACAACAGATCGTTTTTTGATGATGCGAGCAGATTTAAATTTATTGTGAAGGTCCAGTTAATCAAGTTGACAGGGACATCAAGTTTCGCCTATCGACTTGTTCAACTAAACCGGTTGAACAAGCCAACAAGTGAAATCTGAAATCCAAGTCAACTTGATCATCACAGATACATGTGCGTGTGTCCATATCCGTGTGTGTGTGTGTGTGTCCATGTGCATATGTGTGTGAGTGTTGAGAGAGAGAGAAGAGGGAAACAAAGTGAAAGACAAGATTATGAAAAGTAAATAGGAAAAAATAAGTACAAACAATAAAGATATGCCTTCATCCAGACAGCTACACCTTTTGAATGAGTTTTAGGAAACTAGGTCATTGTGAGCTTATCATATATGCATACACACACAGACACACACACACATACACACACACACACACACACACACATAGTGTAAATACAATCAGTGAACACTTAAAAACAGGAGGAACGAGTTTCTACAAATGAGGTAAAAGCTTAACGTTTTAATGAAAAGATAAAATATCTTAACATTTCGAACGTTAGTCCTTCATCAAAAAAACAGAGAAGGGTAGAAAGAGAGTGGGAGAAGGAGGTGTAAAGAGCCGCTAATGCTAGTGAGAGAAGAATAGAATAAATCGTCAACAATATGTAATTTTCCAATAAAATTAAAATAACTTCAAGCTAACTTCTAGAATGAACGTGGTGCAAAACTGCAGTGAAACTGAAAAGTGGAACGATTTTAGTATTGTATAAGAAATTGGAGAGGCAGTTGATTATTAAAATGTTAAGTTAATTGCCAAGTGAGTGTGGCATCTTATTGTGATTTGGGTAATTTTACAGATACATTACAGCAGCAGTTATAGTAGTAGCAGTAGAACTAGAACTTGTAGTAGAAGCAGTAGTGACAGTATTACCAGTTACATGGTAGTAGTAGTAGTAATAGTAGTAGTAGTAGTAGTAGTAGTAGTAGTAGTTGTTGTTGTTGTTGTTGTTGCTGTTGTTGTTGTTGTGGTGGTGGTGGTGGCCACAATCCACCTTGACCCAGAAAGGCTATGATCAAAGGTGTTTCATGGCAAATCTACCACCCCGCCTCCCTCCCCCGTTTATGTCGGCCGAACCACACTATCTAATATGGTTGTCACATTTTATAAACAAAAAGCCTTAGTGTTATTTCTTATTCGAGCCACCTGCTAGAAATACCAGTCAGCAGTCAAATCCTTGTTCTTACGTAAGTTAATACCATTTGCCAGTACAATGACAGAAATGGTCCGATGTCGAAAGAATTCTTTCCGACATTTAGTTATGTTGCCATAAATTCTTTGTGCAAATCCCCTAGAGCTAAATTTTTTTTTTTTTGAGACCAAGGGACAGAAATCAAGTACTGACAATGTACTGTGGGTGAAACTGATTTCTCAGATATCTCTCTTATACAATTCCTGGTCATTTAGCAAACATAGTTGTTATTTCTTTCCTGTTGGAAAGAAATAACAACTATATTTGGTATTTCGAGTCCCATATTTTCGATATTAAACCAAGAATTTTAAAAAGGTAATGAGTGCTTAAATGATCTTCGTATTTACCTGATTCTATAAAACATCAATAGAACTTTATTTGAAGATATAAAGCGGGGGATAGAGATGAAAGGAAACCTGATTTTCTAAAGTTAGATTAATAATTTAATTGTGAGTCGGTTCCTGTAGAGAAGTAGGTAGAAAATCCCGAAGAATAATCAACGAGGTTTTGAAAATAATCTTATTAAAATTCATATTGGAGATAAACAAAGGTAGTAATTGAAAAATAAATGGGTGTTCGTCTGTGTCGACGATGAGAATTCGATTGTTTAATCAACTGAATTACTTGTTCATTGTATTCTCATTTAAGTGGCAGTGTATTCCACAAACACGTGTAATTCTCAGGCAGAATCGGCGAGGCATTGCATGTGACAAGGCTGTAGTTTTCGTATTACAATTACAGTCCATCGGACGGGCTTCTGCATAGTTTTCATGTACACATTTAATAGGAAAAGAATGTCCTAAATATTCAAATTGATTTCGAAGAAGCGACAGTAATAACAAAAAAACCCAGTAGAGTAGCAAATATTACTCAGTTCCAAACACTACGTTTGGTTCACATGACAACTGTGTGAAGACAAACCTTCATTCAAAGATAAACGAACAAACAGAAGTTTTGGACCTGTCACGGTTACAAGAAAAGAATGCTGAGAGAATTTCGTGAAAACAAGCAGCCTTTTTTCTTTCTTTTTTTTTTGTCTCTGCAGATAATTTATGAGAAGATAGAGAACATTTTATAAACACACACACAAACACACATCAAAAGATAGAAATCATCTAAATTTCCTGTTACGTCAAATAATATAGCAAGCTCTCTAAAGCATACCGAGAGAAATTATCTTAATCGTAAAAGGAAAAATTCCCAGTACCATTTCCTGAACTTTTAAAACTGAAAATGCTGCCAGAACGCGGGTTAAAATTATCAGACATACCTCTGGCTAGACATTTGTACCCCTAGTCCATGCGTCAAAGGAACACAAGAATGTGCCACAGTAAGGGAGAATGGTCAAAGCAGATTTAATGAGAGGTAATTTGTGGTTAGGGAGAGTCAAAATAGACTTGTAAGTCTTAATGACCCTTGAAGGCCAGATGACCCCTGAAGGTCCCTGAAGGCCAGATGAATACAAGAACTGTGCCCAGTAGAGGGTGCCGTGACAAAATATGTTGAAAGGTCGGAAGTTTGCTTTTTATATTTGTATGATCAAAACACAGCTTAGAATTGAACGTTAAGTTTTACTTAGAAAGTTTCACTTAGAAAGTTAAGTAAAAAATAAGAAAAACCAAGACAAAAAAATGAACAGCAAGAACAAAAAAGAGAGCAACCCCAGTTTCCAGGGCACGACCAGTCAAAACTGTAAGGATATAAAAAAAATATATATTCAGGCCTAGTATAAATAGATGAACAAATACCTCGTCTCCTAAGAGTACCAAACTGTAATATCACTCTATCATCGTACGATGATGAAGAAATAATTATAAACGAAAATACGTTAAGATAAAAAGAGAAAAATATCGCAAAGAAAGCAAAACACAAAAACAACAAAAGTGAGTGAGGAGTAGCAATTTCTTCTAAACGATAAAGAATTCCCTCCTCACGAAAATAACGAAGAAAACGTAGAGGAACAAAAATCGATTCACTGTTCTTCAAAAATCAAACAGTTAACAGACAAAAGTACGTTTCTGTGGTGCCATTATCTTTCAGAAGTTTTAATGATACGTAAACAGTTAGATTCAAAGTATATACCACATGCAAAAGATAGACGTTCAGTAATATTAAAATTAAGACATACATAATTTCGAAATTAAAAAAGAAAAGAAAAATATGTTTGTGTGTTTCAATATCAGATTCCTCAAAACATGCTTAGTAGTGCATTTGGTTGCACGCGAACACAGGCTGAGAAATGATGAAGTGAACAAAATCATGGCTTACAGAACTCAATCTAGCAATATTTCATATTTTACATATTTTAAATTACAACTTGTTTTAATTATTGTATTTTATCGTATTTCTAAAATTATTTCCTTGCAGGTATGTGTGCGTCCATGTGTGTAAATGTATACGCACGTGTGTGTGTGGGGGGTGCACTTTAAAATTCTTATTACATCCTTCCATATAGTTCATGTCTCTTACCCACTCTCTTCGTATTTGCAAAGATGTTTTTCTCCACTGTACATTTCTTGTTTAACACCAATTGAAAGTTTTGTATTTTCGTCGGCGAGCTGGTAGAATCGTTAGCATGCTAGGCAAAATGCTTAACGGCATTTTGACTGTCTTTACGTTCTGAGTTCAAATTCCGCCGAGGTTGACTTTGCCCTTCATCCTTTCGGAGTTGATAAAATAAGTACCAGCTGAACACTTGGGTCTATGTAATCGACTAACCTATTACTCCGAAACTGCTGGCCTTGGGAAAAATTTCAAACCATTATTAGTGAGTGTGAGAGCAGCGCATGCCATCAAAGTGACACTGGTGTACAAATATACGAAGCCCAGTATACCTCTTATGACTACCTGTCTGATAAGGATACATCAAGCACATACATCACAATCATATGTGCAGGACATGGTGATCTCATATCAAGATAAACAACGCATGACTTGCAGGTGGGACCCAGTTAGAATTTTCAAGCCCCAAAGAATTCCTCTTATAACACGGCTATGATGCTTCCCCACTACTCCTGCTGGGAATCAGCCACTAAAGGACATATTCAACTGGTTAAGGTTAAACAACTGACAAGAAAATCTGTGGTATTGAGCGGAATATTTGCTGTAGCCCATCGCTTATACCAAGACAAAACATGTACATGATAACACTTTTAATCAGTTAAGATCAGAAGCTATGAGAGCTAGTGCCTGATTCTTCTTCTTTTTCTTCTTCTTTCTTCTTCTTCTTCTCTTCTTCTTCTTCTTCTTCTTCTTATTATTATTATTATTATTATTATTATTATTATTATTATTATTATTATTATTATTACTATTACTATTATTATTATTATTATTATTATTATTATTATTATTATTATTATTATTATTGGTGCGCTTGCGAACCGTTAATACACCGGCCAAAATGCTTAGCAACATTTCGTCCGGCTTTTCAAATGCCAACGAAATCAACTTTGACATTCATCTTTTCGGAATCGATGGAATAAGTACCAGCTGAACTCTGGGTCAGTGTAATCGACAAACTCTATCCACCAAAATTTCGGTTCTTGTCCCTATTGTAGAAAGGATTATTTATTAACCAGATATCGGATCAATATTGCATGACAAAGAAATGTCATCAGCCAATATTACGATGAACGTGATAGAATTTTTCCGAATAAATTTTATCGTGAAAGCTTTCCATCGATTACCGATACATTTGCTGTTTATTTGAAAACATTAGCGATAAACCTTTTATTTAACTCTTCAAAATTCAGACATCACAATAAAGCGTTATTAGGGTCGGAGTAACATTTTATCAGTCATTGCCCTTTACTAAATTTAGCCAGCAGATTATTTATACAACTTATTGAAAACATTCTCACTACCACAGCTACTACTGCTGCTGCTGCTTATGATAATCAACGACAAAACAGCAAGAATTAATTTTTGTCCACAAAGCCAGCAGTTTTGAAGGCAAGAGTAAGTCGATTAACGCGACCTCAGTCCATGATTAATACTATATTTTATTGGCCCTGAAGAGATGAAAAGCAAAGTTAACCTTGGCCGTATGTGAACTCATAATGTAAAGAGCCGGAAGAAATGGTAATCAGCATTTTGTCGACTCCCTAAAGATTCTGTTAGCTCGCCGCTTTTATAATAATAATAATAACAGCAACAACAACAACAGCATACCCTGATGCAGTACCAGACAGTGGCTCTCATGGCTTCTGATTTTAACTGATTGGAAGTGTTATATACATTGTTTTGTCTTGGTATAAAAGATGGGCTACAGCAAATATTCTGCTCAATATCACAGTTGTTTGACCTTAACCAGTTGAGCATGTCCCTTAGTGGCTTACGATATATGTATCTCTGACCACGAGCAGAAGTTGTAGGGGAGCATCATAGCCATGTGTTGAAAGGAATTCTTGGAGGTTTGGGTAATTCACCTTTGGAAACATGGGTGGTTCGTTCAACATCCTTAAAGAATCCTTATTCAGGGACCTTTTGAGCGGGATGGGTTACTTGACAAGAAGAAAATTCTAACTGGGTCCCACCTGCAAGGTCATGCGCTGTTTATCTTGATATGAGATCTCCATGTCGCGCACATATGGCTGTGATGCATGTGCCTGGTGTACCCTTATCAGACGGGTAGCCATGATGGGTATACTAATAATAATAATAATAATAATAATAATAATAATAATAATAAACAAAAAGTTCAACTCCAACCCCAAAAAGTTCTACCAAGAACTGGGAAATAAAATAGAAGTCACTGCAGCACCAACGGCAGAAGAATTGGAAGAATTCTGGAGAGAAATATGGTCGGCGAACGAACAGCCAAAAAAAAGGAGTATCAAAATAACAAACTCGGCATCTGAACAACTTTGGACCCCCATAACAACTGAAGAGGTCACCCAGGCACTGCAAAAACTAAGCAACTGGAAGGCACCTGGGCATGACAAGATCCCCAACTTCTGGTTAAAATATCTAACAGGAATGCACAAAAAGCTGGCTGAAAACTTTAACAGCGTACTAGCAGAGCCAGAGACAATGCCTGAATGGCTCACGAAGGGGAAAACCATCTTAATTCCCAAATCAAATGAAACAGAAAAACCAGAAAACTACAGACCAATAACCTGCCTCCCTACTATGTTCAAGGCATTTACTGCAGTGATATCGCAAAGGCTGAACAAGCACCTGGACGAAAACAAACTGTTCCCAGAAGAGCAGAAAGGATGCCGCAAAGGCTCATATGGCTGTAAAGATCAACTAATGATTAATAAAGCCGTAACTGAAGACAGCCACAGAAAGAAGAAAGGCCTCAGTATGGCCTGGATTGACTACAAAAAGGCGTTTGATAGCATCCCCCACACATGGATCCTCGAAACACTAGCCATTAACAAAGTAGCACCAACAATCATAAAATTCATAGAGCACTCTATGAATAAATGGCAAACAGTCCTACACCTCCAAACAAAAGAGGGACTCATGAAAACCAAAGACATCCCCATTAGAAGAGGAATATTCCAGGGAGATACGCTCTCTCCACTCCTTTTCTGCTTGGCACTGTCACCTCTATCTGATATGCTAAATAGAACTGGATGCGGATATAAATGTTACGGCAAAACGATCAGCCACCTTTTATATATGGATGACCTAAAACTATACGCTGCAAATGACAAACAGCTGGAAACACTATTAAAGACAGTTCATGGATTTACCAAAGAAATAGATATGAAATTTGGATTAGAAAAATGCGCCAAAGTAACCATGAAAAGAGGAAAACTAGTTAAGAGTAACAACATCACACTAGATAAAACCAATGAAATAAAAGAATTAGACCAAAGCCAAACTTACAAATACTTAGGAATCCATGAACTAGATAAGACACAACACACACAAATGAAAGAGAAAATAAAAAAAGAATATTATAGACGAGTTAGATCAATACTAAAAACAGAGCTCAATGCTAAAAACAAGATAATAGGTATCAACACTTTAGCTGTCCCAGTTATAAGTTACAGCTACAATATCCTTAACTGGACACGAAATGAACTGTCCAAAATAGATAGGAAAACAAGAAAAATACTGACAGGATCTAGGATGCATCACCCAAAATCTGACATAGAAAGACTATATATACAACGTATAGAAGGTGGTAGAGGCCTTATACAGCTGGAAAACTACTATAAAATAACCACCATAGGACTGCAAAAATACCTACTTCAGAAGGAAGGAAAACTGATCCAGATAGCAGCAAAACACAAGCAAAACAAAAAACTGTTCTCAGTATTTAAGGAAGCTGACAAATACAAACAAGAAATCATACCACCTAATAAACACGAAGAAGAAGAAGAAGATGATGAAGAAACAACAAAAGCTATAAAACAAATGAAATCCAAAATAAAAATAGAACAGCAACGAACCATGATAAAACGATGGCAAGAAAAGCCCCTTCATGGTAAATACTGCACTAAACTAAACGCAAAAGAAATAGACAAAGAAAAATCCCAGCAATGGTTGAGAAACTCAGGACTCAAAGCAGAAACAGAGGGATTTTTAATTGCAGCACAAGACCAAAGCCTCCCCACCAGAAATTACCAAAAACATGTAATGAAAAGAAATATTACAAGTAACTGCAGAATATGTGGAGATGGACAAGAAACAATAAATCATATTATCTCTAGCTGCCCAGTCCTGGCTAAGAAGGAATATATTCACAGACATGACAGTTGGAACCTACATACATTGGAAGCTATGCCAACATTATGGAATAACAACAGAAAAAAGATGGTATAGGCACACACCAGAAAAGGTCACAGAAAACGAGAAAGCAACCATACTCTGGGATATGCCGATACACACAGATAGAGAAATTAAGGCCAACAGACCAGATATAGTTGTCAGAGATCATGAAGAAAAAAAATGCTTTCTAATTGATGTATCAATACCGGCAGATGACAACGTGTCTCTAAAAGAAATGGAGAAACTCTCAAAATACAAAGACCTGGAAATAGAGGTAACTAGAATGTGGAATCTGAAAACAGAAACAATTCCTATCATAGTAGGTGCATTAGGCATGATAAAAAAATATTCAGACAAATACATAACAAAAACACCAGGACTTACAAACACATATAACATACAGAAAATTGCACTACTAGGCACTGCACACATCCTACGCAGAACACTTTCCATACAATAACCATCAGAGCATCACAACAAATCACAGCACATACCCAAGACACACAGAGCTGCGCTCGGTAGTGAAGTGAAAGCACGCTATAAAAATAAAACTTCTGAATAATAATAATAACAATAACAATAACAACAACAACAACAACAACAACAATAATGGGTTTAGATTTTAGCTCAAAGCCAGCAAGTTCGTGGAAGTGGTTAAGTCTGTTACGTTGACCCCAGGACTCAACTGATACTTATTTTATCGACCAAGAAAGGATGAAAGGTAAAGTCGAGCTCAGAACTTGATGACGGACGAAATGCCGCTAAGCATTTTGCCCAGCACGATAACAATTCTGCTAGCGTGCCTCCATAATTCAATAATAATAATAATAATAATAATAATAATAATAATAATAATAGTGCAAAAGCTACCTTTATCAAAGGAAAAATGACAGAAACATCCAACGTTAATCTTGACCAGCAGAATGTCATAAAGGAGTTAGAGCTAGCGGAGAGCTACAAATACTCAGGGGTATTTGAATGTGATGGAATCAAACATTCAATGATGATGGAAAGGATCAGAAAAGAATGTTACCGCAGGGTGAGGGCAATACTCAAGGCAGAGCTTAATGCAAGAAACAGGATCGAAGCGGTCAATACTTTAGCCATACCGGTCGTGATTTACAGTTTCAATATCATTAACTGGTCAATTACTGAAATATGTAATCTTCACTGAAAAATACAAAAATTGTTCACAATGCACCACCCTAAGGCAGATATAGAATGACTTTACCTGCCAAGAAAAGTGATTGGCCGTGTACTTTTACAACTGGAACTAACAATGAAGATTGTCACAATTGGCCGAGACACCTACCTGAAAAACTCTAATGTTAAAACTTGAAACGAGAAGGTATTATACTCAGTAACAAAACAGGCAAAGGAATATCTAAGTGAATTCCAAATACTACAAATCCCAGAATTAGACGTACTGGAAACACGCACAGAAAAAGTTAAGCGTATGAAAACCCTTGCTAAAACTGCTACCTAAGATATTCTTACCGACAAATGGTATGAAAAACTTCTCAATGCCAAATACCGAAAGAGAGATAATAATGCCGATGTTGACAAAGTTCTTACCCATCAATGGTTAGTGTCTTCTGGCTTAAAATCAGAAACAGAAGGATTTATCATAGCAACCCAAGATCAATGCCTATCTACAAAGAACTACCAGGCCAACATATCAAAGAACGGCAGTAGCCCAACATGTCGTGTATGTAAACAACAAAATGAAACCATTGATCATGTTGTCTCCATGTTCAGTCTTCTTGCGCCTACAGAGTATCTCAACACGCATGATAGAGCAGCACAATATATTCATTGGGTAATTTTCAAAAATCTGGACCTGCCTTATGATAAAAACTAGTGGGAACACAAACCAACTCCAGTGCTTGAAAATGATCGCATCTCACTCCTCTGGAACTTCACCGCTCAAACTGACAGAAAGATAGCTGCGAATTGGCCAGACATTATATTGAAAGACTTCAGACAAAAAAAAAATCATGTCCCCTCATTGATATGACTGTCCCAATCGACATAAATGTACCTGTCAGGACCTACCGAAAACTGAGCAAGTATAAAAATCTTGAAATAGCAATTGGCAAAATGTGGAACTTCAAGACTAAAACAATACCTGTTGTCATAGGTGCTCTAGGAATGATAGCAAAAGGGGCTGATTCCTACCTAGCTCAATTACCAGGAAACCCCAAAATAGCAGAAATTCAAAAGATAGTGCTCATGGGAACTTCTAATATCCTACGTAAAATACTACCTATATAATCTCAAATTTTAAAATAAACTTATAATTTTCTTGTTTTCTTAAACGTTCTCTAGAACAACACTATGTACAAAACCAAATATATGACACCCTAGGCATAATACCAACTTGAACTTCTAACTTGTTGTCTCTTGAGGTCTCTGGGTGAGACTTGGAATCAACTTGTACAAATACGAAACAAAAGTCAAACATATAATAATAATAATAATAATAATAATAATAATAATAATAATAATAATAATAATAATAATAATAATAATAATGATAATAATAATAATAATGATAATAATAATAATAATAATAATAATAATAATAATAATAATAATAATAATAATAATATAATAATAATAATAGCAACAACAACAATTCTTTCTACTATAGGCACAAGGCTTGAAATTTGTGGGTAGGGGGATAGTCGGTCACATCGACCCAATACTTGACTGGTACTTGATTTATTGAACCTGAAAGGGTGAAAGCAAAGTCGACCTCGGCGGAATTTGAACCCAGAAGTAAAGACGAGCGAAATACCACTATGCATTTCGCCCGGCGTACTAACGATTATGCCATCTCACCACCTTAATTTAATAATAATGATGATGATGATGATGATGATGATGATGATGATGACGACGATGATGATGACGACGATGATGATGATATGGAGCAGGAATTATAAAATGTCAAAGGGGAGAAGTGAAGAAAATGGATACCAAGACCAGAAAAATGTTGACAGTACACGGAGCCTTCCACCCTAAGAGTGACATCGATAGGCTGTACTTGTCCAGAAGAAAGGGTGGGAGAAGTTTGATCAGTTACCAGGACTGTATCGAAACAGAAGAAGATAGCTTGGGGTGGTATATAAAAAATGCCGTAGACCCACTGTTGAAACACACGAAGAAGTCCAACGTCATCAAAACTGGAAATTATTCAACGAAAGAAAAATTTAAACAAGAAATGAACAAAGAAAACAGAAAACGCATGGAAGGAAAAGAAAATGCACGGTCAGTTTGCAAGAGATGTGAACACCAAGACAGATTCAGAGGACCTGTGTCTATGGATGAGGAGGAGTGACCTGAAGATAAAGACAGAAACACTCATATGCGCAGCTCAAGAACAAGCTTTAAACATCAATTATATGAAGTGCAGAATCGACAACACTACCGATAGCGACAAATGCAGAATGTGTGGTGAGAGAGGTGAAACGGTACGGTACACCGTTAGCAAATGCCCGAAATTGGCATAACGCGAATACAAAAGACGCCATGACAATGTAACAAGAATGATCCATTGGGAGCTCATAGGAAATCACGGTCTACAAAGAGCAAAGACGTGGTATGAGCAAACTTCAGGAGTGACCGAAAATGAGAAGTGCAAAATCCAGTGGGATGCAATGGTCCAGTGCGATCACCCGGCCAGATATCGAAAACCGGACATTATTGTAGTTAATAGTAAAGAAAGAACATGTATGATAATTGACACAGCATGCCATGGTGACAACAAGACTAATGTGAAAGAAGACAAAATAAACAACTATGACGATCTGAAGTGGGAAATACGAAGGTTGTGGTCAATGAAGAGAGTAGACGTGATACCAATAGTAATTGGTGCACTTGGAAGTATCAGCACTCAGCTTCCAGCATGGCTGAATAAGATTGGTGTAAGTGTGAAGGTAGAACACCTGCAAAAATCAGCAATGCTTTGAACTGCAAGAATTTTTCGCAGGGTTCATGAAGCATGACCAGTAAACAATTGTCACCTTAGTCTGCTGGGTGTGGACAGCTGACACTTTCCATTATACCCAGCAAAATAAGCTGTGAGTTTTCATATACTACTACTACTACTACTACTACTACTACTATACTACTACTACTACTACTGCTGCTGCTGCTGCTGCTGCTACTGCTACTACTACTACTACTACTACTACTAATAATAATAATAATAATAATAATAATAATAATAATAATAATAATAATATAATAATGATAATAAACTGAACTCAACTCTAAAAATCGCATGGAAGACATTAGCACTCTGACACTCCCAGTAGTCGAATATAGTTTTAACATCATTAACTGGAATCTTACAGAGCTCTAGCGCCTGGACAGGGAAACAAGGAAAATACTAATTCCTAAGAACATGCACCACCAAAAAGCAGATGTTGATCATCTGTACCTACCAAGTATTATTGGGGGAAGAGGAATGATGCAGGCAGAACTGTGCTATAATACCTCCACAATAGCAATGAACAGTTAATTATCTAGTTCAGAGGACTGGACGCTGCGACTGGTGTGCAAACGCGAAAGCAGCAAAAAACCTCCATTCTATTGTAAAGAAAGCTTGTAAATTTGCAAGGTAACTCATCAGTGGCTGAGAAGCTCAGGACTTAAAGTAGAAAGTGAAGGTTTCATATTGGCGGCACAAGATCGAAGCTTGCTCACAAAAAACTACCAGGCTAACGTTCTTCAAAACGGTTCTGACCCTAAATGCAGATTCTGCGACACATTTGTCGAAACAATAGACCATCTCGTTTCGGGGTGCCCTGTGCTGACTCTAAACGAATACAAAAATCGCCACGATAGGGTAGGACAGTATTTACATTGGAAAATGTGTAAACACTACAAAATCAGCATCCTGCTTACTGGTATGAACATCATCCTGAGCCAGTTGTTGAAGGTAAAAATGTTACTATCCACTGGGATTTTCCAGTCAACACTGACAGAACGATCCAGGCAAATCGACCAAACATAATTATTAAAGACATGGTAGAAAATACTTGTTGATTAATAGATATAAGTGTTCCCACTGATAAAAATACATCTGTCAAGGAATTTCACAAAATAAGTAAATATAAGGACCTGGAAATTGAAATACAAAACGTGTGGGATCTTAAAACGAGAACTGCTCCTCTTCTTGTAGGTGCCCTAGGCATGATAAGAAAGGGATGTCAGAAACATCTAGATAAGATCCCAGGAGAACCATGTCTCAGAGAAATCCAAAAGATTGTGCTGAGAAGTATTACCCACATCGTTAGAAAACCCCTATCAATTTAAATATACGTTTTGTATTACATGAAGATATTTGGCTTCTTCCTCTCCCCAAGCTTTCAGTCATACTGTAACATCTCTTATCCTTCACTTGCCCCATGACGCTGGGCTTGTCTCCGAAAGGATCAAAGTTGATGTCGGCGGAGTATGACCTTAAGAATGTTTTCCAGAAGAAATGCTGGTAAGCATTTTGTCTGAGGCGTTAGCGATTCTGCCAGTCTGCCGCTGACGTTCATACTTTCCAGTGACGTACGTAATGAAAGTATAACGTTACTAAGGAAATGGCTTTAAATGAAATCATATATTTACATATGAGATCAAGTGTGTACGTGCGCGGGCGTGTGTGTGTGTGTGTATGAAACTGTGTGTAAAATAAAAAATTCAAACAGAACAATAGACATTTTTATAATACAGTAGTGCCGCCTTCCTGTGGTTAAGAAGGGTAGACAGTTTTCCTCCGTGTGGTGACCATGGAAGAAAGTTGTGTGTTGGATGCAAATAAAATAAATTTGAAGACTGGCATTTTCCTCTTCGGCCAAGCCCTCATCAACTTTTTTAGGTTCCACTTGGAAAGGAAGTGAGGGGGAAAGGGAAATGCTGCCACCCAGTAAATTGAAAAGCGAGCGAAATGTAGCGAGAATGGCCCGAGTAAATGTACCTACTTTAAGGATGCGCTTGTAGGCTGAAATTTACAGAAGACAAAGGAGCACTTACTATGGTGCACTGGTGTGCAGGGAGACTTGGGGTTTGTAGGGTTCCTTTAATCGTCCCTGATTGATGCTCCACTTTTTGAGAATTTTATTGTTATGATGTTATTGATAATTGTTATTGTTTTTATTTTTTGCTCGTGTTTTATGCAAATCCCAACCGCTCTTTGTTTTGTGTCATCCTTTTAGTTTGTGTGCGGCCCTTGAGGCCAATAAAGAAAGTATTATAATACAGTAATGCATGACTGCTTGCATTGATTGTAGTGAGTGACTATCGATTAGTTCATGCTAGAAGTTATGTGCTTTTGGAGACTTCCACTCCTAAATAGAAGACGAAGACCATTCAATTATATTGATGTTATCAACAGAAACACATAGAACATGATGCTGAAGATTTACCAAAGCAAACGCGGGACAGAGATTCTTGCAGAGCATTGTCACGCGCATCTCGGTTGTAGCCACTTAGAGAAGAACAGGAGGATGAGGAGAAGAAGGAGGAGGATTTAGTGATGATAAGATATGAAGGACAACAACCAACCACCGTAGAATTTTAACCTCTCCCTACTCGCGTTTCGTCTATGTTTGGTATTCTTCCTTTCACTTACAGTATGTCAAAGATAACGAAAACCGTTTATAAACATTCACCTTCACCCCTTGAACATAGCTGAAAGGAGACGATGTGCCGATCCACCTCGGGTGACAATACTATTAGAGTGGGACACTTTATACATGTATTGTGTTCTTTGTGAGAAAGGAAAACTCAAAGACACCCCACCCGACTTGGGTGGCAAAGATCTGGCTATGCAACTGCTCCTACAATATTTATCACCTTGCTTCCATTCTCTCCTCAGAGATTAACAATAGAATTTCTGTAAATTCTAATCCAGTGGTTCTCAAACTCATTTTCTCTGAAGTCCACTGGAATGAAGACCCTCTTATTCGAACTACTGATTTGATATAAGTAGCCAGTTTTATGTTGCCTTAAAAAGGTTAATGTAGACAAATCCAGCCCGCTGCATAAATCCTTCTGTCCTTAAAGAGCTAAATTTTGTCTGTGATATAGAAATTTTGAATTTTTCCAACAACTTGCATGCAGCCCGGATTTGAAACAAATTTAGCCCCTCTTTGCTGTGGTCCAGCATACCCATTTATGTCGATTTACCTGGATCTTATCTAGTGGTTCTTGTAAGTGATTATAACCATTTTGGAGGTGCCAAACCTTAATCAAGCACCCCTCCCGACCACTAACCCAACTCTTACCGTACCCCTTACATCGCAACTTATACTAAAATGAAAGAGGCTTTCTGCTGAACACCTAGATTTGGCTCACCGAACCCCTGGAGGTCGACCGAGCACCGGTTAAGAACCACTACGCTAATGCGTCCACTTGACAGTTATTGACAATGCCAAAAAATGCTATGGTAGGATATTTGCTTTATTTATTCTCACCCCAAAATACAGATAAAATTCAAAATACAGCGAAATAATTATTAATGAAAGAAACTGGAAAATATAAATTATGTTCAATGACTACTACTTGTCAAGATCCACCTTCGTATCTTGGTTCAGCGTAATTCATAAATCCCCTCTCTTCTCAATTCGTAGTACATTTCTTTTATCTGTGAGGACGACATTTGCTGCAGAAAATCCAGCTTCAACCAACTACGTTGTAGGAAACCATAAAAGAAAGAGCACCACCTTTTCGAAGAGAACGGGAAATGAGAATTTCACTTCCAGCCATGCCATTAATCCTCCTTTTTGGAGTCTTCCCATTAAAAGATTGTTTTCTTTAAATTCGACTAAATCTACAGCCTGAGGTACTTGCAGCGGTCGCCAAAAGTAAATAAGGTCACTCTAGACGTGCGCACTGACGTGCGACCATATAGCAAATTCTGGGCCCCACTAAAAATTTCCTGGAACCCACTGCTCTAATCTATTGAAACTTGTTTTCTTTGAGCGACACATAAATAATCGCTGATTTTTTGTTGTGTGGATAAGGTGACATTGGTGAAAGGAAAGTTGCTTTAACGTCAGCAAGCACATAGCTATGTTAACGGATCCTTCATCAGATGTTTAACACACCTACTTTCAATCTCGCTGTGACATAGTTAAACCGTAGTACTTTTAGCAGTTTGGAATGAATATCAAATTTACTAGTTTCGTATTTTTTAAGACTCATCAAGGATCGGCAGAAATCAATCATCTTTGTACCATTACGTCAATGATCTGAGCCACTCATGCAGCTTGCTTACATTTTTAAGAATAAGTAATTCTACGCTTCTTTCCTGCAGAGGTATGAGTATTTATCCACGTATGTATGCATATTTATGTATGCATATTTATCTACGTTGTATTGATACTCAGGTTATTAACATCAACGAAGCTTTCGACGGCGTCTGAAGGTTCTAGCAACGATGCGCAGTTATGGCCTTGACTTATTTCAGAATCCAACAGATTGTCGACAGCAACAACAATAAGAATAACGTCGAGAATAACAACAGCAACAATAAACGCAAGTACAACAATAATAGAAATAACAGCGGCAGCAACAACAATAACATCAACAGCCGAAACACTCATCCATGCTGCACTGTTAACTGAATGGACAGGACCTTTGAGAGACAAGTCCTAGGGCGAATGAAATAGCAATGCACATATAAAAGAATATGAACACTGGTCTCTCATGAATGGTTAACCCAATAAACCAGGGTTATATTCATCGTCAACTTTCTGGCTCTTCACTACGGAAAATTCTGTCATCTTGGCCATCTGTAATGCTAATTATGTCATTAGGTTGTTGTTGTTGGTGGTGGTGGTGGTGGGGGTGATGCTGGTGCTGGTGATAGTGTTGTTGTTGTTAGCAGTGGTTTTGTTGTCGTCGTTGTTGCTACTATTGTTGTTGTTGTCGTTACTGTCACTTTTATCGTTTTTGCGGTTGTTTTCACTTTTCTTGATGCCGTTATTATGGTGTCGTCGTCGTCGTAGTCGTTGTCATCGTTATTGTTATTTTTATTGTAGTCGTAGTTTTTCTTATTCTTGTTAATGTTGTTATCGCCAGTATCGTTATAGTGATGGTACTTGTGGTATTGGTGGTGCAGACACAACCCAGTTCTGATTGAGCATATATGTAATCAAAGGTGCTCCAACTGTGACATCTATTATTTTGAAGATGCTCTCTAAATCAGTCTATCTATGACTATTATGTTCCATTCCTTTGTCGTCCACATGTCAAAGACCTTTTCTACTTACTCTCGATGATACATCAGTTTCCTCTTCATATTTGTATATCTTTTAAGTTTTTCTTCACTACGCCTTGATGTCAATGAGTCCGGGCGGCCGCAGTGGGACCCTCTCAGAAGATTAAGGTAAAATATAAAACAGTAGCGTAACTAAAGAACGCGTTTGAGGTACTCCATCTTGGACGGCACTTGGACGGATTTGTTGTATAACCCTGTATTGGCTGGACAGGAAACTCAAGGGCAGCTCACACTTTAGCTACGCCACTTGTCTCGTCTATGCTAAAATGTGTGTGTGAGAAGATAGACATTGGCATTGAATGTAAAAAACGTTGATGTGTACAGAAAACAAAAAGTACGAAATATAACAATGGAGACATCAAAAGTTTTATTGGTTTCAGATTGGAGTGAGGTCATGTTAGGGAATTCTACAAGGGTTTCAGTGAGAAATATCGTAAGGAGGAACAAAACAGGTGTCGGACACTATTCCATCGATCTCTTTTCCTGAACCGCTAAGTTACGAGGATGTAAACAGAGCAACACAACTTCTCAAACGGTGGTGGTGGTGGACAAAAGCACACACACACACACATTACGACGAACTTCTTTCAGTTTCCATCAACCAAATCCACCCACAAGTCTTTGGTCGGCGCGAGGCTATAGTAGAAGACTCTCTTGCTCGAGGTGTAACGCAGTGGAACTGGACAGACTCCTGTCATTGTTATATACTCACATATTCATATACACCATTAGAGTGTAGCATTAATACAAATATATTAATGCACAGTCGTATGCATTCTTTCTGCCTCTAACACCACCACCCACCCACATACCTACTTATGTGCGTGTGTTTTACATAGATGTTTAAACATAAACTTTAAAGTTCCTTGCCTTCGCACACACGAACATAATAATTTTAGCTCGTACGTACACCCGTACATAATCTCCACCGAGCAGACACACACTCTGTGTCACATGTTTGAATGTGTTTGTATATGTGAATATACATAAGAACGTGCAGGTGTAGCTGTGCGCACGCGCGTGTGTGTATGTGTGAGAGAGAGAGAGAGAGAGAGAAGAGAGAGAGAGAGAGAGAGAGAGAGAGAGAGAGAGAGAGAGAGAGAGAATGATTCATATAATACCAGAAATAAGATATGTTTACTCCGAAGCAGGGCTGGTAAAGCTATTAACCAATTTTTATTTTAATCGTGTTTTCATGAACAGCTTAAAGTATGTGTGTATGAGTATGCGTGTTTGTGTGTGTGTGTGCGCGTGTATGTGCGTGTGTGTATATATATATATATATATATATATATATATATATATATATGTAGTCAGTCACTACGAGGGTATAACCTCGCCATTTTCTTAATAATACATATACGCATATGTATATATGTATGTGTGTGTGTATGAGTGTGTGTGTGTATGTGTGTGTGTGTGTGTGTGTGTGTTTGTAAATGTCTGTGCATTCGCGCGCGTGTAAGTGTATTTGAAGGCAGTGCACCAACAATAACTTATCTGCAATGGTTAAAACAAGCTAAAGATTTAATAAACACACAAGTACGCATGCATTCATACACGCACAAATACACACATGAATTAATAGTACATAGCACAGTGGTTTTAGTGGCATGGGGTATAATTTTAAATGTAAAGTATACTCTTTTAGTAAACACACAGTGTAACCTCACCTTGAATAGTAAACAAGTTTTCACCGAAAGTTTTATCTCTCTTAACAGGAAAGATCGATATGGCTAGTTTCTGGCCTTGTTAAACCTTTATCAGAGAAAAGTGACTCATCGAGAGATAGCAGCCTGTGGTTAGTTATAATGTGTAAAACCCAGAGGGGCATTAGCGAAGTTGTTAGATTGTTGAATAGAATGCTTCATGGTACTTGTTCAGGATTTCTGCGATCTGAGGGGAAATCCCCAAGTGGTCGATTTTGCTTTATACTCTTTCGAGTTCGAAAAACAATGGCTGAAATGATTGGCAGAAATGTTGAAATGACAGGCTAGACTCTTTGCGTTACATACACGCATACACACATTTGTATGTGTGTATATATGTGTATGTGTGTGTGTGTCTTAATTAACGACAAGGGAACAGGAATCATGTAATCACCTTCATAAGTTTACAGCTTATATTGCCCAAAGACAGACAAAGGGATAAGTCGATTACATCGACCCCGGTGCGTAACTGGTACTCATTTAATCGACCCCATTCGGGGTCTATATATATATATATATATTAGTCAAATTTAAAATTAAAGAATTAAGGTTTCGAAAGCAGGCGTTAAATGCGGTATTCAAACCTTGTTTCGTGGTAAGTCCCATGTAGTGTGTCTGCAGAGAACGGCTACTAGACGTCATCAGCGATGCTGTGCGTGTGTCCTTGGATCTACGTCCGGAATTCCAAGGTGCACGTAGGTTATATTTTGAAAGATTAATACACAAGACGGAGTATAACAAGAAGCATTTATTAGCACAGCAATCGTTTCGGCATCATATTGCACTGCTTCCTAAGGGGCGTGAAATGATGCAATACACCAGATGCAATGCTCTGTGTGTCTTCTGTATTAATCTTTTAATGTATATATATATATATATATATACTAGCAGTATCGCCCGGCGTTGCTCGGGTTTGTAAGGGAAATAACTATAAAGCATTTTTAGAGAGTTTATAGCCAAAAAATAGCAAAAAAATAGAAAAAAAATTATGGTAAATTTTTTTTTGAGAGTAAAAAAAGGTTGAGTTGCGTCCCCTAGACAGTCTGTGGTTTATTTTTTTTGATTCTCGACCCCATGTCGAATTTATCGATTTTTTTCAGAACTGGGGGAACTTTTAAAAATTTTCGCTGCGTTAGTTTTAAATTATGACATTGGGCTATGTGTGTGTCAAGTTTCATCAGAATCGGTTGAAAGCCGTGGTCAGAGTGAGGGTACAAGCAAACAGACACACAGAAACACGCACAGACAAACTTCCGTTTATATAGAGAGAGATAACGGGAAGCTTTATGAAAATAGACAAAAGACGAAGGCAGGTTTACGGAAATAAACAAAAGACGAAGGCAGGTGGAATACAAACAAACAATTGTATTAGTATGGCGCTCAGGAAATATAAATAAAACAAGTCTTTAACGTTTCGAGCCTACGCTCTTCAACAGAAAGATACAAAGAGAAGAAACACAGAAAGAAGGAGAGAAAAAAAATGCGTGCAGAGGCTAGCGAATCAACATGGCGATCTGATTTCGGCCAGAAGTCAAAGATCAAACGTGAGACGCAAGAGCGAAATTAGGGGAGATAATAGGGTTAAATGACCTCGCTCCAACATAAGAGTGTGTGTGTGTGTGTGTGTGTGTGTATGAGAGTATTAGTGCGTATGAGAGGTCTGGACGTGTGTATGTATATATGATGTGATGTGTAAAGTCGTATGGTGTAGTGTAGAGAGAGGAGATGAGGGGGAGGGGAGGGGGAAAGGGGAGAAGAGGGGAGAAGGAAAGGGAAGAAGAGGAGGGGGAAGGGGGAGAAGGAAGGAGAGGAGAAGAGGAGGGGAGAGAAGGGGGAGAAGGAAGGAGAGGAGAAGAGGAGGGGAGAGAAGGGGGAGAAGGAAGGAGAGGAGAAGAGGAGGGGAGAGGAGGAGGGCGGATAGAGGGAGAGGGGATATATATATTTTATATATATATATATATATATATATATATATATATATATATATATATATACGAATACGCTACAAATACGGCTACGCATTTCGCCCGGCGTGCTAATTATTCTGCCAGCTCGCCGCCTTGAAAACACTACAAATATGATCAATAATTGTATTAGAAATTATAAACAACAACAGCATTATAAGTTAACATTTTGCTTTCGTTAAGTTTTGGTGAAAAATATTTGTGATAGAGGAAGATTTCACCTTTCGATGTTACAGTAAATATCATCTGACACAATCTATTACATCTGTAAACATCATCTTTTTGGTAAAATCAATAAAGTGATTAAGCGGAGAGCAGCGCATAATTGTTTCGTATCTAGGGAGAAGTCCAGTACTCCTTTTAGGGCGTAAGGTTGTTAGAGCATCTGATAAAATGGTTTGAATTATTTGAGTGAGGTCGCTTTAGCTAGGCCTCTTTAGCTATTCATCTAGACCTATTTAGTTAGGCCTTTTTATTGAGGTCTGTTTTGGTCTAAGTCTCCTATCAAAACCAACTTTGTTTTTCATCTTTTGGGCGTTTATTTCAAACGACTATTCCAACCGCCATTGCACTTCCATAACAACAAAAATTGAGACCTAAAGTGATGTTAAAATTAATATCACATTACGGAACTTCTGAAATACATGAACGCACTTAAGACTTCGGAAAGCTGAAAGAAGGTCGTCATATGTTTAACATAAATGTTTTAGAAATATTTTCTGAATGCTTGTGACATAAAAAGAGAAAAATAGGAAAAATAAGCTCCGTTTCTATGTTACTACGACATAATACTGAGATGAAGTTAACACCGCGTTGCTTACAACAGAGTGGACATCGCTTAAAAGTATCCCAGGACTCGGTGGTAGTGATAAACAGAGTAGATTCCACTTTTCTACGAAAAGGTGGTACTGAACAGAATGGTCTCCACAATAAGTATCCCATTTGGTTTATTAAACAGGGCGCTGCATGAAGTCCACCACACAAGAACAGATTCAGCCCATCTTCTGTACAATTTCATTCAACCTAGTTTTACAAATTTTGGTTTCACTTCAGGTTGTCAAAAAGTCACTTCTTCAAAGCGATGATTGATGGAGTCGAACCCCAAATCACGATTACGAAGAGACATTTTTAACCGTATACTTCTGTAGAATTCAGAAATAAATTTAGAAAATATTGAACTTTTTTTTTCAAGCAGAAAGGAAATATTTATAGGCTTGGCGGAAATGTAGATGGAATCGATCGCAGATTGGGTTACCATTTTCTCTTTTATTGACATGGGTGAGTTTGAACTCATGACCTAGAAGGATTAAATGACATGTAAGATATTTTACACCGAAAATCTAATGTTTCTCTCTTACATATAAATATTCTTTTCTACTATAGGCACAAGCCCCAGAATTGTGTGGGGTGGGGCAGTCGATTAGATCGACTCCAGTACTTAACGGTACTTAATTTGTCGACCTCGAAAGGATGAGAGGCAAAGTC
This sequence comes from Octopus sinensis, assembly GCF_006345805.1. Classification (NCBI taxonomy): domain Eukaryota; kingdom Metazoa; phylum Mollusca; class Cephalopoda; order Octopoda; family Octopodidae; genus Octopus; species Octopus sinensis. The sequence continues at coordinate 147,232,506 of NC_042998.1, read as the reverse complement.
GACCTCGGCGGAATTTGAACTCAGAACGTAAAGACAGAAGAAATACCCATTTCTTTACTACCCACGAGGAGCTAAACACAGAGAGGAAAAACAAGGACAGACAAACGGATTAAGTCGATTATATCGACCCCAGTGCGTAACTGGTACTTATTTAATCGACCCCGAAAAGATGAAAGGCAAAGTCGACCTCGGCGGAATTTGAACTCAGAACGTAGCCGCAGACGAAATACCGCAAAGCATTTCGGTCGGCGTGCTAACGATTCTGCCAGCTTGCCGCCTTTATCTTAGATATAAATATTGATCCTAATTGCAATACACTCTAAAATTACCGAGGAGATGATAGCCACACAAATCGATAATAATCAATTACCTGTTCAACATTTGACACAAGCCGAGGAAACACTACAGAGTACAACTGGAGATAAAAACAACAAATCAAATAAATATGGACGTATGACCAAATGTGTTGCATTTACAACCAAGTGGCTTTGGGTTCAGTCCCACTCCGTGGAACTTTGGACGTGTTCTCTATTATAGCCCCAGGTTGGCAAGTGCCTTTGAATGAATTTAGCTGACGGAGTCAGTGTGGAAGTTCGTAATATATATATATATATATATATATATATACATACATACATACACACATTCAACATGCTCACTTACAGCTGTTTCGGTTTTGCCCAAAATAATCAAATTTCAGTAATTAAAACATTTTATTGGGCAAAATTTTGTCAGAGGATTAAAAAATACATATCGTTAGGTTATTACATGTTATTTTTCCATCTCAATCAGTTGAATATTTATAAACCAAGATTTATACTTAAACCTATTACTTTAGGAATATTACTATTCACAACAAAATAATAGGTAATAAACCAGCAATTCATTGGATATTTTCGATCCCTTAAGGTGGTTATTTCAACCTATATCTTCCTTTCTGTTTTTCTCTCCCACCATTTCCCTATTTTTCCCCTCTTCCCTTCACCGTTCCCTCTCTCTCACTCTTCCTCCTTGACTCTCTCGTTACTCACACGTGACCAACGACTATCTATCTTTCTTTCTTCCACTTCCTTCCTAAAGACAAGATGTGCTTTTGCCTGTCTCTTCTCAAAACTCGTTTTTTCAGCGCTCACCACTTCACCTCGTCTTGGCTTAACAGCCCGCACCGTTTGTTTTTACTCTGTTTTTACTGTTTTGTTCTTACTGTCCCGTTTTTGTTACCACTTTAACCCTCCACAAAAAATCCGAAATTTTATTTAATTTGCTTTGCGGAAAGAACTGTTTTAATGGAGTCGCGTCTTGTCCCTATCTTCGAAATGCAGAGTAGATAAAACAAGGGACAACTGATGAAGGGAATGTTCTTTGTGTTGCCTGTCTCGTTTCTCTATTTGTTTCTTTCGTTGTCCGAAAAATAGTTCGTTTTCTGTTTTTTTTTTTATGCTCTCGTTTCTCATCTTGTTCACGTTTTTTTGATGTCCTGTACCCATATATGCATGTATATATACATATATATGTAGGTATGTACATATATGTATGTATATATACATATATTTATATATTTATATTATATATATATATATACACACATATATACATACACACAGTCACACATACATACACATAAATGTGTGTGTGTGCATGTGTGTTCGCGCGCGTGCGTGTGTGTGTGTTTGTGTATGTATATGTATGTATACGTATACATATTAGTCACCCGACAATCGACCAAAAGCAGTTAATACTGGATTACATAGTTACCAACAGCAGGTTTACACCAGCCTGATCGGAATATAATTTGAGAGGTATTTGGCTGCTATTTCTAACAGATGGAGTGAGCATTAGAGGATTCCTCATAGAATTGGCACCATTACTTTACGTTTATTTTCAATGTCACTGTTTTCTCTGTGCTTTCAAGGCTTCGTTAAAAACGTTTCATTGCATGACTTGTAATACTCATTCAACTAAAGAGTTAGAAAATGTTGTCCCCGAAACCTTCAACTCTATTATACTTCATTACTGACATTTCAAAGTGTTTATGTAATATTTTTTGTTTTTTGTTTTGGTAAATAGTTGTGCGTTTGAAAAATGGGGGTGGGCAGCTAAAAGAGAAAATAAATAGACTTATTGTAACACCCAGAGTGAGAAAAGACAAAGACGCAAAAATGTAAGGGGTGAGATTTCATGCTTCCAATTAACACAAAGATGGGTGGCGAGCTGGAAAAATCGTTAGCACGGAGGGCAAAACGCTTAGCGGCATTCCTTAGGCTATTTACGTTATGGGTTCAAATCCTGCCGAGGTTAACTTTGTCTTTCATCCCTTCGGAGTCGATAAAATAAAGCACCATTCAAGTACTGAGTTCGACCGTCGACTTTTCTTCTCTCAAAATTGTTGCTCTTGAAGAA
>NC_042998.1:147172606-147225106 GCF_006345805.1 Octopus sinensis | reverse complement strand
ATGACGGATAAAATGCCTAACGATATTGCTTCCAGATAATGACGAATTCTCTGCATTAGTGATTCTCAAACATCCCATCACATTTCCCCGCTCCTTACTACCTCCATATCCTTATGTCACTTCCCTGAACTTATATTAAATATACACTATGTAATTGTGATACAATCGCTATATATAAAAGTTATATTTCTACCTAAACGCCAACTTTAAGATAGTGCAGTCACAGTAATATATTATACATATATACACATACATACATACATAAATACATACATACATAAATACATAAATACATGCACACTAATATATATATATGTTTGCTTGTGTGTGTGTGTGTGTGTTCGTACAGTAAAGTTTAAACATTAAACTGCTTGACAAATAACCAGTATTAAAAACTTCATTTGTATTTCCGTTTGGTTACGGTACTTGTAGCCTTTGCTTCGAAATCCGCATTTTGTGGTAAGCATCTCCACAACAGTGAATACTGTTATGTTTTCAGTTCAATTATATTTGACGATTTGACGTGAAATCTTTATGTATTTTGTATTTAGTAACTAATAATTATCTCGGGTTAATCAAACATACATAATACGGGTATAAACATCCTATAAACAATGTGTTTTGTTTTCTATTTTGTATAAATATTGTGCGTGTGTGTGCGTGCGCGCGTTAGCACCAGGAAAACAAATGCATTAACCACATGCGCCCGAAAGTAAAGAGAACACCATCTCATGGATTGGGAATAAAACCTTTTTAGCTCTTAAAGAAGCACTCTTTTACCGATGCTGTTGCATGATTCCAAAACTGTCGAGTGAACCACTTCAACAAAGACCTGTAGGAGAATAAAGGATTATTTATTAAATAAACCAGATGTTTCACTTCCAGCAAGAAATGTAAGGTGTCTATAATTGGTGACTCCAGCATTAAGTCTTAATCTTCCAACGCAAGAGTAAAAGGTAGCTTCAGCTGAGCAGAAGAGATATTGAAACGTTTAATCCACCAAAATTTGACGGAAAATATCTATTATGCCTGTAGAAGATATTGTTCCTGTAATCTAAGGCGGTGAGCGAGCAAAATGGTTAGCGCGCAGGACAAAGTACTTAGAAGTATTTCTTTCGGTTTTACGTTCTGAGTTCAAGTTCTACCGGGGTCGACTTTGCCTTTCATCCTTTCGGGGTCACTGAACTAAGTACCAGTTTCGCACTGGGTCGATGTAATCGACTAACCCCACTACAACCAGCACGCACACAAAAAATTGCAGGCCTTGTGCTTATAATAGAAAGTATTCTTGTAATCTTTAGCTAGCCAAAAATATTATCTAATTACCTTTCTCTAAGACATGACATTGTTAATAAGGGAAAAATACAATACCTGCAAAAGGTAAGTCTGCCCTCTGATGAAAGATGCACCGATTGTAACTGCTTTAGGAATACTGCACTGTCTGCTAAATAACATTCCCTTAATTAACAGCACATGGTACACCTTGGCTGTTATTTCTCGTAATTCGAACGATTTCGTAAAATCTCCCTTGTAGGCTTATGGTCGTGTAAATATAAGTAAATATAAGTGAATGCCATAGACAAGATTGAAACCGTATCGTAACCTCGGTTTCTCAGTAGCTAATCATTTTCCTTAGTGCGCTCAACTAAAATAATTGACTTAAATAAAAAATACTTAATTAAACAATAATTATAATATGCAACTTCAGAGCCATTATAGAGGAACTAATTCGCTTTCAATTTCCGGTTGGTACCAAATCGTTTTACTTTGCACACACACACACACACACACACACACACACACACACACACACACACACACACACACACACACATTCATTTATTTTCCCAGTCTGATTTGTATTTTAACCAGCATCAGTATAAGGATAGCATAACGGGTGGTATTTCCGATTTGGGATAGCTTCAAATTTAACTTAAATTAATTCATATGTATTATTTATGTATCTTAAACTATAGAATTAAAGACGTTTGCTCCTAATGTGCGTAATTAAAATATGATCTACTTTTGCAATCTCTCTATCTCGTCCTGAGAAATTATCTCATATGAATATTAGGTGCTAAAAAAAGTACGGAAATTATCGGTTGACACAATGTCGTCAGCACCGGTGGATGGCACTATTGTATTACGTGATTTCAGCGCAGCGTAAACTGCGTTTCATCAGCAACAGGCATTCTACCACCGACAGTTAGCTCGAAAATCCAAATCTATATAGTTTAACACTGACTAAACAGGCAGTGACATCACAAAATGCTGACATTCAGCGTTTTTTCTTTTTAGTACCAAGCGTCTATACGTGATGTTTCTCAGGACAATTACCTCATCCTACGGCGTTCAAAACAAGGCGTCCATGTGAAGTTGGAAGTACAAATAACTATACATACATACATACATACATACATACATACATACATACATACATACATACATACATACGTACGTACACACATACGTACAAGTATGGAGTGGAATCAAAATATTATTAAATAACAACAACAACAACAATGATACTACTACTACTACTACTACTATACTACTACTACTACTACTACTACTACTACTACTACTACTAATAATAATAATAATAATAATAATAATAATAACAACAACAATTATAATAACACTAACATGAACTTCCAACTTGTTGTCTCTTGAGGTCTCTGGGTGAAACTTGGAGCCAACTTGTACAAATGTAAAGCAAAAGTCAAACATAAAATAATAATAATCATGACGATTTGAAGTGGGAAATAGGAACAATCATGACGATCTAAAGTGGCAAATACGCAGGTTGTGGGCAATGATGAGAGGGGACTTGATACCAATTGTAACTGGAGCACTTGGAAGTATCAGCGCTTAACTATCAACATGGCTCAAAAAGATGGGTACAAATGTAAAGATACAAAAATCATTATTGCTTGGAACTGCAAGAGTTCTCCGCAGAGTTCTTGAAGCATGATCAGTAAACAAGTGTCACCTTAGTCAGCTGGCTGTGGACAGCTGACACTTTCCACCGCACCTAGCAAAATAAGCTGAGATTTTTTGTCAAATAATAATAATAATAATAATAATGTGTCTGTGCGTGCGTGCGTTGTGTATGTGTGTGTGTGTGTGTGTGTGTGTAATGCAGCGAGCTGGCAGAATCCTTAAGATACCGGGCAAAATGCTTAGCGGCACAAGTACCACTGTGGTTGAACTAATCCATTTAGCCCTCCCTCGAAATTGTTGCCCTTGAGCAAGAATGGACACATGCTAAATAGAAACCGGTTTATTAACAGACTGCTATAGCATTGATTGAAGAGTGCTAATTAAGAAACTGTTCTTTCCTAATGATAAAACGTCATTTCCTGAAACTGTTTGATGTCACATGGTGTCACATGATGACTGAGTGTCCTGGATCCAAAGAGATCAACTCAATATCTCGTGTGACTACCGCTGGCGTTGATTACCGCTAGGTATCTTCTATACATTGAATGCACCAAACGATTGAAGAAGGCTATGGGAATAGCAGCCCACGCTCTCTTAAAACTTTCAGTGAGTTGTGCTGCAGTTATCGGCTTGGACAGATGTCATTTAGGCCCTCATACATGGAATTGTAGAAGTTCTTTCTTGGAGGGCCTAAGTCTTTAGAAAGCCTTAGATTGGTCTAAATGTACCAATACCCCACCTTTGCCAGTTTTACTCCCAAACCCCTCTACGGTGTAGCGGAGAAGATGGAGATTATCCTGGATGCTTCTGCCAGGAATGGCACATGTCTGTGCCTCCCTGATCAGACCATCTGCGACACGCGCCAATCGTTTTGCTATTACCTTGGCCAAAATCTTTCAAAAAGCAATTAATAGCCTTTAACAGAAAACAATAAATTTAACAATTGCCGCAAGGCAGAATAATAAAAGCGTTCAAAAAGCAATATCACAGCAACTCACAAAATTTTCATCCAGACGGTAAGTCAATAATGGAATCTGCTAAAAAAGTGAGGGGGGCGAAATGCAGGGTGATAATTTTGGGTGCCTTTTATAGCCAACTAGCAGTATCGCCCGGCGTTGCTCAGGTTTGTAAGGGAAATAACTATAAAGCATTTTTAGAGAGTTATAGCCAAATAATAGCAAAAAAATGGGAAAAAAATGATGGTAAATTTTTTTTGAGAGTTAAAAAAGGTGGAGTTGCGTCCCCTAGACGGTCTGTGGTTTGGGTTTCTGATTCTCGACCCCATGTCGAATTTATCGATTTTTTTCAGAACATGGGGAACTTTTCAAAATTTTCGCTGCGTTAGTTTTGAATTATGACATTGGGCTATGTGTGTGTCAAGTTTCATCAGAATCGGTTGAAAGCCGTGGTCAGAGTGAGAGTACGAGAAAACAGACACACAGAAAACGCACAGACAAACTGCCGTTTATATATAGAGAGATGAGTCAACGTTTTGCCCGTGCATCATGCTTTTCATAAAGATGCGTTCGCAAACATTACCATGCTCAAGAAAAGTGAGCGAGTTCGAACCATACATGCAATCCTTGTGTTTTCTAGAGAGTGGTGTTGTGGATCAGCAATATCTTCCTGATGTCAAATTACCTAGAAATATGATAAAATCCATATAATCTCAATATCGTGTGTGAAACAAATGTTTACAGTGCGACGTTCCTTTTGTAGTTCAGTATGTGTGTGTGTATGTGTGTGTGTGTGTGTGTGTGTGTGTGTGTGTGTGTGTGTGTGTGCGGCCGTGTATGCATGTATTTGTGGTTTTTCATTGAGTTTAATTAAAGTTCTTGAGAGAGTTCATACTGATTGCTAAAAGAGCGACAAGATATTTTAGATAAGAGAGTTCCCAATATTTGTGGATGTGTGGTTTAGTTGGTGCGTTGGTTGAACTGTCGATGTTCACCCAATTGTATGCATTTATTCACATAAAAATCTCAGATGGAGAATTTCTAGTATGTTTTACAAATCTTCACTGTACCACTAAGATTGGCTTTGGAGAATCCGCATCAATTTCTTGCACTTTTTTTCGTGAAACCGAGTATTTCAAGATTTTTGTGCAAATTTGTTGGTACATAACCTAATGCACCAATGATGATAGGTACTATGAGAATTTATAATCAGGATGCAAGACTATGTATGTATGTATGTATGTATGTATGTATGTATGTATGTATGTATGTATGTATGTATGTATGTGTGTATGTATGTGTGTGTGAGTATGTATGTATGCATGTATAATATGCACGCACGCAATCATGCATGCATCCACGCACGTAAGTACATATGTACATATGTATGTATGTATGTATGTATGTATGTAGTATGTATGTATGTATGTATGTATGTATGTATGTATGTATGTATTATGCATGTATGAATATGCCGAAGGCAGCAAGTTGTGGAAACACTTTATGAAGGACCGAGATTTGATTAAAAAACAAAAACTGAAAAATAATATACAGCTTCAGAATGTGAGTCAATGAAAGTTGTAATTTATTAAAGTATGTCAATGCGTGAGCGGACGTTGGAGAGAACCGCAGTAGTGGACTGTGAATAGACAAAAAGCGTCTATGAGAAGTTACGAACATGAAACGTGTTTACACTATCTTGAGAAACAGCAACTTTGTACGATATACTTAGCCAGTATCTTTCTATGACAATACTTATGATGATGTCAAAGGTCACATGTTGACAGTGCCAAGGGAAGCGATTCCTTCAGATATTTTCAACATATGTGACATTTTTGTTTACCTAATTACATCCGGTATCATTCGTTTTGTGCGAGTGTTTGGGAATGAACGTGGTGTATATATATAACGTGTATCATGTGTGAATGAATGTGTGTGAGTGTATGTGCGTATATGCCTGTATGTACGTGTGCGTATACACACGTACACATACACATACATACATATAAACACACACACACACACACACACACACACACACACATATATATATACATGCTCGCACGATTACACACACACAAACACACATACAGATTCACATATATTATACATACATGCACACACACACACATACATACATACATACATACATACATACATACATACATACATACATACATACATACATATGTATATATGTATATAAATGTCTATGCGAGTGTGTGTGTGCGCGCGCGTATATTATTTTCAGTTGACAGAAGTGACGACGTGACGCAAGGTACGGGAGGCACCTATTGAAGGTACCTATTGTAAATGATACGCATTATGCATTATATGGCACAGGAGAGACTGTGTGATACGAAATTCGCTTCCCAACCACAAGCTTCCGGGTTCAATCTTACAACGTTGCACGTTGGGCAAGTATCGTCTACTTCGACGGACCAAAGCCTTGTGAATGGACTTGATAGAAGGAAACTAAAAGAAGTCTGACCTATATATAACTTTTCTCACTCTTAAAACCTCTATGCTCTGAAAATGTAAGTTTCCCAAATAAAGTGTACTTCATATACAAGGCTCTGATAAAGCTATAGGATATTATCCTGGTATTCAACTAAGCATCCACCACATCTTATAGCAAAAACAGCTCTAAGCTAATGAAGTTTATTACCGGTGTCATTTCTTTATTCCTATTAGCACTCTATACTCATATAACAATGCATTCTGAAGAATACGTATATTGAGTTCTACACCGGTTTATTAGTCTCGCTAAACCTAAGCAGAATATCTACAGGGTTATTCAAAAAGAATGAACCGATTTCATTACGCAATATTTTAATAAGGAAAAGGAATAGAAAACTCCAGCTAAGTCACAAGTATTTACTCACAATCAACTTTTATTTCCTATCTTTACAAGAGTTCAATGCGGCCATCACCTGCAGCACGGGCAACATCAATGCGATAAGAGAATTCCTCCCAGACGCGTATCAACATATTACGATCCACTGAGTACTTTTTTGGCTGTCTGGTTGAATGCTTTATCGAAGTTTTTCCATTTCTCTTCTATGTCAATATTTTCTGAAATCACCTCAAGCAAAGCAAATTTATTCTTTTGTTACATAACGAACTTTCTTTTGATATGCTGATACGCATCTTGAAGGAATTCTCTTATCGCATAGATGTTGCCCGTGCTGCAGGTGGTGGCCATATTGAACACTTGTAAGACAGGAAATAAAAGTTGATTGTGAGTAAATACCCGTGACCTAGCCGGAGTTTTCTATTGCTTTCCCTTATTAAAATATTGCGTAATGAAATCGGCTCATTCTTTTAAATAACCCTGTATATATATATATTTAAAGTGGAAGAGAAATGCCTTCGTTTCACATAGTTTAATATCTTTTTATAAAAAAAGAATTATATATATACATATTTTATGGATGTCGGGATATCCAACCGGTTTTCGCTATTTAAATTAGCTTTTCAATGGACATTGTGAAATAATCATTTCTTGTGACAAAGGAGTCTCACTATTTTGGATACTTGAAAAGTGAGAATGAGTCTATAGATTCGACAAAGGGCTCACTTTAAATCACATGCATATCAACCCACCACCCCAGAAACAATGAAGCATACAGTACAATTATACAAAATCTCCCTCTGCTCACTCAAGACCCGAAAATGAACAACATTCTAAATACACATAAGCTCCTCAAATGCAAAAGACAACACAAATCCCTTAAGAGACTCCTAACAACTGCAAAACTATTCTCAACACATCGATACCAACAGTTAAAAAATGGAGACGACCTGATTGCGGTACATACCCATACTTAACCTGCTCAGGTTGTGGCCACAATTATGTGGGCCAAACGACCCTTACTTTGAGACGCATAGTTACGCTGCATAAAGAACAGATTCGTTTTCTTCAATACAGGCAGATAGTCCTGAGCGAATATACTGACAGATGCGCAAGAAATAAAACACCGAATTCTCATATTTTCCATTATATTAATGCAAAGATTCAATCGCCTTACAAGAACGCCTAAAAAAGGAAAACCTGTTCATACAAAAGTAAAGACCACACTTTAATATATAAACTTGACCACCTGATCCTTACATATTCCTATTTCAACAATTATACTGAGGAGTTAGTTGTCCCCTTTGCCACCTGTTGCTTCCCTTTGTCCACTCTCTTGTCTCATTCTTATTTTTCAAGTATCCTAAATGGTAAGACACCTTTGTCACAAGAAATTATTACTTCACAATGTCTCTTGAAAAGTTAATTTAAATAGCGAAAACTGGTTTGGATATTGTGACTTCTGGCTTGTTCTCGAAGCCTCATTCTTTCCTTTACTATTATTATTCCGTTTTCCCTTCGTTTATTTTATTTTACGCATTTGTATTCACTCTCATGAAGCTCCGTGTAATAATAGATCGAATGTCCTATGAAGATGATGAATATTATTTTCGAAAGCACCGACTGGCATTGGAAGCGGAAACGGCCGTAAGAAATGTTATGTCATGTTTTGCATTAAAAAATAATCTACAGATTTGGTCTAATTTGTTTTTTTTTGTTTGTTAATCAAAATTTTTGTCTATTTTCTGATTATTTAAATTATATATATATATAAAAACTGTATAAAATATTTTTATACACAGAGAGGAGACCCTTGACTGGACTACTTACATACTAGTAAACCCAGACCACGAAAAAGAGAATTCATGAGGCACGCTGTTATAATACCACGACGAACCAAAAATGGATTAGTTAGTCTTGTGACTTTTATTTATGCATGCTGACCACTGGTTTATAATTTATTACCCTCATATTTACAATAGTAATATGTGAGTCTGTCTGTCTATGTGTACACTCACACACATTTATATATATATATATATATATATAATATATATATATATATATATATATATATATATATATGTATGTATGTATGTATGTATGTATGTATGTGTATATATATATATATATATATATATATATATATATATATACAAACACACACATACGTATATACATCTACATACACACACACACACACACACATATATATATATATATATACAGGGTTGGCCAGAAGTCACACACAGTAAATAAGAATTCCATAAATACTATCTGTAATTCTGTATTGACTCGAATGGAAAATATGTTGCTCAAGAAAGACTTCAGTTTCAGCAATTTCTTATTTAGATGCTTATATCAAATTAATTCAGTTGTTAAATATAATAAACTTTGGAAGAAAATGGTTTTAGTTTACTGTCAAGTGACTTTTGGCCAACCTTATATGTAAATACATGTACACACATAAATATAATTTTTTATATTGACCGATGTATAAGTGAATGTATTTTTACGTATATGCATATAGATACACCCCAACGCCCTTATATATGTGTATGTTCAAATTTATATTTACACCCAAAAATTAACGTGTACAATTATCCATGTGTAGGTGTATGTACTTGATTAGTGACGCCAGAGATTAGGTCTGCAGTGGTTTGTCAGAAGCCGTACGTACTGCTAGTCAGTGAGTAGAGGGAGGGAGAGAGGGGGGAGATAGATAGATAGATAGATAGATAGATAGATAGATAGATAGATAGATAGATAGATAGATAGATAGATAGACAGACAGACAGACAGACATATATATATATATATATATATATATATATATATATATAGATAGATAGATAGATAGATAGATAGATAGATAGACGGCGGTATTTCGTCCATCTTCAGAGTTCAAATTCAACCGAGGTCGACTTTGCTTTTCATCCTTTCGGGTTCAATAAAAGAGGTACCAGTTGACTGCTGGAGTCGATGTAATCGACTTACCTCCTCCACCGAACTTTTTGACCTAGTGCCAAAATTATTATAATTATTATTATTATTATTATTATTATTATTATTATTATTATTATTATTATTATTATTATTATTATTATTATTATTTGTTACTTCTGGCATCAGAAAGTTTTCATATCCGATTCGTTGAGCCTACTTCCTGTTTTTCAAATTTTTGAAATTTGTTGTTTTTTCATTGCTGTTGATTGAATTCCTAAGTTGTTTATTCGAATGGCTTATTTTCTTTCTTTTCTTCTTTTGTCCCCGATCAGTCGTATGTTGTGTTTTCTATGTTACGAAGGGTTACGCGCGGGGTGGCAGCTTCGTTATTTTAGAGTCAAGTGTCATTTTTAGTTTTGTTTTAGTAATTAAGAACGCAATATCCATATATACGAACATATATGCATACATAAGTACGTACATACATACTTACACACATTTTCTCATATAAACGTACATACATACATACATACATACATACATACATACATAAATACATACATACATACATACATACATACATACATACATACATACATACATACATACATACATACATACATACATACATATGTTGTGTGTGTGTGTGTGTGTGTGTGAAGGCGGTGGTTAGAGCGTCGAGCATACGATCGTGAGGTAGTGAGTTCAAACCCCGACCGGGCTGCATGTAGTGTTCTTGAGCAAGACACTTTATTTCACGTTGCTCGAGTTCACTCAGCTATAGAAATGAGTTGCGATGTCACAGGTGCCAAGCTGTATCGGCTTTTGCCTTTCTCTTGGATAACACTGGTGGCGTGGAGAGGGAGGCGAGTATGCATGGCCGACTGGTCTTCTATAAACAGCCTTGCCCGGACTTGTGCCTCGGAGGGTAACTTTCTAGCTGCAATTCTATGGTCATATATATATATATATATATATATATATATATATATATATTTAAAAATTGAGGGAGATAAATTATATTAATTTTAATATCAATTTAAAACCAGTAGTCCAGCATTCAAAAAATCTGAGGAGTCAGAGAAAATTCAAATATATGTGTATATTGGCAGGGCTGGCCTGCAATATACACATATATTTGAATTTTCTCTGACTCCTCAGATTTTTTGAATGCTGGACTACTGGTTTTAAATTGATATTAAAATTAATATTAATTTATCTCCCTCAATTTTTAAATATTTAAATAAATACGTTCCCTAGTTGTAAGCATTACCCGCAGTTGTAAGCATTATTCACTGCAGCCCTTCGCTTCAGGAGTCTCTTAGCGCGCCAGAACCAAGACATTTGAAATTTTATTCCCGATGTAATCAGTAAGACTAAGCACGTGTCTGTCTTGACACAGAGAGCTGGGGTTAGTCTTGCGGTTTGCATCTCGAGGACCGAATGTACTGATGAAGTCACGGACACTTGAATTATGCAAGTAATTCTTTTGTTAAGACCGAAACCGAGGTATGCATTTAAGTCTGTTTTTTATTTAATTTTTCGTATGTCCTGCCCGCCAAATTTGGTTCTGGTGTTCGCTGAATTCTTCCTCTAGAGAATTTCCCTTGTAGTTTGATCGTTGATGATCTTCTTCTAGCATTCTGGCCGGCTACCTAGCAGGCCTATATATATATATATATATATATGTATGTATGTATGTATGTATGTATGTTTATATGTATGTATATATATATATATATATGAAACAGAGACAAATGAAGAAGGGGAATATTCCTTGTGTTGTATGTCTTGTAATCTGTTTTTTCGTTGTTTGAAAAAAGATCGTTTCCATGTTTTTGTTTTCATGTTTTCGTTTCTCATTGTGTTTAACGTTTTTTTTTATGTCCTGTACCCATATATACATGTATATATACATATAGATGTAGGTATGTACATATATGTATGTATATATGCATATATTTATATATTATTTATATTATATTATATATGTATATATATATATATATATATATATATATATATAACGGGAAGCTTTATGAAAATAAACAAAAGACGAAGGCAGGTGGAATACAAACAAACAATTGTATTAGTATGGCGCTCAGGAATATAAATAACGCCAGTCTTTTACGTTTCGAGCCTACGCTCTTCAACAGAAAGATACACAGAAAAGAAACACGGAGAGAAACAAGGAGAGAAAAAAATGCGTGCATATATATATATATATATATAACATTATTGGTGAATTGAAGAAATGGAGCTGAACGCAGATTGAACAGAAATCGTTTTATTTCATTCTACACGTGTTTCGAAAGGCACAAATTACCAAAATCCGATTGAATAATGGGACCATATTGTGTCTTTCTCTTCAGGAAGAAAAAAGGAAATCCGTTGGAAAAACAAAAACAGAACAGAGGCGGAGCAAAAAACAAATCGAACTGTGCTCCTAAGAGCCCATGGCGAAACTGTTTATCAGTATGTTGAGAACCGGTGGCTGAAGAATTCAACGGGTCAGGCATCGGTCAATGGTTAATCGTAGATATCTTAAAGGCTATTTCAGAATTTGTTACCAATTTGTTCTGAAATAGCCTTTAAGATATCTACGATTAACCACTGCAAGGGGAATTACTCCTGTAAGACAAACGGGGCTTGGTTTTTTCACAGCGGGGGGTTTCCTTGACAAGGCAGGCTTAGATGAACACACACACACATAAAACATAATATATATATATAATTTTTTTTTTTTTTCTTTCTGCCACCCAACGGTTATCACGGCAGTAGCCACTGACAGCCGAACGATCAAACGCACACACGTACACAAAAAATGCTTTCTACCCCTACGCTAACACACACATATATAGAACAGTATACACACACACACGTCTCTAAGTAGATTTTTTCTCGCCCCTTATAAAACATCCAATATTCTTTAAATAGTCAGAACTTTATTCTCGGTCACAAAGAACATCTATACACCCTCACCCACATGATTGACCGATGCCTGACCCGTTGAATTCTTCAGCCACCGGTTCTCAACATACACTGATAAACAGTTTCGCCATGGGCTCTTAGGAGCACAGTTCGATTTGTTTTTTGCTCCGCCTCTGTTCTGTTTTTGTTTTTCCAACGGATTTCCTTTTTTCTTCCTGAAGAGAAAGACACAATATGGTCCCATTATTCAATCGGATTTTGGTAATTTGTGCCTTTCGAAACACGTGTAGAATGAAATAAAACGATTTCTGTTCAATCTGCGTTCAGCTCCATTTCTTCAATTCACCAATAATGTTTTAATTTCAATTATCCGCACCAACGCACGGTTGCAACGCCAGATGGTTGTACCTCCAACCGTGCTGTTTACTGCTGTGATTTTTGCTACTAAGGTATCGGTTAAACTTTTGATTAATCTACTACAAGATTATTCATCTTTCTATTTCACATAATATATATATATATATATATATATAATATATATATATAATAGAGAGAGAGAGAGAGATAGATAGATAGATAGATAGATAGATAGATAGATAGATAGATAGAAGATAGATAGATAGATAGATAGATAGATAGATAGATAGATAGATAGATAGATAGATAGATAGATAGATAGATAGATAGATACTTGCACACGCACACATATATGTATGTATAATTGTTAAAGCAGACAGCAAACGTTAAGGCATGGCAAACATCTCAAGTCATATATATTATTATTATTATTATTGGAAAAAATTCAGTCTTACAGCTATTTCTGGGATATCCCCGTGTATGGGATATTCCGCTATCAGAGACAAATAGGGAAAATGAGAAGGGTATATATTAATGAATTGACGACATAGAGGAAGGGAGTAACGGAATAAGGAGATGAAGAGAGAGAAGAAAAAGAAGCATAAAAGCTCGTAGTTCAACTTTCTGACGTTGTAGAAACAAGTGCGTATGTCCTTGGGTGTATATGTCTTGAGATGTTTGCCTTGCCTCACCGTTTGTTGGCCTCTTTAACAATTATATATCCACTGCATCGTAGATTTCCAATGACTCCATAACTATCGTCTCGGCTACAACCCTGGAGCCCTAGTAATCCGTTACAGCACTTACCTAGCGTACCTAATAGTTTAGATCACCTGGGAACTAAACCCCCATACTTTGTATATGTCTGTGTGTGTGTGTGTGTTGTGTGTGTGTGTGTGTGTGTGTGTGTGTGTTTGTGTGTATGTATCTACTTGTGTATATATAAACTGTGGGTACTGGGGTATGACTACCTTCTACGTATATTTCCTATTTAGTACCGGAGATGCTACATTTATGAGGACGTACTCCTGTATTTCCCTGAATTTTGGGTGCTTTGGTGCTTGGATAAAATGTAGATGTCAAGTTGACCCAATATGCTTCTATGTTGCTCTTTGGCATGTTGGTAGAGTATGGAGGACTGTTTTTTGTCGTCATATTGTCTCAAATGTTCATTTAGTCTCTCCGCAATTCTTCTAAATGTCTCATCTGTGTATATCATGTTCTTGTCTTTACAAGCAACCTCTATGAACCTTATGCTGTATACTACATTTCTAGTTCGACAGTTAATGCCAGGGTTAATCTTACGTACCATACAGGTATCATTGGTGCATGTGATATTCTCAAATGTGTATGTCCTACATAGTTGTGATCTGACGGAGCTCCCTGGCTTTTCGGAGATCTTAATGTTGAGTTTGGCCTCCTTCAGTGCTTTCCTTCGAGCTAGTTCTCCATAGGTTGTGGCCACTAAAGCATCACCCCTTGATATCTTTCGATCTTGTACTAAGTGTTCACCCTGTTTGCTTTGTCACAAACTCTTGTATCCTATTCCAGTCTTTACTTCTATATCTAGGGCAGGTGCCACTGGTTTCATTACATATAATGTTATCTAACTTCTTTCTAGCTCCCCTCTATACCCGAACCTTATCTTTCTGATCATATACAGAGAATTGCATGCGGTGCATGAAGTTCTGTCTATGTTTCTTTGTTTCATAGGGTTTGCATAGTGGGAATACGTTGTTCATTATCCTTACTAAGTCTGCTATCAGTATGTTGATTTTCATGTTGTGTGACAAAGCTGAGTTCTTGTGAACAACATTTAGAAAATATGGATACTTGGAGTAAACTTTTGCATTGTCCATTTTGAAAAAATAGTTTCTTTATTAATCGCTAAATACTTTATAATAAAATATTAATTTCAACTTTCGCCACAAGGCTAGCAATTTCGTGGGAGGGTTTAAGCCGATTACATCGACCCCAGTACTCATCTGATACTTATCTTATCAACCCCGAAAAGATGAAGGACAAAGTCGAACGTAAAGATGGACGAAATGCCACTAAGCATTTTTCCCGGCGTGCAAACGATCTTACTAGCGTACCGCCTTAATAAACAAAATATTCAAAGGTAATAGTTATTTGATGATTAATGATAAGTAGGCTAAAGAGAGGGTTGAATGTTTCCCTTCTCTTGGTTTGATTTGTTTGCTAATTATTTGTGTAGTTCTGGATGTAGAATATAATTTTTCTTTTAAACAAGCGAAAGCTTCAGCCACTCCTGCGCCTAAATGATGTTTATGCCAAGTGGATACTCAGAAGCTTAAGTCCGATTTCAATGAGAGAAGGGTGGAAATTTACCCTGATTTGCTTGAAGCATTTGAAGTCAATGAAGAGATGTTTTTTCTGATCATGTGACACGGGGTAACACGTGATCGCATCTTCATATTTCAGAAAAGAAGGGTCAGTTCGTAGAATGGCGTCACAACTCATATACAAGGCTTAAGAAGTTCGAGAGCCAACAATCGGCACACAAAGCACAATAACTGCTTGGTGAGCATCATTTTTCTTGTATCAAGAACAGGGAGCAGTACATTTAGACACAAAAAGCTTGGAGAAACCATTAAAGAAACTGGATAAAAATCTGAAAACGACTCATATTCACTATAACATAACGTGCGACCACACATATCTTTAGCAACAAATCAAGCAATCTGCAAGCTGGACTGGTCAGTGGTTTCCTATACCCTGTGTAACTAAAATTTGGCACTACGATTTCCACCTGTTCGGTCCAATATTCGGCACTAAGATTTGATTAAACAGGCGAGGTAAAAGTGGCTGCGAAAAAGTGAGTACAACTTTGTACATTTGAAATCTTTCAAAAAATACTTGATAACTGGGTTCAACGATGGTGTAAGTGCATCGCTTATGATGGAGAGTATGTTTAGAAATAGCTTTGTATAGAGGAAGAGTTATTTAACATGTGCAATTTGAATGACCTAGGCCTATTTTTGCATTACTTTCAGTATAGCTCTCTCTCTCGCGCGCGCGTATGTATGTACTTTCCCTTCGTTGGATTATGGCTTATCTACCTTTCATTTTCACTCGGTGCAGTTTGTATTAATTTGCTCGCAATCTTGTATATACAAATTTGGAAAATCACTGTACATCTTAGTTATGTTTCCTTCTCGCTTTCTCTGTAATAATTTTATTTCCTGTCAGGTACCCACTCGTAACATTTAACACATACGCACACGCACACACATGCATACACATGCACACGCACTCCCACGCGCGAGCACACACACATACATTCATACTCCTATATATACTCTACAGTGGGGAACAGTGATGAGTGCTCAACTCGGCAATTGCTAGATAAAGGTGTGTATGTATATATATATATATATATTATATATATTATATATTATATATATATATATATATACATGCATACATACATACATACATACATACATACATACATATATATATTATGTATATATATATATATATATATTATATATATATATATATATATATATATATATATATATATAAAGGAATACAAAAAATGGGACAAGAACTCAAAATATCCAGACAGCTAGATGATACAGTCGAGTTCAAGATTATCTTTGCGATTTCGGCAGGTTATACTCAAAATTGCTCCAATCTGGCCAGCCCCAAGGAAAAACTAAGCTAAGAGCATTAGATTCCCTGGAAGAAAGTAGTGAATGTATACGAAAACAAGGACAAAACGAACATGAGAAATACCTATTTCTTTATTACCCACAAGGGGCTAAACACAGAGGGGAGAAACAAGGACAGACAAACAGATCAAGTCGATGACATCGACCCCAGTGCGTAACTGGTACTTAATTTATCGACCCCGAAAGGATGAAAGGCAAAGTCGAGCTCGGCGGAATTTGAACTCAGAACGTAACGGCAGACGAAATACGGCTATGCATTTTGCCCGGCGCGCTAACGTTTCTGCCAGCTCAGAACGAATTAAATTAACCTGGTGTGTATGATGGTGAAGTGTTACGGCAGAGACTTAAGAGATGACAGGCATGGGGAGGAATATAGACGTTGCACGGATAGTAGTCGAACCAAGAAGGAAAAATCAGGCTTGGCCGAACACAGAGAAGAGAGGTAGAGACAGAGGGACAGAAGAATTAGGGAGGGAAGGTGAGAATGAAGGGAAAACCAGGAAATGTGAAAGAGGGGGAACGAAAGAAAGAAGAGTGGAAAGAATGAAGTGTGAAGGGGCTGACGGAAAGAAAGAATGAAAGAACAAGAGAGTCGTACAAAATTTATATATATACATGTATATATATATATATATATATATATATATATATATATATATATATATATATATACAGCACGGACTTTGTCAGTGAACAGGTCGCGGGTTTTAGCGACGAAAATATTTTGACAAATTAAACTTAAATGTTGGAGTGAATTGAACGGCTTTTGTGTGTTTCTTAAATGGCTTATAAACACCTTCCACGCTGCAATTGTTTTCGTTTCAGCACACGATCTCAGATCAAATTACTTGCTATGCGAGTACATCTCCGTAATATATATATATATATATATATATATATTAGAGGGAAGATCAAAAACCAAGAAAGAACGAGCATCTCAAGTCATTTAGAATAATTTAATTAATGTAATGTGAATTAAATTATTCTAAATGACTTGAGATACTCGTTCTGCCTTGCTTTTGATGTATCCTCTAATATAATATATACCTGCTATAACGAAACTTTAATACCGATCCCTAAATCCAGCCTTAATTGTGATCTTAGAACCTATCGGTGGACCAACTATACCACTTGCTCGCTTACTTATTCATTTAGATCACAAGTGAACGAAACCCCTCATATTCTCTCTCTCTCTCCTCTCTCTCTCTATCTCTCTCTCTCTATATATATATATATATATATATATATATATATATATATATATAACGGGAAGCTTTATGAAAATAGACAAAAGACGAAGGCAGGTTTACGGAAATAAACAAAAGACGAAGGCAGGTGGAATACAAACATACAATTGTATTAGTATGGCGCTCAGGAAATATAAATAAAACAAGTCTTTAACGTTTCGAGCCTACGCTCTTCGACAGAAAGATACACAGAGAAGAAACACAGAAAGAAGGAGAGAAAAAAAATGCGTGCAGAGGCTAGCGAATCAACATGGCGATCTTATTTCGGCCAGAAGTCAAAGATCAAACGTAAGACGCAAGAGCGAAATTAGGGGAGATAATAGGGTTAAATGGCCTCGCTCCAACATAAGAGTGTGTGTGTGTGTGTATGAGAGAGTATTAGTGCGTATGAGAGGTCTGGACGTGTGTATGTATATATGATGTGATGTGTAAAGTCGTATGGTGTAGTGTAGAGAGAGGAGATGAGGGAAGAGGGGGAGGTAAGGGGGAGAGAGGGAGAAAGAAAGGGGAGAAGGGGAGGGGGAAGGGGAGAAATAAGTAGAAGAGAAGAGGAGGGGAGAGAAGGGGGAGAAGGAAGGAGAGGAGGAGGAGGGAGGATAGAGGGAGAGGGGGAGAGAGAGAGAAAGGGAGTGAGGGAGCAGAGAAAAAGAGGGAAGGGGAAGAGGGAAGAAGGAGGGAGGGAGAAAGAGGGAAGAAGGGAAGAGGAGTAGGGGTGAAAGGATGAAGGACTGAAGAGAAGTAGGGGTCGGGGGAGGTTAGATGAGGAGGGGGAGAGGGGGGTTAGATGAGGAGGGGGAGAGTTGAGACCAAATGGCGTATAAGAGCGAAGAGAGAAGATTAATTCCTGTTCACGGCGCAAACGGGAATCCGGATGGCCTCTGTGTAAGGGCAAACCGAACACAGACAGGTGTTGCAAGGAGTGACCGGTGGAGCGGAAATGGCGTGAGACCAGTGTGTCGTTCGCAAGGCGGATATCACGGAGGTGTTCCGCGAACCGGTCAGCCAAGCGGCGTCCCGTTTGTCCGATGTACAGGGATGGCAGAGAGAGCAGAGACGCAATAGATAATATTGCTGGAGGTGCAGGTGAAGGAGTTGATGATGCGATAGGGTCGATGATGGGTGCCAGTGAGGAGGGTGGTGTTGGAGAGGTAAGGGCAAGTGCGGCAACGTGGGCGGGAGCAGGGGAACGAGCCAGGTTGGGAGGTAGGATCAGGGAAGGAGCTATGGACCAAAAGGTCTCGAAGGTTATGGGCTCGTTTGAAAGAGGGGAGGGGTCGGTTAGGGAAGAGGTGTGAAGTGGACGGGTCGGACTGGAGATGACGGAAAGCTCGAAGAATTGTGCGTTGGAGATGTAGGGTCGTGGGGTGGTAAGTGAGGGGAAATGGGAGGCGGGAGACTACAGGGCGGGTTCGGGGAGAGAGAGCAGATACACGGTCCACGGAACGTGCTCTGGCAAGGGCGGTGTGGATAGTGGTGAGGGGGTATCCACGTAGGATGAAGTGGTGAGCCATACGTTGAGACTGAGTCTCAAAGTCATGGTCGTCACTACAGAGCCTACGTAGACGGAGGAATTGGGAATAGGGGATGGAAAGCTTGGTGTGTTCTGGGTGGGAGGAAGAGAAGTTGAGGTATGAGCGTGAGTCTGTGTGTTTGTAGTGAATGGAGGTGGTAAGAGTGGAGTGAAGAATGCTAACCGAAATGTCGAGGAAGGAGACAGAGGTGTTGGAGATAGTGGAAGTGAAGTGGAGGGCTGGATGGAAAGATTGAACGAAAGAGAGGAAGGAATCTAGATGTTCACGGGAGAGTGAGGTGGCACCGATAATATCGTCAATGTAACGACCATATAGTTCAGGAGTGGGACCAGTGAAATTAGATATATATATATATATATATATATATGTGTGTGTGTGTGTGTGTGTGTGTGAATGAGTGTATACCTACCCAGCCCGACAGATGGAGACAATCGATTACATTATATATATGAAAAATGACACCAACCACCTGCTCGTTAATGTACTTTATTTGAATCACGTTAACCTTAGTTGTTATTTTCACCAGAAAATAATTTTTTATAGCAACCAATGTATTCCGTACTTTGAAACGAGGCGACTGTTCTAAGCCCTACTTACTATCAGTCCAGCTGTTAATGCTTTAGCTTTGTTCACTCCCAATGGAAATTCTTGGCTTTATTTACTTAGAAAATATTGCGGTTAAAGGGGAATGTGAAATACCTTGAGGAAAGCTTCTCTGGAGTTTTTTTTTTCGCAGGGAAGAAACCAAAACAAGTAACTTAATGTCACACTGCCCAAAACTGACTGCGTACCCTGGGAAACGTTCTTTTCCAAGAAATGTATCCTAAATACTATGGTAAAAGTGAGTACTCACAATAATATTACGAATGAATAAGCGAGAGGTTGGGGGTGGCTAGCAGCTAGTTCGACCTAGTAGAAAAATCTACCAAAATGCCTCTTAAATCTATCCCCACTGTCGAGGAAATCAAGACCAAAAATATCTCCCCGTGGCCATCCAGTATTTTTAGAAATAACTAGGACCACATCGTCTCACTATGCCCTTCTTTTTTAGGGTGGTAGTGTGATACTAAGTAGATTTTGGACTCTATTCCCAGGAGGTCAAATGAGCTACTATCGGCCCTTTCTATTGGCTGTAATAATAGGATCTGGCCTTGTCACTAATAAGAATATTATTATTATTATTAATATCATTATTATTATTATTATTATTATTATTAGTAGTAGTAGTAGTATAGTAGTAGTAGTAGTAGTAGTAGTAGTAGTAGTAGTAGTAAGAGAGCAGAGCAATGCCATCAAAGTAACACTGGAGTAAAATATACGAAGCCCAATATACCCACCATGACTACCGTCTGATAAGGGTACATCAGGTACATGCATCATAACCATATGTGCGCGACATGTTAATCTTATATCAAGATAAACAGCACATGACCTTGCAGATGGGGAGCAGTTAGAATTTTCTTCGGGTTGAGTAGCCCTTCCCGCTCAAATGGTTCTTGAGTAAGCGTTGTTTAAGTGAAATATTCAAACTCCAAAGAATTCCTCTCAGCGCATGGCTAAGATGCTCCCCTACTACTTCTACTCGTGATCAGAGATGCACATACTGTCAGCACCAAAGGACATGCTCAACTGGTTAAGGTCAAACAACTGACAAACAAATGTGTGGTAATTGGCAGAATGTTTGCCCATCTGTTATAACAAGACAAAACAATGTACATATAATAATAGTAATAATAATAATAATAATAATAATATAATAATAATTATTATTATTATTATTATTATTATTATTACTATTATCATTATCATTATCATTATTATTATTATTGTTGTTGTTGTTGTTGTTATTATTATTACTATGCCCGTCAGCCTGGCAAGCACCCTTCAACTTTATACCATTGTGGACAAGTTAATTATTGTCGAGTTGTGAGTTTATTTTCCTGTTTTGTCCCCTAGTTTTAGGGGACAGGTCAATTAATTTTGTTTTTCAGTCATAGTTGTTTGCGTTTTTCCCACCAACACGGAGAAAATACAACAGAACACGGTGATGCTCATATGTGAGAGAGGGGGAGAGAGTGAGGAGCGTTACCAAACATCAATAAGAGAAAGTGCGAGAGTGGCAAACGACGGAACGCTAGAGAAAAAAGCAGACGACAGTTGTATTTTTGTTGAAAAACAGAACAAAAAAGATAGCAGGGCCAATTTGTCTTTGCAAATATGTCTTTACAAATATTCTATTGGTGCCAGTAGGGTGCATCCAGAAATTATGTTGTCTGTTGTCTCTGGATGTTCCCCGCATACGTGGCACGATGAGTTGCTTTCAAGTTTCAGAAAATGACTGCTAATTCCTAGTAGTAAGGTACTGATCCTGAATAGCCATATACTCATCAGTCTCTGGTTTGAAACGAGAGCACGTCAGCCATTGATGGGTAAGGATTTGGTCTACATCACAGCCCGAGGTTCTCCTTCGTATATTAGAGGTTGGTTTGGCTATATTTTTTTGTGTTGCCATGTCCAGTTGGGGGCACATTTTCTTCAGGTACTGGTTTGTCTAGCTGTATTTTTTTTTTTTTATTTGTCACTGAGTGCAACTTTCTGCTATTTTCAGGTTTCAGAACCAGCTTTAACATCCAGTCTTCTTTTCCCGGAAGGTATGCTGGGTTTATGTCTGCTTTTGCGTCATATATGGAATACATTTTCATCAGCTTTCGGATGCGTCATATATGGAATACATTTTCATCAGCTTTCGGATTTTGACATCAATTTTGATCACCTCGGAGATGGACCGGTTTACGACATTGACCGGTTTACAACATTGAATTTGTAATTGATTTCAGGTACAGTCAGCGTATTTATGGCCCCAATTTTGCTTTTTGGCATTCAACGTGGTTTTCAGAATAACTTTTACTCTCCTACAGTAATCTTTCCTTTTCTCTCATTAGTGAGTGTTTAATCCCATTTCTTTCACATTCTCCTACATACTTACAACCGCCCTTTATTATTATTATTATTATTATTATTATTATTATTATTATTATTATTATTTTATTATTATTGTTATTATTATTATTATTAATATTATTATCATCATCATTATTATTATCATTATTATCATTATAATTATTATTATAATTATTATTATAATTATTATTATTATATTATTATTATTTTATTATTATTATTATTATTATTATTATTATTATTATTATTATTATTATTATTGAGTGAGAGAGCAGTTCATGCCATCAAAGTGACACTGGGGTAAAATATACGAAGCCCAATATACCCATCATGACTACCCGTCTGATAAAGGTACACCAGGCACATGCATCACAACCATATGTGCGCGACATGGTGATCTCATATCAAGATAAACAGCACATGACCTTGCAGGTGGGGCCCAGTTAGAATTTTCTTCAGGTTGAGTAGCCCATCCCGCTCAAACGGTCCCTGAACAAGGGTTGTTTAAGAATGTTGAAAGAACCACCCATGTTTCCAGAGGTGAACTATTCAAACCCCAAAGAATCCCTCTCAACACATGGCTATGATGCTCCCCCACTACTTCTGCTCGTGATCAGAGATGCACATATCGTCAGCCACTAAGGGACATGCTCAACTGGTTAAGGTCAAACAACTGACAATATTATTATTATTATTATTATTATTATTATCATTATTATTATTATTATTATTATTATTATTATTATTATTATTATTATTATTATTATTATTATTATTATTATTATTATTATTATTATTATTATTATTTTTAGCACGCCGGGCAAAGTGCTTAACGGCATTTCGTTCATCTTTACATTTTGAGTTCAAATTCCGCCGAGGTCGACTTTACCGTTCATCTTTTCGGGGTCGATAACTTTAGTATCAGTCGAGTACTGGGTCGATGTAATTGATTAGTCCCCTCCCACAAAATTTCAGGTTTTGAGCCTTTAGTACAAAGAATTGTTATTATTACTGGATAAAAAGTAATCTTTTAAAATCTGTTAACGTTTTACGACGACTCAATATACGTTTATATTTTAAACTATAATGATTTATTCCTTGGCAGCATTGCGTCATGTTTTATTTCTTTTTCTAGTTCTTACAGTTTCCTGTTTTTCTTTAATCGCTACCTGCTATCGTCCTCCGCCGCTACCGCTTCCAACAGTCAACATAATTAGCTCCTCCCTCACGTTCATGTTCGTGTATCAGGTGAAACAGCTTTCTTATTATTGATGAGATATGCTCACAAATGGACTTTTCAATAGTTTACTCTGAACATTGTTGTTATGTGGCTATGCAGATGGTGTTTTCAAAACTGCCTAACTTTCGCTTCCTAACCGCTACTTCATTCTCTCTAATTCCCTGCTTTCTGCAAATCCATTAATTTTACTTTTACAACAAATAACGTTTCATAACAAATCATGTACCGTTTTAGCCGTAGTAGTATTACTACCGACGTAGACAGTCATTGCTGTTAGAAATTAAGGAAACTAAACAGCACCAGTGCAGTCACAGCTGGTAGAGAGAGAGAAAGTCGATAGCTCCCAGTTCACAGATTATTTTCTATATTCTCTGCCATGTGTCAGAAAAATTTGGTTTTGTCAGTGTAACTGAAAAATTAATGCTTTTGATTCAATTTCTAAGAGTCTACCACATTTCCAAACCATCACATGTTCTACAGAACTTTGTTTCTTATTCGTCTATCAAATGTTGGATAAACGTAAAATATTTCAAACATCTGACTCATATAGTTTACTATTTAGTTAATGAATAATACATTTTTACCTTGTGTTATGTGGAAGAGCGTAACGTAGTGGTTAAGAGTATTAGATTCATAGTCATAATGTCACAGGTTCGATTGCTGGATCGGTTGCTGCGTTGAACTCTTAAGCAAGGTACATAATTTCACATTGTCCTAGTGTACTCAACTTAAAATAAGCAACAGCTGAATGGAAGTGCGGTCCTCTCTCTCTCTCTCTCTCTCTCTCTCTCTCCAGCCGTCACATCCTCGATTCGAATTTCTTCCAAACTCCAATTTAAATGTCTTCTTGGTGTCGATTCAGTCTGCACCAGCCTCCTACAAATGAGAAATTTTGTACTAATGTGAGAAAATTATAATCATAATGTTCAGCAGACCATGTTTTAGTACATAAATATCCCATTTCCTGTATGTCCCCTTACCTTCAATAATTAACGAACTTTTATAGAGAATAAAGAAAAGGAAATTATTCTGATGTCAAACAGAGTAAAATCATCAGCTAAAAGCAACGGCAGATTTTGGTTTCAGACGTAAATTTAGATTAAAATCTCTCACAATTTCCTGACTTGTGAGCATGATATTTAGTCAGATTTAATCTGACCCATGTATTTAAACCTCTCCGCTTTAGATCTAACGTTCAACACATTTGTTCATTAGCTTTATGGCCATATCCATTACTTTCGACTATAAATGAAAACGTTCTTCCAAATAAACACACGATCATTCTGTCAAAACACTAAAGCTAAAATATTTGACAATCAAAGAACTCTCTTATTTCGGTTGTTTATAAAATATGACTTTAAACTGAAGAGATGCTGGCCAACTGTGTATCAGTTATTGACAGGTGTATTCATTGACACACAATATAATATAAAATAAGGTGAGCTGAAAAGTTCCTGGCTTTAAGGGTGTCGCGAAAGGCTTGGTTGGCAGTTCAACCTTCCAAGTTCTTTTACAGAGCTTAGAAAAACTTAAGGACCGCTGCAGTAAGTGTATGAATCTGAAAGGGGAATATGTTGAATAAAATCCCAATTAATTGATCCTCCCGTATTTTCTTTTACTCAAAGCCAGGAACATTTCAGCATCCCTCGTATAATATAACATTAGATACACTATGTCTATCTTTCGCTGTTTCTTTACATTTTGTGTCAATATTTTGTTGAAAGTAAAACTAAGAGGGAAGAAATGAATCATCAGAGCAAAATAGTGGTCCCTTTTGTCAATTTTTATCTACTAATGCACTGTTGAAGACTCCTTCTTACTGTTCGATATTAGTATATATGTGGGGAGGGGAGTGTATGTACAAAACGACGGTTGTACCGAAAGTTATGCAGACTTGGGTAAATTTCCTATCTAATATAGGTCGTTCAACCTACACGTTGGTCGAGTAACTCTTACTTCGTAATATTTCTTCTTCTCGTTCTTTTTTATTACAAGCAAATAATGGGTTCCAGTGAGAAGTAATGTGCCATCATAGATTTACTGACCACTAAGGTGATAATGATGCAGGCTGTCCGACATTCAGAACAGAACAATGTGCACAGATAGATGAAGAAATTTTAAAGAAGGGAAAACCAGCACTGAAAATAAAACACAAAATGAGAGACCATCAACTGCGACCATTGACACGAATCACCAGCAAGTGACCGAATTGATTTGTGCGGATAAACGAGTCACAACTAAACTATGGTCACAATACATTTCAGAAGATAGTGGAAGACTTTGGGTATCAGATAGTGTATGCAAACTGGGTACCTTAGTAGTCGACAATCCGATTTCAAGGAAAGAAGGGTGGGAATTTGCTCTGAACTGCTAGGAGTGTCTAAAGCTAATGAGGATAGTTTTTTTTTCTAACCTGATGACACAGGATGAAAAATGTCCCGTCATTATGATCCAGAAATAAAGGCTCAGTCTAGGGAATGGTGATCTACCTTTTCTCCAAAGCCGAAGAAGTCCAAGGTTTAGCGGTCAGTAGAGCAAATTACTGTGAGTGTTTGGGGGATGATATGGGCAGTATTCTCTTTGATTTTCTGGAACGTGGCTGTACTGTGAAGAATGAGGAATATATTGAGACACAGAAAATACTTAAAGAAGTCATTGGGAGGAAGAGACCAAGCAAGAATCTGGTAGTGGATCGCATTCAATGCACAACCATGGCAGTGCGTAACCACACATATCTCTGAAAATAAATCAAGCAATTGGCAAGTTGGGCTGGTCAGTGTCTAAGAAGTGAATTACAACAGTGTGCACCTGAAATTTTCAAAGAGTATTTGAGAACTGGGGTTCAACGAAGGCGCAAATACCTCGCTTGTGATGGAGACAATGTTGAATAATAACGTTGTATTGAGGAAGAGTTACTCTAACACCGTGTGCAATTAGAACGGCCTGTGTCAGTTAATGTAATAGTTATATCCAGTGTTGGTTCACTTTTGTTAAAACCTCGTGTATACTATCTTTCCAAAGCTCTTTACCGAATGTCTAAAAATGCTCATGAGGGACACTGACAGGAAAGGTGATGTAAACATCAATGGCAAACAACTAACACATTGTACTCATTGTTGAAACTACAGACCAGCTGCAGACATGTTGACAGAGCTGGACAGTAGGTTTTAAAATGAAACGCATGAATGCAAAATATATGCAGTCGGAAGACGTTGCACAAGGCCAAATAGAGATGGGAAGCGATGAAATCGAACGGGTTGAGGAGTACGTCAACTTAGGGCACTCAGTAAATATGCACCGAGGTATGGATGCCGAAATTTTAAAGAGAATAAATGCAGGATGGAAGGCATTTACCTCAATAAAGGATGTGGTCAAAACAAAGATAGACAATACAATACGTACCAAACTCTTCAATGGCATCGTTCTACCTGCGCTCTTATAAGTGAGACGTGAGCTACAACGAAGCGGACTGAACATCAATTGGCTACGGTGCAAAGGGCCACGGAAAGAATCTTGCCAGGAATATCATTACGAGAACATATTCGAAGTGAGATAATTCGAGAACGGAGCGGAGTGAACGACGTGATCGGAGAATACCGAAAGCACAAGTTCCGGTGGGGTGAATATATTGCAAGATTCACAGACAACGAGTAGACCCGCGCAGCTGTCGAGTGGTATCCACGAGATCGGTAAAAGTAACTTGGAAAGGCCTCCATGATGATGGGAAGACGATTTAGTTTAGCGTATTATGTCAATATTGAAAAGAATGTCGTAATCAAGACAGAATTGGACACGTATTGTGACCAGCGGTGTACAATAATATCTGATGGTCTGGTCAACATTGTGATACTGGGATGTGTGTGTGTGCGCGTGCGTGTGAGTGTGTATGAGTATGTGTGTGTGTGTGTCTGTCTGTCTGTATGTATAAATACGAAGAGAGAGAGAGAGAGAGAGAAAGAGAGAGGGGAGAGAGAGAGAGAGAGAGAGAAATGCAGGGAGTGTAAAGACATCGATTATATATATGAGCATCAATAAGGCGGAGGGAAAATAGACCGAAGAAATGTTGTCTGCTGAGTACAAATACAGCAATATAGTGAGTTGAAAAACTTCAATGACGTTTTTTATTTTGCTTGCAACCAGGGATCAAAATTTCTCCCTAGATGTATTTAATATCTAAAACCCTCAAAAATAATAAAAAGTAAGGATCTTAACTCCATTAGTATAATTTCATCCAAATAAGGTGGGTTTTTTTTCTAACGCTTAATTCATTCTCTGAAGCATTGCAGCTTTAAGATTGAATACATATATCAAAGAACTATAGGACTTGTTTACCCATTAAAGAAAGGCTACTGGTTATAGGAAAGACAGTAGTTCAAAAGCTTGGCGCTATTCAAGACGCTAGAAATGTATGTCTGCTTTATGTACAGTTTACTTAATTTGGGGATATGCCTGTGCTAAAATAACCAGTTTATTTTCGCCAGCGAAAGCATAATTATAACTGTCGCATTACAACATTACAGCCCAGTTTAAATCAACAACATTAAATGCAAGAACTGATGGACTATTGCAACAGAAGCTACATCATTACTACAAACAATAACATCGTAACAGTATATGTATATATATATATATTATATATATATATATATATATATATATATATATATATATATGTATATATATACATGTATATATATGCGTGTATGTATGTGTATATATATATATATATGTATAGATGTATGTATATATGTGTATGTGTGTACGCATGCATGTATGTATGTATGTATGTATGTATGTATGTATGTATGTATGTATGTATGTATGTATGTATGTATGTATGTATGTATGTATATATGTATTGCACTCCTTCGTTTTATAAATAGAACACTCTTGTACGTGTTAAGTGGTTTATTTTAAACTCACAATTAAAAAGTCACTATCATAACCCTTCCTACTTGAGTTTTGCATTGCTTGACATTTCTCGCAACAAGTATTTATGTCCGGCCATTTGTAATGGAAGCAAATAGCAAATGTTTTGACGTTTCAACTAGATGCAGAGAGGGTGAATGGGGGGGGGAGTGAGAGAAAGAAACGGACTGACAAATTTACGGAAGGAGTCGGAATGCAGAGAGTTAGAGCAAAAACGAACGCGTTAAAAGAATGTTGCAAACCGTTATCTATGTTATCTACTTTTTGTGTGTGTTTTGTGTTGTTTTCTTTTGCCTGTTATGTTTAGTAACCAGTTCATATATGAAAGGGTTGGTTTTGTTTTCGCTTTTTAGAGGGATAGGTTAGTATGAAAACGAAATGTGTTTATTCTAAATTGTAGAAAACTAGGACCCAATTTGATGTTGTGTGTAACAGGGTGGTGCATATAAAGAAAGATCATGCATTATCAGGAGAGAATGCCAATGTTGAGTTA
Source organism: Octopus sinensis (assembly GCF_006345805.1). Classification (NCBI taxonomy): domain Eukaryota; kingdom Metazoa; phylum Mollusca; class Cephalopoda; order Octopoda; family Octopodidae; genus Octopus; species Octopus sinensis. The sequence goes on along the minus strand of NC_042998.1, from coordinate 147,196,016 downwards.
TTTCTGTTCCAGCTATAACGTCACCAGTATGGTAGACAGTATGGTGGACAATATAGCGGACAGTGAAACAAGCTGTTCTGAAAGTTATAACTAAATGAATTTTTTTTAACTAAATGAATTTTTTTACTATAATGACGTACATATTCGTTCTTAATACGTTCTGGCAGACTCGAACCTGAATATGTTAATCACTATCAAAATATTTTGCAAAACATGAAGCTGAGGTTTTGGGAATTTTTTTCTTTGCAGTACTTTGTACAACAATGATAGGATACGACATGGCGGTCTTTCGGCTGACTGTTCATTTGCATTGAACAACCACACTAATTCATTTTAGCCAGTAGTAGTTATCTAATAATGAAAGCTTAGTTATTAGGCTAAGTGGTTAGGGTATTCGCCTCACGATCGTAATGTCGGGAGTTCGATTCCCGGCGGCGCCTTGTATCCGTGAGTAAGTAAGTTCAATTCATGTTGTTTCAGTCCACCCAACTGGGAAAGATGTGTAGTACCTGTATTTCAAAGGCCAGCCTTGTCACATTCTGTGTCACGCTGTATCTCATTTAGAATTATGTTAAGGTTACATGTGTTTGTGGCGTGCTCAGCCGCTTACACATTAATTTCATGAGCAGGCTTTTCCATTGATTGGATCAACTGGAACACTCGTCGTCATAACCGACGGAGTATCAGTCATAGTTATCTGATATTCCTCATAGAAAAGTAACTGCATATTTGATTCACAGTTAACTTCGATTAACAGTTTTGTGTTAATAATTAAACAGAGGAAGGCGGCGAGCTGGCAGAAACGTTAGCACGCCGGGCGAAATGCGTAGCCGTATTTCGTCTGCCGTTACGTTCTGAGTTCAAATTCCGCCGAGGTCGACTTTGCCTTTCATCCTTTCGGGGTCGATAAATTAAGTACCAGTTACGCATTGGGGTCGATGTAATCGACTTAATCCGTTTGTCTGTCCTTGTTTGTCTCCTCTGTGTTTAGCCCCTTGCGGGTAGTAAAGAAATAGGTATTTCGTTTGTCTTTACGTTCTCAATTCAAATTCCGCCGAGGTCGACTTTGCCTTTCATCCTTTCGTGGTCGATAAATTAAGTACCAGTTGCATGCTGGGGTCGATCTAATCCACTGGCCCCTCCCCAAAAATTTCGGGTCTTGTGCTTAGAGTAGACAGGATTGTTACCATTATATTGTTTACACGCCAGGCGAAATGCTTTGCAGTATTTCGTCTGTCTTTACGTTCTAAGTTCAAATTCCGTCGAGGTCAACTTTGCCTTTTATTCTTTCGAGGTTGATAAATTAAGTACCAGTTTCATACTGGAGTTGATCTAAGCGACTGGCCCCTCCCCCAAAACTTCGAGTCTTGTGCCTTGAGTAGTAAAGAATAATTAAACAGAGGTATAGTTAGATGTCGGTTTCTTAAATGCTTTGACCAAGTGTAAGAAATTTATTGGTGAAGAATCACATAGATTAATTAACAGTTAACAAACATCCATTAATCAAGGCTACTGTTCAACGAACTTGTATTCTATGTTAAACAGCTAAATGTTGAGAGGTACTGGTAGAAAAGCTTTACAATGGTCTTGTGTTCATTGCTATATGGCCATAAATTTGATCGCTGGAAGACATATCGGTTAATAAATGTTTGTTCATGTTAAGACAAGCCATTCATTCAGTTTCCATGCAGAAGACTTGGTCAACAATTATGTCGTCTATTAAAACCATGCAATCAGTTCTAAAACAGAAGGTTCCGTTAATTCACATGGTGGCAACGCTGAGGGTGTGGGGAAGGTGGTGAAGCTGGTGATGGTGACAATAATGGGAAAATAGAAGAAGAAGAAGAAGAAGAAGAAGAAGAAGAAGAAGAAGAAGAAGAAGAAGAAGAAGAAGAAGAAGAAGAAGAAGAAGAAGAAGAAGAAGAAGAAGAAGAAAATATCCCGAGAACGGAGTGAAAACGGAAAATGATTAGTCGAAGCTACAACTTCTCCCAGTAACGAAGTCTTACTAGAGGAAACGACCCAATTCTTTGACTGAAATATTCCACTCACAGACAATACTGTTGATAGATTATTTCCGTCGACTTTCCTTTGTCTCAATATTTCACACAGATTTCGGTAACAAAAGCCGTAGAACAAGAAGTAAACTTCCGGTCTATAGAATATGCGATTCAGTTTCAAACCTTGGTTACATCTACGGCTCTTTATTTGCGGGCCCTGATGTATTTAAAGAGACGAAGCAAACGTCACAATATATCTTTTACTTGTCTCAGTCACTAGACTGCGGCCAAGCTGGGGCAGGCTCTGCATTGAAGAGTTTTTTGCCGAAAAGAATCGACCCAGTACATTTCTAACCCTGGTACTTATTCTATCGGTTTCTAAGGCCAAATCACTTATGGGTATGCAAACAGACCAGCACCGCTTGCCAAGCGGTGATGGGAGACACACACACATACATATATATATGTATATACATATACGTGAAGGCGTATGGCTTAGTGGTTAGGGGTATTCGCCTAACCATCGCAAGGTCGTGAGTTCGATTTCTGGCGACGCGTTATGTCTCTGAGCAAGACACTTTATTTCTCGTTACTCAGCTGGCAAAAATGAGTAGTACCTGTAGTTCAAAGGGCCAACCTTGTCACACTCAGTGTCACGCCGAATCTCCCTGAGAACTACGTTAAGGGTACACATATCTGTTGCAGTGCTCAGCCACTTGCCCGTTAATTTCATGAGCAGGCTGCTCCGTTGATCGGATCAGCTGGAACCCTCGTCGTCGTAATCGACGGAGTGCCAGAATAATAAAAATAATATATATATATAATGGGAAACATAATTTATCTCTGGATGTATGACTAAAATAAACGTGAGAGTGGTCCTGCTGTTTTAGTGTAATCAATTATTTCAATGTGTAATTAATATTTCGGGAAGCCATAGAAGCGTTTAGATATTTCAGCTGAAATGAAAACCTGAAACGAAGAGATTCGCGAGAAAATTCTTATTAGCTTCAGCTTTAAATGAGTTCAAATTTCTGGTATCGATGAAATACCAGCCACATCAGAGGGACAGATAAAATACCAGTTATATTAAAGGGTTTGATGAAATACCAGTTATATAATGAGGGTTGATAAGCTGCTAGTCATGTACTTGAAGGAATCTATTGTGCATTTCCCTTGTATATTACTGGGTGATGGGGGAGCAACGATTATGGAAAATTAATAGCTTGAGGCTTTCATGTATCAAGTGTACTAATAACTATTATCATTTATAGGCGAGAGGGCAGCGAGCTGACTGTATCACTTGTGTGTCGGACAAAATGTTAAGTATCATTTCTTCCGGCTCTTTACATTCTGAGTTCAGATGTGGCCAAGATCAAATTTGCTTTTCATTTTTTCGAGATCGATAAAATAAAGTGCCAGTCAAGTACCGAGGTCGATGTAACTGACTTACCGTTTCTCTCAAAATTGCTGAAATGCCATCGTCCTTCCCCCGCCCTCCGATTGTATAGGCAACCAAGATTGGAAACTTTTGCTCTAGTGTCATCGTTACAACCAAGTTACCAAAACATATCATGCTTGCTAGCGGGAATACTTTAGAAACAAAAGACACAAGGATAGGCTAAGGCGACTAAGGGTGCTAGTCAACGCAAGCATTGATAGAAATAAGAGTCAGAACAACTTAGCCACGACGAAGCACTCATCTAATGACTGACAAGGGAGACAAGCTCCCTACGGCAAGCGAGACAGAGGCAGATCACGTTAGTGACGTCGGTACTTGTGTGTGTGTGTGTGGTGTGTGTGTGTGTATGCGTGTGTGTGTGTGCATGTGTGTGTATGTGTGTGTGTAGATATAGATATACCGATAGGTAGGTAGATAGATAGATACATACATACATACATACATACATGCATGCATGCATACATACATACATACATACATACATACATACATACATACATACATACATACATACATATCTGCAAGCCACCACCACCATCACCATCAAACAGGAAAAATAGACCTCAAAATATGAGTATATATATATATATCTTGTGTGTATATCTAGATTTTTACGACTGTTACTGGTGAAATTAGCGCACCATATAAAGTGCCATCATCCAGACCACCTCGAGCGGAAAGTGATGGGCTTACTATAGTATTTAGCGGTATTGCTGGCAGTGATATACAGAGCAAATGTAAGAGAAATTATGATAAACACCATTGATTCCCTACGCACATTTTGTCTTATTTGGGTATTTGCATTCATGGAGCATTTAGATGCAGAACCACAATAGTTCTTCAGTCGAATGCCGAATTACGTTATGCTAACACAGAAAAACAGCTTGTTTTTCTGGTGTGTATGCGTGTGTGTGTGTTTGTATTTAATTACAGTTCGACTCAGCTCCATATAACTTTCGAGGTTTCGAGGGCGCGTAGGAAGCGTCCATTTCATCAGTTATCAGGAGAAGTGTAAAAGGTTTGAGAGAAATTGAAGATGGCTTGTAGCTATTAGGTTTCTACTGGTCAGCTCAAGTTACGTGTTGTTAACCGCAGACAGTCACCATCAACGACATCAGTTTGTTGTATTGGTTACCGCACATGGTAGGATGGGATGCTAGCGCGGGTCAATAATTTAGTCATCATTCAGTCGTCATTCGTTCATATTAATGGCAGCAGTCTTACGTTAGAGTAATCAAAATCGATTATATTGGATTTCAGATTATATTGTGTTGAGTAACCAAATTTGATTATTATTTCATTCTCCCTGTTGATGGATACCGCAGGTTGATAGAGTATGCGCAGTCTCTCGCAAAGACAGAGTTGGTAATTGAGAATTACGGGTGAGTACGGTGGGAGTGTCATGCCAGTGTAGTGTCTTGTGATGCCCTTGGGCGATGTGAGGGTGGTTCTGTAGACAACAGCCTTTGAGAAGTAGGATCTTCCTAGTAGGCAGTTGGTACGGTTTTGAAAGTTAAAGACTGGGTTGTGGATTGGGAATTGCGTAGATGTGCTTTGTGACTATTGTAACGTGTGACGTTTGAAAGGATGTTGTCTAAACAGAAATTACCGAGCTTAACGTTGTAGGGATTGAATAGTTCATACTTATGGGTGCAAGGGAGATTCTTTTTAATAAGTGTCAGGAAGCTACTGTCTATGTTAGTTGAAACTTCTTGTTGAATGGAGGATTGTGTGTGTGTGCCCGTGCGTTCGTGTGTGTGTATGTCTGTGTGACTGGAACTTACTAGACTAACTCCAGAATTACGTACCTCAATACCTTTGGGATTCTTATCTTAGCTTTGAATGACAAAAACAATGTTCTTGCCTTTTCTTGTAGATGCCGTTCTTCGTGGGGAACAACTTACATGCGTTATCTTGCGAATAATATAGTGCAGCAATAAGATAAAACATTACTACTACTACTACTACTACTACTACTACTAGCTTTTTAATTAATGTGCAGTATGTTGGTATCGGGCAGTGGCAAAAAACTATTATTAAATTATATTTATCAATCTCTCGCCTACTTTTCATTATCTTTGTTGTCAACAGCCATCTATCTCACCACCTCTGTAAAACGCACCTAATTTCCAGGAGAATAAATAGCAGGTAGAAGTAATACTTGTTTCAAATTTTTGACACAAGGCCGGCAATTTAAGTAGGAAGAAGGAGGTGGGGTAGTCAATTACATCGACCTCAGTGGAAAATAAAGTTTAATCGCAGATTTTATACTCTAATTCCGCATGGAACTTATTAACACTGCCATTGAGAAGCAATAAAAAATAGAGCTATTTATTTATTCATATTGTGACCCTATGAAGTCAAAGAATAGGGAATATTAAAATCGGGAATGAAGGGAAAATATCTGACACAATTTCATTGAGATCAAATGTGGTGGTGGAGGTGGTGGTAGTAGTGATGATGGTGATGGTATCGATGGTGAATGTGATGATGATAGTGTTAGTGATGGTAATAGTGATGATGATAGAGGTGATTGTGGTCATGGTGGTGAAGGTGTTGATGTTGGTGTTGATGATGTTGGTAGTAGTAATGGTGTTAGTGATGGTGGTGATAATGAAGGTGTTGGTGGTGGTGGTGGTGGTGATGGTAGTGGTGGTGATAATAATGATGATGGTGGTGGTTGTGGTGATGGTGGTGGAGATGGTGGTCTTCATGTTGGTGGTAGTGTTCGTGGTGTAGATAGTGTTGGTGACGACGGGGATTTTTCTACTGAAGATGTGTCCTATGTGTGTGTTTTTAGGAGCATAACCGTTCGTTCGTGTGCACTTAGAAACGTTTCTTATCGCATCCGACCAGATTTCTAAAAATAAACTGCCATATTTGTACAATTCCAATTCACCGCTTAATAAATAACATTTAGTGCGCCCCCTGTTATTTTAGGTTTTTAGACCGTCTGGATGGTGGGGGGGGGGAGCACAAGCTGTAACTAAATCGTCATCAAACGACAAACGCCTCCACTCTCATCATTACCATCGTCGTCGTCATCATGATTATCGTCATCATCAACATCATCATCACAAATATCCCTAGCACCACTATAAAAACAACGACAGCGGCATTATTACCGTCATCATCATCACTATCACAACCACCACAATCATCACCACCTCCACCATCACCACCTCTACCGTCATCACAACCACCACCACCATCACCATAATGACCGACCACTATCACGTAAACTCCAACATCACCATTGCAATCATCAACATATTACTATTATTATTAGTTAGAAGGAGATAAAGTGAATTAGAGCAACGTAAAATGAAGTGTTTTGCTCAAGAACACAATGCACCGCCTGGGTCGGAATTTGAAACAAGATGCGGTTAGACTTCTCGTGGTATGAGTGCAGTGAAGGTGCATAACTCAGTGGGTAGAGCGTCAGGCTCACAATCATGAGATAATGAGTTCGATTCCAGGACCGAGCTGTGATTTGTGCTCTTGAGCATGACACTTTATTTCACGTTGCTCCAGTTCACTCAGCTGTAGAAATGAGTTGCTGTGTCACTGGTGCCAAGATGTATCGGCAAGCTGGCAGAAACGTCAGCACGCCGGGCGAAATGCTTAACGGCATTTCGTCTGCCGTTACGTTCTGAGTTCAAATTCCGCCGAGGTCGACTTTGCCTTTCATCCTTTCGGGGTCGATAAATTAAGTACCAGTTACGCACTGGGGTCGATGTAATCGACTTAATCCCTTTGTCTGTCCTTGTTCGTCCCCTCTATGTTTAGCTCCTTGTGTATCGGTATCGGTGGCGTGGAGAGGGGAGGCTGGTATGCATGGGCGACTGCTGATCTTCCATAAACAAAATTGCCCGGACTTGTGCTTCGGAGAGTAATTCTCTAGGTGCAATCCCATGAATATTCATGACCGAAGAGGGTCTTTATGAGCACAAGACCAAAGAGATTTATGAACACATCCCACCCATCTCTATTTTGTAGCTCAACGCAAGGTAAGCTTTACTGGCTACTGTTATCGTGATGAACAACTCGGCCATATCTCTCTCTATATAAACGGCAGTTTGTCTGTGCGTTTTCTGTGTGTCTGTTTTCTCGTACCCTCACTCTGACCACGGCTTTCAACCGATTCTGATGAAACTTGACACACACATAGCCCAATGTCATAATTCAAAACTAACGCAGCGAAAATTTTGAAAAGTTCCCCCAGTTCTGAAAAAGATCGATAAATTCGACATGGGGTCGAGAAAAAGAAACCCAAACCACAGACCGTCTAGGGGACGCAACTCCACCTTTTCTAACTCTCAAAAAAAATTTACCATCATTTTTTTTCCATTTTTTTGCTATTTTTTGGCTATAACTCTCTAAAAATGCTTTATAGTTATTTCCCTTACAAACCTGAGCAACGCCGGGCGATACTGCTAGTCAGATATATTTTGGAGACTTCAGCAATCTAATAGATAATGAAGACCACCCAACTACATTGATGTAATTGGCAGATACACATATAGCATAATGTGGAAGATATATCAAAGCTACTGGGGACAGAGATTTCTGTCGCAGGTTTGGAAAATGTATCTCGACTGCGGTCATTTGTAGAACAATAAATGAATTCTTAGCTATTATTATTTTCCAATGTATGTTCATGACATTTTTCGACTCCAACTTAAGCCACCTTTTACGGTGTTTACGCATAAAAAAAAAACTGAACGTCGCAACTTTTCAATTTTAAGAAAACGTTATGGCTTCACACATTGTCATTAAACGTAGGCGTAGTCATGGCTTTGTGGTTAAGAAGCGCGCTTTCAACCACGTGGTTTCAGGTTCAGTCCAACTGTGCAGCACCTTTTGTTTTGTGTCTTCTACTATGACCCCGTACCGACCAATGCTTTGTAAGTGAATTCGGTAGGTGGAAACGGTGTTGAAGCCCGTCGTATATATATATATATATATATGTGTGTGTGTGTGTGTGTATGTATGTATTATTTACGTCATAATAATATATAAACCTCGAGAGGACGTGAAATAATTCGTTTATTTTTTGTGAGGCGTTAATGGTTGAACTCGAAGAGGAAAACTATCTACTTCGAGTTCAACTGTTAAAAAACGTATTACATATACAGAGTGCGATAGGTAAATTGTCGCCATTTTATATTTTTAGTTTCACGCATGTCCATTGTTTGCTTTTAATTTTCACGACTACACAGTATAGTAGGGTCAGTTGGGCACCGTCTGTGAGAAAACCAACACCAAGATGCAATTCACTCTACCAGAGATTTGGAAACGACTTGCTGTACTACTTGACATTTGCGCCGAAAGTGATAAAAATCAAGCATTCAGTCAACATCATGGTGTTTGGAGTGATCACTAGTGATGGCGACATTATGCTTCCATTCATCTTCCCACACAGCCTAAGACTCAACACGGAGGCCTACCTCAAGTGCCTGAAGGAGGTAGTGCAGACACGGGGGAAGAGGGCGGCTGCTGGAAGACCCTATGTCTGGCAACAGGACTCTGCAGCATGCCACACTAGCAGGAGAACCCAGTCATGGCCGTCAGACAATTTCTGCGACCACATCACCCCAAACATCTGGCCACCTAACTCCCCAAACTGCAAACCTCTTGATTATTATGTGTGGGGGGCAGTTGAGCGAGAGACCAGCAAAACTCCTTGTAACACCAAAGATGTACTGAAAGCAAGGATTATGGCAGCATTCACCAGCTTAAACAAGGGGACCGTCCAAAATAGTTGCAGGAGATTCCAAAGCCGTCTGGAGACCGTAGTTGAAGTCAATGATGATTTTATTGAATAAATTTGCTCTTTAGTGTTTCAAGATATTTTAATGTAATTTTAGTAAATATATCTGTTAAACTGAAATGTCAGTGTTATTTTCATTTTTGTGTATTTAGATGACAGTTTATTCATAGCACCCTGTATATACATGTGTGTGTGTGTGTGTGTGTGTGTGCGTGTGTATCTGAGTGAGTGTGTGTGTATGTGTGTGTGTATATATGTGTGTGTGTGTGTGTGTGTGTGTCTTTGTATTTGTGTCAGTCCCCCATTGCCTCACAACCGGTGTTGGCTTGGTTACGTGTGCGTTATCTAGAGGTTTGGCAAACGAGACCTATTGAATAAGTACCAGACTCGAGAGAAGAATAAACTAAGCACCGTGGTCGATTTGTTCGACTAAACCTTTCAAGGTGGTGCCCCAGCATGGCCGAAGTTCAGTGAATGAAACATGTAAAGTTTACATATTTCAGTCACTGAATTTCGGCCATATATAAGATTTTTATTAAAATCTTAGAAATCCACGTCTGTAGACATCTCGGATATGATAATGTACAGAAAGTAGCTGGTATCTTCTTTCTCGTTCTGTCTTTAGTATATTTATGTGTGCCGTGTGTGTGTATATATGTGGATTTGTGCATTATACTGTTCGTGCTTTTCCCCTTTTCATTGTACCTCTATTTATCAGGCTACGTAAACGTAACTTATTAATATATTTATCTTCTCTTACTTCTTTCACTCATTAGACCACGGACATGCTGGAGCATCACCTCTTCAGATTTTAGTCGAACGAAGTGACCCCAGTATTTATTTTTAAAACCTGATATTTATTCTATCGGTCTTTTTGCCGAACCGCTATGTTACGGGGACGTAAGCACACCAACACCGGTAGTCAAGCAGGGATGGGAGACAAACAGACACAAACACACACGCACACACACACACACACACAAACACACACACACACACACACACACACACATATATATATTTATATTCCAGCATGGCCACAGTCATTGCGCTGAAACGTATTAAAAAATAAAAGAATATATATTTATATACACGATGGACTTCTTTCAGTTAGCATCTACCAAATCCACTCACAACGCTTTGATCAATCCGAGGCTCTAGAAGGAAACTCTTGCCCAAGATGCTGTACGGTGTGACTGAACCCTGAACCATATGGCTAGGAAAAAAACTTGTTACCATACAGCCGCAGCTGCGCCTCGATGTAGCTTATAAATCTGTGAGTGTGTGTGTGTGTGTGTATGTGTGTGTGTGTGTGTGTGTGTGTGTGTGTGTGTGTGTGTGTGTGTGTGTGTGTGTGTGTGTGTGCATATACATAAATATTGGACAATAAGAATGAGTGCTCAACAGCACATTGCCGGATAAAGATTCTTTATTTGTGTCTTAAGTCTACCTTTGGTTTCATGTCAAGCAATACCTCAAAAATTACCAAAGCTATAACCGAGAACATCGGTTCTCGCCTCCATTTTGGATAAAACTAATGGTAGCCTTAGACACAAATCAATACACACACACACGTACACACACGCATACATATTGTATATATACATGTATGTGCGTATATTTAATACGATATATAATAATAATGATAATAATAATAATAATAATAATAATAATAATAATAATAATAATAATAATAATAATAATAATAATAATAATATTCCTAAGAAGGAATATATTCACAGACATGACAGAGTTGGAACCTACATACATTGGAAGCTATGCCAACATTATGGAATAACAACAGAAAAAAGATGGTATAGGCACACACCAGAAAAGGTCACAGAAAACGAGAAAGCAACCATACTCTGGGATATGCCGATACACACAGATAGAGAAATTAAGGCCAACAGACCAGATATAGTTGTCAGAGATCATGAAGAAAAAAAATGCTTTCTAATTGATGTATCAATACCGGCTGATGACAACGTGTCTCTAAAAGAAATGGAGAAACTCTCAAAATACAAAGACCTGGAAATAGAGGTAACTAGAATGTGGAATCTGAAAACAGAAACAATTCCTATCATAGTAGGTGCATTAGGCATGATAAAAAAATATTCAGACAAATACATAACAAAACACCAGGACTTACAAACACATAACATACAGAAAATTGCACTACTAGGCACTGCACACATCCTACGCAGAACACTTTCCATACAATAACCATCAGAGCATCACAACAAATCACAGCACATACCCAAGGCACACAGAGCTGCGCTCGGTAGTGAAGTGAAAGCACGCTATAAAAATAAAACTACTGAATAATAATAATAATAATAATAATAATAATGATAATAATAATAATAATAATAATAATAATAATAATAATAATAATAATAATAATAATAATAATAATAATAATAATAATAATGTGCGTGTGTATGTGTGTGTGTGTGTGTTATAGATTAGAACAAACAGTAGACGGTTGTCATTGTAGTACTCGGAGTTTCAAATGCCGGAGCGAAGAGCTACGATGCATTCTCGTCGGCTATTAATGGTTATTAATCGGCTTTTGAAACTCCGAGTACTATAATGACAACCTTTTACTGTTTGTTCTAATTTGTAACATATATAAATAGCCCTCTATTTCTCTAATATCGCGGTCTCATTCTTTTGTTGTTACATTTAATTATCAATATTATTATTATTATTATTATTATTATTATTATTATTATTATTATTATTATTTTATTATTATTATTATTATTATTAATAATAATAATAATAATAATATCATTATGGCCGCACTCAAATGAGTGAAACTAATAAAAGAATATATATTTATATATATATACATTCTTTTTGTATAATCACTTCCATGTAAACAGATTCATCTTACTGAAAATAAAAGGCGTATTGTGCATAAAAGCAGGTGAAACGCTGCAAGCAAATTAGACGGCCTAAAATAAGTGCAAACAAATGTAACGTGAATTTTAACTATTGAACACCTTGGTATGTTACTAATTCCATTTTCCAGTTGTGCTAGAGTAATCCTTTTTACTATGGTACAAGTCCTGAAATTTGAGGAAGCGGGATAATCGATTACATCGACCTCAGTACTCAGGTGGTACATATCTTATCAACTCCGAAAGGATGAAAGGTAAAATCGACCAAGGCAGAATTTGAACTCAGAACGTAGCGGCAGACGAAATACCACTAAGCATTTCGACTGGCGTGTTAATGATTCTGCTGCCTTCAGTTGTACTAGAATAATGATGTGGGATTTTGTTCGGTTTATTTCTTATAGAGAATGCAGTGTTTGTTCTTAAACGTATTTCCCGTGAACCCGACGAATTTTTTTTTTTTTCAGATACTTTTCAAAGAATGGACAAGATAGTTTGATTTGTCTTCTGAATGGAAGAGTGCTGCTTTTCCTTCGAGTTAAGGGAGTCGATGTTTCTATGGAACTACGCACTTTAAACACTGGTTTTACTGACATTTTGTAGTATCTGAGTTTCATAGGAAAGGAGTTTTTGTAATCGACTCTTGGGTATTTCTTTTAATAAATGTAAGATAAAACATAGGTTTAGCGGATAGTTTTTCTTCCTGTTGTTATCTTTTAGCCCTAAATCAAGCTTAGATGACCAAACGTATGTTCAAAGGTATTCCAACCATGACTATCACAACCCTTCTCGGGTTTTGCATATCTAATACTATATTATTCAATGTTTTCCTACCTATTCTCAACGCCCGTGTGCAAATTGGACGAAATGTAGTAGTTATTAAAATTTCCTGTTAATTTATGTTCCAAATGCCAGATTAATAATAACAAAGTTATTTAGTACATACTTCATTAATTTCAAAATTACTTGAAACACGGGTGCTTAAAACCTTCCGTCAAAATTTCGCGTTAATTTCTGTTCCAAACATCAGCTTAATAATAACAGCTATTTTACTAAATTCTTCGCTATTTTGAAAATTAATTGAAACAAAGACAGTGTATTTTAACGATAACGGAAAGGTTAAGGGTTAATTTTAATCAAAGTTTTGAAAACTGATAGGCTGTTTTCTCTCGAATCCCTACGTGCCTATGTGCACAAAATTAAATTTTAATGAAGAACGTTTTGTCGATAATACTGAATATTTTATTACAGTATATATGAACTTGAAAATATTAAGTTCATTTCAGCATGAATCTCTGAGAGTTTATAAATGTGCATTCTGAGATAAAGCATGAATAACCTAACATTAAAGGTGGCCATTGCACAGATAATTCTCCATGTGACCCTTGTATTATTTATGTTTTCACACGCACGTTCACTCATCCACCCAACTTCTCTCAACACATATAGACACAAGTTCACAAATGAACAACACGTGCACATATATTCACGTGTTTAAAAAAAATGCTTAACCGTCACTCGCAAGCAGGTACGACCTTGTAGCTTGTACCACACTATCATTAATTGTTTGGAATGCCTGTGTAGTCGCGAGCTGACATAGACACCAACATGGTCATAGACTCAACGAAAGGCAGAGGATGTGACAGCTAGAGGTAGAGAGAACTACACCAGTAGTCAGCTGGTATACATTTTCAATAAGCTAGGAGCGAATGAAATGATGCACTTTACTCAAGGACATAGAGGTTCCGCCTTGCACAGGAATCAAACCCACGTCCGCGTGATCGTGAGCCCAATACCATAACCATGAAGGCCACGCAGCTAGACATGAGAACTAGCATCAATCTTATAACAACGAGAAAATAGTTGCCTTTGATTTCAGATCACAAGAATTATAATGTTGTTCCTTCTTTACACATGACTTTTAAATTTAGTTTAAATCTGACCCATACCAGGCACTGCATGCTATGGGAATTCAAAAAGGGCTCATTAGCAATGGAAGTGCCAAAAAAAATTATTCATCCAGTCTATGGAACGATGGCTTGGCCAATTTCACTCGGGACTTTTTTTTCTCTCAGATTCCCCTCGATCTGGACGATTAAGTTCTATCCCTACTGTGCTTCTGAAAACCGTGTTTTAGAAAAAATCAGAGCAAACGGCACGAAAATTAGCAAAATGGTTTAATTCAAGACATACTTCGATCATAAAACTCCTTTATGAACTAGGAAAAGTGTTTAAACTTGGTCAGTGAGTCCCTCATTATCTGATTGCTTTTTAATTAAATAGTAGCTCTCTTCTCGTCACTAAAGAGTAGACTTGTCACCGAACCTTTACTGGGTAGAGTCATCACAAGTAATGAAAAGTGGGATGCTTTATAATCATATCCATCGAAAATGACAATATTTTGTACCTAATGAAGTAAGACTGTCCATCTCCGAACCAGGACTACACCTGAAAATGTTATGCTCTGTGTTTGATGAGATACGAAGAGTGTTGTCTGTCACGAAGCGTTGAACCAAATCGAAACAGTTAATGCGGAGAAATATTGTCATCAATTGCACAAAAGAAATTGCGGAAGAGCGCCCATCATTTGCCAGTCGTAAAGGGGAATTGTTCTTACAACATAATGCAATACCACAGATTGTGCAAGTCACTCAAGAAAAGACTATGGCACAGAATACGGAAGGTTTTGCCTCGTTTTCCTTATTCTCCTGATCTTTCTCCATCTCACTATCATCTTTTCAAACCATTGCAACATTATTTGGAGGGAAAACAGTGTATAATTGTCACAGGTTAAAAATGATACTGAACGTTTCTTTGTTTCCAAACCTGAAAAATTTTACGCCCTAGGTATCAACAATTTTCAAATAGATGGGATTATGTTATCAATAATGAAGGGAAATATTATCTTCATTAAATATATCAGTTAAGATCAAAGATGCATTCGTTTCTTTCCCCTCTTGAAATGAGACAGGACTTTTTTTTTCAATCTAATGATTATATAATTTTTACATGGGTCAATGAGAGAATTACCAGATGCATTTATATTTTACCTGGTAATGGTTTGTTTATGTCCCCGTGACTTAGAAGTTCGGTAAAAGGAGACTGATAGAATAAGTACCAGGGTTCGATTTGTTCGACTAAACCCATCAAGGCAGTGTCTTAGCATGGCCGCAGTCCAACGTCTAAATAAGAGGTAGACTAAATAGAGGTAGACAGACAGACAGACAGATAGGTATTCGCTATGCTTGACCACTGAACTCAACACTTATTTTTTTCATTCTAACTCTATTTTTCTCTATTTATCTCTCATTCCTTTCTGTCGAAGAGTGTAGGTTCGAAACGTAAAGGACTTTTCCATTTTGCCCCAGCTTCAAACTAATACACTTGCTTGTTGTTCCTACACTTGTCTTTGTTTTTCTATAAATTTGAACAAGAAAGATAGATAGATAGATAGATAGATAGATAGATAGATAGATAGATAGATAGATAGATAGATATAGATATACACATAAAAATATGTGTATATTATGATGTACATAACTGAAAAGTATATGTATATATTTGACGCAGCTTCTGTACCCAAGTTGGTTAAAGATTAAACGTTTGATAGTGTCCTCTCTACTGGAACACGATAATAAGAAAACAACGTGTGTTCTGACGCCAAAACAGACAAGTTCTTCATAAAATCTATACTGGCTGACAGAGAAAAAGTATTTTAAAGTCTAGACAGAAGCAGACTTTCCTGTTCCCTCTCACATTTTTCTATTTTCTTTTCTTTCTCTAATTCTTCCCATCTCTCTCTCTCTCTCTCACTTTCTCCTTCTCTCTCTCTATCTCTTTCTTTCACTTTCTCTCTTTATATTTTGTAAAACTATTCCATCCTTCTTATTTCTCTGTATTTTTGTTAATGTGGCTTCCACCTATCCTCTTTCTCTCTTCTCTCTCTCTCTCTCTCTCTTTCGCTTTCCCTTTGCTGTCTGTCAGTCTATCTCTCTCTCTCTCTCTCTCTCTCTCTCTCTCTCTCTCTCTCAGTGCAATTTCCATTCGAGTAATTATACATATAAATTATGTACAATATATTACATAAATAGTCCAAGAGACATGACTGGAATTAGTAGAAATAGTTAAATGTTATGGCCAGTGCCTGATTTAATCTATAGGGTTGGCAGACTAAAGTCTAGAGTTCCAAACTTCAGGAAGCCTCCGACAATTAGAGCATATGGCATTACATTTATTCCATGGTTTACAATTGTTGCAACAACGTGCAGGTGACCAACCAAATATTATGTCAAAAGATATAGATGGTAACGACGATTTCGTCAGGTGTATTACGTAATGCATATCACATACTCTCCACCACCACCCTACCAGTCATTTAATCATAACCGATCGAAGAAATACAATACATAAAACACATTTCTTATTGCGCTTAAATAGGAAAAGTTTTACATTGGATCAGATAGATAGATAGATAGATAGATAGATAGATAGATAGATAGATAGATAGATAGATAGATAGATAGATAGATAGATAGATAGATAGACAAACAGACAGATACATACATACATACATACATACATACATACATACATACATACATACATACATACATACATAGGCGTAGGAGTGGCTGTGTGGGTTCATTGTTCTGGGTTCAGTCCCACTGCGTGGCACCTCGGGCATGTGTCTTCTACTTTAGCCTCGGGCCAACCAAAGCCTTGTGATTGAATTTGTAGACGGAAACTGAAAGATGCCCGTCGTATATATGTATATATGTATGTGTGTATATATGTTTGTCCCCCCAACATTGCTTGACAACCGATGTGGTGTGTTTACGTCCCCCTAACTTAGCGGTTCGGCAAAAGAGATCGATAGAATAAGTACTAGGCTTACAAAAATAAGTCCTGGGGTCGATTTGCTCGACTAAAGATGGTGCTCCAGCATGGCCACAGTCAAATGACTGAAGCAAGTAAAAGAGTAAAAGAGTATACTTACATACATGCACATAAGCACACCGTTACATATAAACATTCACGCACATTTCCTAGCAGTTTCTCTTCAAATCCAACACGAGGACTGAGCCAAAGTAAATATATCGATGAATCTATAATGATAAATAATCCTATGCATGAAAAAGGATGAAAATCGAAATAATGACATAAATATTCATTCTTAGTATCTTCCGTGACATTTGAACGTTGCATTCGTCTATAGTATACAACTTCTCGACCCAAATGAAATAAGGGGGTTTCGTAACACCGATGTATTTCGACCTGGTTGTGTCTATTTAGCTAAAGCTACACCCGGATTAATGAATCTAAACAAGAATTGGGTCTCTTGTTTATAGAATTCAACTCATTCAATAAAGGAATGAACAGAAGAACATCGTAGATGCTGGATCAAGGAGAAAAACATTATGGATGTTGCATCAAGAAGAACAACGTAGTTGGTACTGCGAAAGCGTCTGTCTAGATGGCTTTGGTTCAAAGGAGATGACGGGTGGGGTCAGTAACATGTTGCTTGAACACCGGTCAAGGCTTGACGAACCTAGGATGAGACACCTAGGTGACAGCGGGTATTGTATGACTCGAAACTACCAGTGACTCCTGGATACAGTACTGACGATTTATCCAAGTATTGCATCTATAGATTTATGTTGAACTAAAAGAAATGTATATCGTAGGCGACATTTCAAATTACATTTCAGGTGATTTCTTGCCAGAGGTAGATTGCGATTTCAGGGAAATTTGGTTGATATTTCTATCAAGGCGATCGAAAACGCAGAGGCTACCGATCGTTGATACATACGAATATGATTATGTGTACGTAAGTGCGTATGCATACTAATGTATGCGTGCATGTTTGTGCACTTACATATGTGTATGTTTCTGCTTACATAGCTGCTTGTGTACTGGCGTATGACAGTGTGTCTTTGTGTGTGTCTGTGAGTGTTCGTATATATCTCATCATACGTATGTGTATGTTTACATAGGTATTTGCAAATGTGTGCATGTGTGTGTGTGTGTGTGAGTGTGTGTGTGTGTATGAATGCCGGATTGCGAGTGTGCCTGATTGTGTTTGCCCGTTTGTGTGTGTGTCTGCTAGTTTGTGTTTACGTATATCTGCATATCTTTGTATGCGTGTGAGCGTGCGTGTGCGTGTGTGTGTGTGTATGTGTGTGCGTGCGCGCGAGTGCATCTAAAATGCCGATTTCGTATGCCTGCCGTCAGACAGAAGATTGTTCGTCTTAAAGCAAGAAGTGACTGAATGTTTTGCTAGATAAAAGTCGACATTACAGCATGACATAGTGTGTGTGTGTGGGAGAGAGAGAGAGAGAGAGAGAGAGAGAGAGAGAGAAGAGAGAGAGTGATGTAGCGTGTGCAGCTAAACGGAGCTTTGCGAGACGACCCGGATAACTTACTGCAAGAAAAGCCAGTTCACAAACACGTACGCGCACGAATACACATATACGCAAACACACACAAACACACATACACACAGACACCACGTGAACAACGTGCACACACAAACATGTGCATGTGCGAGTGTATGTGTGTGTGTGTGTGCGTGTGTGTCTGTGTGTGTAAATACATATACTATATATGAAGTACTTCTTTTGTTGATCTTTCTATCACGGAACAGTACTTAATATATGTAATGCATTTATAATGCATAGCTGCGAGCCGAGTGAAATGCTTAGCGGTATTTCGTTTGTCTTTACGTTCTGAGTTCAAATTCCAATAAGGTCGACTTTCATCCTTTCGGGGTCGATAAATTAAGTACCAATTGTGGACTGGCGTCGATCTAATCGACTTGCGCCCTCTCCCAAAATTTCGGGCGTTGTGCCTAGAGTAGAAATGAATATATTTACAATGTACTGCTCCGTGATATATATTATATGCATACATATGTGTATGTATATATATATATATATATATATATATATATTTATAATATATATATAATATATATATTATATATATATATATATATATATATATATATATATATATATATATAACGTAAGGTGTACTAGCCATCTGAATGTGGCTAGCCACTGGGGGTGGGGTGTTACTGATGCTTTTAGCCCCAGGCGATCAACGTCACCAGATGGACTTTAGACACTATCTCAGTGCCCTTGTGTTATTTGCAAAGGGAGGTCATCCTCCCTCGAAGACCTAAGTACTACATACGGACTATAGTTTCAAGGTAATTGCCTCTCGTCAACGCATGGTAAGCACCGGTCTTCGATGAAGGAGTCCCCTTGCAAATAATATATAACGTTTTTCACAGCAACCACAGCAATCACACATACTTTATTAACCCACCACATAAGAAACTTTAAGGTCAAACATATATATTATATATATATAGATATATATATATATATATATATATATATATATATATACTATATGTATGTATGTATGTATGTATGTATGTATGTACATATATACTAGCTATTATAATATATTATATATATATATATATATATATATATATATATATATATATATACAAATTGAGATAGGGGTTGTAATGCAACCCTCCCTGGGATAACATATATCCAATATACTGCTAGTGAAGTACCCAACAAAGTTAATACATAAATGTTAAGAATTGCGATGCAATTAATTCATTTACTATATTATATGGGCAAAGGTAAAATGTTTTACCACAAATTCATAATACAAAATAAGAAAATGGAGAAATACATCCAAATCAAATATCAATTACTAGATAATACCCAATCACATACTTTATTAAACCACCACATAAGAAACTTTAAGGTCAAACAACGCTAATACTAGTATTGCTGATAATGGAATCTATATATTGTTTTACTAGTATTAGCGTTATTAATAATAAGAATAATGATATTGGTAGCATTAGTGGTAATGACAATGGTAATGATGTTAACATTAATGACATTTTGGAAATTAATAAGAATTAATATAATGTACTCTTGACTCTGTATATCTGCATTTAGGTATTAATATGTGTATGTTTTTCTACATTGTAATATCACAATATTAAGTTGAAAAACTGTAACATTGAATGTGGAACATATGTATGTTTATTAATTTATATTATTTATATTATTATGTATATGTATATGTATGGGAGTATGAGTATATGCACTCATATGTATATGTATATGATTTATTATGGGTATGTACCCACACCTATATAAGTGTATATGTAATCTGATTTGTATCACATAATCTCCGAAGAGGCCTTAGGATATTTTTGTAAATGTCTCATTTATAACTACATATTGACCTACCATAAATGGCTAATATAAGTAAAATGAGACATACTTATCTGCATGGCCGAAACAGCTGTAAGATGTAGTTTATATTTATATTTAAATTTATTTATATTTATATTCTCTTATACATATTGTACTTATTGTATCACATTACTCCTTTATGTACACTCCTTTATGTACACTGTTTTGTTCTATATTATTATGTTTGACCTTAAAGTTTCTTATGTGGTGGTTTAATAAAGTATGTGATTGGGTATTATCTGGTAATTGATATTTGATTTGGATGTATTTCTCCATTTTCTTATTTTGTATATATATATATATATATATATATATATATTATATTATATATATATCTTTTTATCCCTTTACTAGTTTCAGTCATTTGACTGCGGCCATATATTATATACGACGTGCTTCTTTCAGTTTCCGTCTACCAATCCAATCGCAATGCTTGATCGGCTCGAGGCTATAGTTGAAGACATTTGCCCAAGGTGTCACGCAGTGGGACGGAACCCGGAACCATGAGATTGGGAAGGAAGCTACTAACCATACAGATACTGTATATATATATATATATATATATATATATATATATATTAACACACACACATACACATGTGCACGTATCCACACAAGTTCACAAAGTCGCGCGCGCGCAGACACACACACACACACACACACACACAACGCGCACATGATTGCAGTCTTGTCTACTACATAATATATATCTTGAAGTGATGTAGTGTAGAGGTTTGCTAACGGATCTGTGGTGGTAGTTGGGGACAAAGCTGTCTTTTGATGGTGTTATTAATTTATGATCTTTAGATAATCCACTCTTAAGATAACCCTCGTCGCTCTACCTACGGCCACTGCCATCGTTGTTACTGTCGCTAACACATCACCTCATCTCGTATACACCACTGTCCGCTTATCACAACCTTTATCTCCGCCAATTCTGTGTGAAGAACACTGCTGCTGCTCTTGCTGTTGTTGTTACTGTTGCTGTTGTTGATGATGATGATGATGATGATGATGTTGCTTTGCTGCAGCAGCTGCTGCTGTTGTTGTTAAGCAACAAGACGGGTAAGGGTGATTAGGTGATGGTCTAGGGCTTAGGGGGCGGGAGACCCCAGACCTTGGAAAAAAAAATTGGTCGTCTTGTTGTAGTCGTGAGCTCTTCGTTGACGCCCGACACCACTGGGAGGTGGCCCTCGAAGTCGCTGGAAATGGAGATCTCCAGGTCTAAATTCTTGAATGGCTGCTGCTGCTGCTGCAGTTCTGGGTCATCCCTTTATCGAGTAGACCTATGATGAAAAACTGCTATTGACTGCTGTTCCTAATAGACCGAACATACATATATACATACATTCGTTGGTTCGTATAAGTGTAGTGATAGCCATGGTAGTTAAGGTGTTTGGCTCTCGGTCATGAGGCAGTTGGTTAGATTCCAGATGGCGTGATGCGGCCTTCATTATTCGATTATTCTTATTTCTTTATTGCCCACAAGGGGCTAAACATAAAGGGTACAAACAAGGACAGACAAAGGGATTAAGTCGATTACATCGACCCCAGTGCGTAACTGGTACTTAATTTATCGACCCCGAAGGGATGAAAGGCAAAGTCGACCTCGGCGGAATTTGAACTCAGAACGTAATGGCAGACGAAATACCTATTTCTTTACTACCCACAAGGGGCTAAACACAGAGAGGACAAACAAGGACAGACAAACGGATTAAGTCGATTATATCGACCCCAGTGCTTAACTGGTACTTACTTAATTTATAGACCCCGAAAGGATGAAAGGCAAAGTCGACCTCGGCGGAATTTGAACCCAGAACCTAGCGGCAGACGAAATACCGCTAAGCATTTCACCCGGCGTGCTAACGTTTCTTATTTCTTTATTGCCCACAAGAGGCTAAACATAGAAGGTACAAACAAGGACAGACAAACGGATTAAGTCGATTATATCGCCCCCAGTGCGTAACTGGTACTTAATTTATGGACCCCGAAAGGATGAAAAGCAAAGTAGACATCGGCGGAATTTGAACTCAGAACGTAACGGCAGGCGAAATACCTATTTCTTTACTACCCACAATACCTATTTCTTTACTACCCCGGCGTACTAACGTTTCTGCCAGCTCACCGCTTTTACACAGCTATAAATGAGTACCAGCCTAATTAGTAATGGTGCAGCCCCACTCTCTGTCTTTCCCTTTCTCGCGCTCTCTCTCTCTCTTTCTCCCTTTCTCTCTCTCTCTCTCTCTCTCTCTCTCTCTCTCTCTCTCCCTCCCTCTCTCTCCAGCCGTCACATCTTCGATGTTCTTTTTGGCCAAATGTGTGAGATCCAAGAATTTGCCTTTGTCTCTTCGTGATTCCAATCACATCTAACAATTAGCGAAATTATTTTACATGGTACCAGCGCGTATTCGATCGCACCTGACGGCCATAGAGTACAGGTGGTGTCTGTTGGTGATAGTGAAGTCACAATTACAGAGCCAACGAGAGAGAGCCTCCTTGTGGTTGGCTTACCTGCTAGAAATAACGGCCAAACTTAGAATAATATGGTCCTTTGTTCTCTTTCTCTCTGCACATAGGAGAAATAAGACATGATGATTACGATTGGAATGTGTTTCATCTAAAATTTACGTTTAATTGGGACGAAACATCAACATTGCATTCGCTCTTTATTATCACGATCATTACGACGACCGCCGCCACCACCACCACCACCATCATCATCACCACTACTACCAGCACCACTACCATCAATATCACCACAACCACCACCACCACGATCATTTCCTCCACGATAATCACTACCACTACCACCATCACCATTTCCACCCGATATCCCACAATTACGACATACACACACACACCATTGTGTTTCCCCGATTATGCCACCAGCATCAGCAGTATAGTCATGCTACAACCGTAACCACTACTGCAAACTTATCACCAGCACCACCACCACCACCATCAACACCAACGACACCACC
>NC_042998.1:147147606-147170106 GCF_006345805.1 Octopus sinensis | reverse complement strand
GTTAGCCAATGCTTCGTTTTATATATATATATATATATATGTACGACGGGCTTCTTTCAGTTTCCGTCTACTAAATCCATTCACAAGGTTTTGGTCAGCCCGGAGCTATAGTAGAATTCACTTGCACAAGGTGCCACGCAGCGGGACTGAACTGGGAACCATGTGGTTGAGAAGCAAGCTTCTTACCAAACAGACATGCTTGCGGCTATATATATATATATCCTCTTGAGGATTTTCTTGAGGATCCGACGATTGACCATCGATGAGGTGGCATGTTTTCTGCAAATTATCCATGGTTCTGCCTTGGAATTCATTCACAACAAGCTTCGCATCCGTAAAATCTGTGCGGGATGGGTGTCAAGAGAACTTACAAAAGTGCATAAGCACACTCTAGTAGAGATCTGTCAACGCTTATTCAACTCTACAACGATGACGGCGAAGATCTTTTGGAGAGAATAGTCACAGACGAGACCTGGGTCCATCACTTTGAGCCAGAATCTGAAAGGCAGAGTATGGAGTGGAAAGACCGGAATCGCCAGCGAAAAATAAGCTCTACTGGAGCATTACCTGGAAAAGGAGTCTATAGTCATCAGTGTGGTCTATAGTGAAATGCTGGCCAACGAACTGAAACCTCCAATTCTCAGCACACGTCGAGATCTATTGTCAAATCAAGTGTTATTTTTGCACAACAATGCATACCCATATACGGCCGCCCACACTGTTGAAACCATGGAAAAATTGGATCTTGAGTTGCTGGAACAGCCAAGATTTTACCCTTTCTGACCATCACTTGTTTAGATCATTCAAACATCTGTTTCGTGGTGGTCGATTTGCTAAAGTCGAAGAAGTGTAGGAAGCAATGCATAAATGGATGCGGACCAACCGAAACCTTTCTTCTCCGATGAAATAAGCAAGCTTGTTGATCGCTGGATGAATGCATCGAAAAGCAAAGATAATTAGTCAAGAAAAGATGTGATTGTTTTCTAATCGGACGATGTCTTAACAGGCCGAAACTTCTAAGTCGCAGTCAACAACGTTCTTGTTAAAGAATAAACTTGTACTCCACAAATGTATAGAGTAACCCCTCATATTAATGCAAAACTGGTTTTATTATAACTAAAAATACACACACGCACACACACATCTTTCCACCCTACTCCAAGTATTGATTCTAGACCGGAAAACCATGTACCATATATATATGTATATACAAGTCATACATTATATATACATATAAAAAATACATTTAAAATATACACATGCCTATATATATATATATATATATATATATATATATATATATGAAAAAACAAGTCAAAAATAGAAAATGCTAAAATAATTTTATAGTGAACATTTCAGTACCGGTTTCGGTCATTTTGAGACCTTTTCAACTGTAACGATTAATAATTCATTTAGAAAAATTAGAAGAAAAGTTTTTTTAAAAGAATATTTCTATAGTAGTGTTCAGATTTAAGTGGCATCTGCCTTTCTCTGACTCCCTTGTTTGCACTTGTGTATGGAGGTTGTTGTGAGTTCTGGTAGGGTAGTAGAGGAAGAAGGCTGGTGAGGAAAGGGGTGGGAGAATCTGGGAGTGCCCTGATGGTCGTATTTTGAATGGTCAGTGGCGGCTGGCAGTCTCAGTTCAATTCAGGAGAATATTTATATTGACAGGCTTGTTTATAGAATTAGCGTAGGTGTTATACTAAAAAGCATTAGTGACAAAGTTAAGGGGTAGGGTGGGGAGTAGAAGAAGAAGAAGAAGAAAAAGAAGAAGAAGAAGAAGAAGAAGAAGAAGACGATGTTGATGATGATGATATGAAGAAGAAGAAGAAGAAGAAGAAGAGAAGAGAAGATGACGATGATGGTTGATGTGGTGATGATTATGACGACGATGATGATGATAATGATGATGATGAAGAAGAAGAAGAAGAAGGAGAAGGAGATGATTATGACGACGATGATGATGATAATGATGATGATGAAGAAGAAGAGGAAGAAGAAGGAGAAGAAAAAAACAGAGAAGGGAGAATATGAAAGGGTGTAAGTTTAGCTATGATGGGGCTGATTAGTAATGGATTCTATGGAGTGTAATATTTGTGTGTGTATATATTTCTTTTATTCTAAAGTTGAGGTATATTAATTGTTTGTCGTAGACCCGTTAAGAAGTGGCTTGTATTTTGTAATAAAGAGATTTTCTTTACTTATTCGTTGTCTCGAGGTTGTATCGTCCCTAAATTGGTAGAGGGGGAAAATTCTGAAGTTTGGTGTTTTTTTTGTTGGCGCAAGTATCTATGTGTTGGCTAAAAGCTATTTTCTCTGTTTTGGGGAATTTTTATCTGGGATCTGTGCAGGGCCATTCGTTTACGCAAACCATTTTTTGTTTGGCCTATGTACTGCTCTTGACACCCGGAGCAGGTTAGTGAGTATATTAGGTTCTCCGAAGCACATGTGAAGTTGCTTTTCACTGTAAACCGTTGTCCCTGTTTGAAGGAGAACTCTGGTCCCTCAATTAGATAGTCGCATATCCCGCAATTGGGTCTTCCACATTTTTTTACTGTCGGCTTCTGTGTTGAAGAGTGAATTCGGGCTTGTGTAAGGAGACTTTTCATGGATCTAGCTGTCTTTTTTTTGCTTTTTATGATCGTGTGTGTTTGGAGGATTGTTGTTCATTCTGTGGTCTTTTTTTAGGAGGGTATGTTGTGGAGGATGGTGTCGAAGGCTTCGTTATTGAGAGGGTGTGGTGTGGAGATGTATGGTAAGGCTTTTGGTTGTAAGATTTTCTTTGATTTGGGATGTCTCAGTTCCTTGATTTAAGTTGAAGGGCACGTTGAATGCACTTGTCAATAAGTGAAGGTGGATAGTTCCTGGTGATAAGGGTATCTTTTAGTTCTTGTAGTCGTGTGTCTCTGGGTGTTGCGTTAGAGACTATAGTGCATATCCTTTTTGCTAGATTGAAGGGGATATTCATCCTGGTGTGTCTGGGGTGGCATGAATTGAATGGAAGATATTGCTTAGAGTCTGTAGGCTTATAGTATATGTCTGTTTCTATTATATTATTAGCTTTCTTAATGAGGATATCGAGGAAGGGGAGTTGTTGTTGGCTATATTCCATCGTGAATTGGATGTTTACGTCCAGTCCGTTTAAAATTTTCTGGAATTCTATGAGTTTTTCTATATTTTTATGCCAAGGATGAAACAGTCATCTAGATATCTCTTCCAGTGTTTCTATGTAGATGGAGAAAGGGCTGCCATATCTTTCTAGAACCTTACGATACAGACTGATCTCTAGGTATCCTATGACTAGGTTGGCAAAGGAGGGGGCCATTCGTGTACCCATCGCAGTCCCCGATTTTTGTCGGTAGAAGTTGTCATTGAAGGCGAAGAAGTTATTTTCCAGGATGAATTTAACCCCTTCTATCACAAATTCTTTTTTGATGCGGTGTGGTAGTTCGTTGGCGTGATTCTCTAGCCAGAATTGGATTGCCTCTAGTCCTAGGTTGTGGGGGATATTGGAGTAGAGGTTGACTACATCGAAGGATACCAGTATGGTGTTTTTGTTTATAGTATTCGGTAGGTGATTGAGCGGTAGGCCCTGCACAGATCCCAGATAAAAATTCCCCAAAACAGAAAAATAGCTTTTAGCCAACACATAGATACTTGCGCCAACAAAAAAACACCAAACTTCAGAATTTTCCCCCTCTACCAATTTAGGGACGATACAACCTCGAGACAACGAATAAGTAAAGAAAATCTCTTTATTACAAAATACAAGCCACTTCTTAACGGGTCTACGACAAACAATTAATATACCTCAACTTTAGAATAAAAGAAATATATACACACACAAATATTACACTCCATAGAATCCATTACTAATCAGCCCCATCATAGCTAAACTTACACCCTTTCATATTCTCCCTTCTCTGTTTTTTTCTTCTCCTTCTTCTTCCCTTCTTCTTCATCATCATTATCATCATCATCGTCGTCATCATCATCACCACCATCATCACCACCATCTTCTCTCTCCTTCTTCTTCTTCTTCTTCTTCATCATCATCATTATCATCATCATCGTCGTCATAATCATCACCACCATCACCATCATCGTCATCTTCTCCTTCTCCTTCTTCTTCTTCTTCTTCATCATCATCATCATCAACATCGTCTTCTTCTTCTTCTTTTCTTCTTCTTCTTCTTCTCTTCTTCTTCTTCTACTTCTCCCCCCCCCCCCTACCCCTTAACTTTGTCACTAATGCTTTTTAGTATAACACCTACGCTAATTCTATAAACAAGCCTGTCAATATAAATATTCTCCTGAATTGAACTGAGACTGCCAGCCGCCACTGACCATTCAAAATACGACCATCAGGGCACTCCCAGATTTCTCCACCCCCTTTCCTCACCAGCCTTCTTCCTCTACTACCCTACCAAGAACTCACAACGACCTCCAATACACAAGTGCAAACAAGGGAGTCAGAGAAAGGCAGAATGCCACTTAAATCTGAACATACTATAGAAATATTCTTTTAAAAAAACTTTCTTCTAATTTTTCTAATTGAATTATTTAATCGTTACAGTTGAAAAGGTCTCAAAATGACCGAAACCGGTACTGAAATGTTCACTATAAAATTATTTTAGCATTTTATCGTTTTGACTTGTTTTTTCATATATATCAACTCGGGTGTTCCTTTTCACCCTTATACATATATTATATATAATATATATATATATATATAACAAGCATATATATATGTATATATAGATACACACACACGCACGCACACACACACACACACACACACATATATGTATATATATAGGTATATATAAATGTATGTATGAATATGTATGTATAAGCATATGTATATGCAAATTTATTCATATATACATATATGTATATGTGTATTCTTTTATCTTTTTTGTTACACGTTTCAGTCATTTGTCTACAGCCATCCAAGGGGTTTTAGTCGAAGAAATCGACACCAGGACTTACCCTTTGTAAGCCTAGTACATACTCTATCGCTCTCTTTTGCTGAACCGCTAAGTTACAAGGACATTAACATACCAACATCGGTCGTCAAGCAATGGATGGGAGAAAAACATAGACATAAAGTAACATATGTGTGGGTGTATGTAATATATATATATATATATATATATATATATAAATACGACTGGTTCCTCTCAGTTTCCGTCTACCAAATCCACTCACAAGGCTTTGGTAAGTTTGAGACCCAAGGTGCCACGCATATTTATTCATATATATACATACATATATATATGTATTTGTATGTGTGTGTATCTATCTATCTATCTATCTATCTATCTATCTATCTATCTATCTATCTATCTATCTATCTATCAATCCATGTTATTATGTATGCATATATTCATAGAAGCGTGTAACTGAAGACCACCTATGGTAAATATGTTGATACAATGAGTTACTGTAGTCTCTTTCAGTTTAATAAACCGTATTGCATCCAGGTCAAGGAGAACTTGCACAGACAGCTGATAAATATCTACAAACTTTTGTACCTTTACAATATCGTGATGGGTATAATATCATGAATGGTGTATTGTGGTGTTTGGCAAGCAAGAGTTTACAGGGACGAACATAAGTATTACGCCTTTAGATCCTCAAGTGAATTTCGCTGTCGCTATAAATGGCGAAAATAAATACTTGAAAAAAAAAGGCAAAGACATTCTGTAGCATTAACTTTACTTTCATTGGTTATTTGACAACGTACTGACGCTGCTTATATCCACTCATGGAGTAAGAAAGGGGGTAAGTAGAGAGAGAGAGAGAGAGAGAGAGGGGGGTATTATGAGAGGGCAGAGAGTGTGGATATTCTCCTTAAGGGGAGAGAACAACTTCTAGGTTTGCATCTTATCAAAATATGCTATCGGCTTTAATCGCTTTAGAAAGACGATTTAGTCGTACTGGAATAAAGAAACAAAAACGTGAACTATATTAAATTAATATGTTGCTGATGCATCGTTTTCTACTGATTGTTGTTAGGTCGTGGTGATATAGGTAGCGGCAGGATTGACAAGTTTATTGGTATATAGGATCTATCTATCTACATGCCTATGTGTGTGTGTGTGTGTGTGTGTGTGTGTGTGTGTGTGTGTGTAGTTTGTGTGTGTGTGTGAGTGTGTGTTTGTGTGTACGTACGTAGATATATATATATATATATATACACAGGGTTTGGAGAAAATAAAGGAAACACCTAGCATCATAGCATCATAATTTTAAAATATCTATAAAATCATCAAAAGCTTGTTTAATTTTGTGTTTTTTTTATTTATTATTAGTGTTGCTTAATATATTTTGCTAAAATTGTTGTCTCTTTTCAGTTATCATCAGAAAAAGGTAATTAAAATTTATCAAAATGACAGATCTATCGAACTTTCAAAGAGGTCAAATTGTTGGCACTAGCGTAACGAAAACAACCGAAATGTTCGGTGTATCAAGAAGTGCTATCTCAAAGACAGCCTTTGAGAAAGAGGGAAAAACCTTCTCGTCGAAACAAAACTCAGGAAGAAAATCAAAACTTTCATATAGGGACCGTTGGACTCTTATGCGAATTGTTAGAAAAGATCACAAAAGTACAGCTCCGAAAATTACTGCAGAGCTTAATGACCACCTCAAAAATCCAGTTTCCACAAAAATTGTTCGCCGGGAGCTGCACAAAGCCGGATTTCACGGGAGGGCTACAATTAGAAAACCACTACTTTCAAAAACAAACGTTGCAAAGCGTTTAGAGTTGAGTAAAAACCTACATAAATGGTTCTTAGAGCAGTGCTATTTTCTCGGACGAGTCATACTTTACCTTATTTCCGACCACCGGCCGAGTATACGTGTGAAGACAGCCAAAAGAAGCATTTGACCCAGACTGCCTTCTAACTGTTAAACATGGCGGAGGATCTGTGATGATTTGTTGGGGTGGGGCTATAGCTTGGAAATCTGGTGGCCCAATGGTTTCCCTTCATGGCAAATTTAATAGTGAAGACTGTTTAAGCATTTTATCTGATCACATTCATCCTATGGTTGTGGAACTGTTTCCAGAGGGAAACACAATCTTTCAGGATGATAATGCACCAATTCACAAGGCTAAAGTTGTTACTGAATGGTACGAAGAACATTCTAGTGAAGGTGAACATCTTATCTGACCACCACAGTCCTCAGATCTCAATATTATTGAACATTTATGATGCATTTTAGAAAAACAGGTAAGGAGTCGATATCCTCCACCATCATCATTACAAGAACTGGAGACTGTTTTAGCAGAAGAATGGATAAAAATTCCTTTGAAAACAATTCAAACTTTGTACGATTTCATAAGCTGTAATTACTGCCAAAGGCGGTCCTGTCTCATATTAAAATAAATTTGTTTGAAATTTTAAGGTGTTCCATTATTTTGTCCAACCCCTGTATACACGTGTGTGTATGTGCGTGTGTGTGTGCGTTCGCGTGTATGTGGATCAAAACGGTTTGCTTCAAATTCCTTGGTGCTTTAAGTTTCAAAGCTTGATGCTAATACTCGGCCACTGGAAATATATATGATAGATAGACAGACAGACAGACAGACAGTTAGATAGATAGACAGACAGACAGACAAATAGATAGATAGATAGATAGATATATATATATATATATAGATAGATAGATAGATAGATAGATAGATAGATAGATAGATAGATAGATAGATAGATAGATAGATAGATAGATAGACACATATGTATATATACTTTAAAAGGAGAAAAATATACTTTCCTGATAATTATTTTCCACTTCAAGTATTATATGCTTACAAATCTTTGTCTGTACACTACTGCACCAAGGGTTTTCTAATTTCTATTTCTACAATATTACAATGTGTGTGTGTGTGTGTGTGAGAGAGAGAGAGAGAGAGAGAGAGAGAGAGAGAGAGAGAGAGAGAGAGAGAGTTTGTGTGGTCCATTGTTTCCGGCGATAAAATCAAGCCAGAAGACGAGATGAAAGCCTGTAATGTTTCATTACACTTGTTCCAAGTGACTCATACACTTGAGTTCTTATATTAATATATTACTGTACTGCATTCATTTCTTTCTCTCTCTCTCTCTCTCTCTCTCTCTCTCTCTCTCTCTCTCTCTCTTCTCTCTCTCTCTCTGTTGCTTCGTTCTGTTGATTGTGCAACAGTTTTACTAGATAACTCACGACAGACTAGCTATCTTCTGTTGAGCATGAACAAGTGTCTGATGTGTGTGTGTGTGTGTGTGTAATCGGGTTGATTAGAGCTTCGAGTTTCGGTAACAGTTTATTCAGCGACTTATTGACTCATCTATCAATAAACTAGTTTTAATATGATTAACCCTTTTATCTGCATGAGTGGCTGTGTGGTAAGTAGCTTGTTTACCAACGACATGGTCCTGGGTTCAGTCCCACTGTGTGGCACCTTGGGCAAGTGTCTTCTACTATAGCCTCGGGCCGACCAAAGCCTTCTGAGTGGATTTGGTAGACGGAAACTGAAAGAAGCACGTCGTATATATGTATATATATATATATATATATATATATATATAGATATATATATATATATGTATATATATGTGTATATGGTGTGTATGTGTGTGTGTGTGTGGGTGGTGTGTGTGTGTGTGTGTGTGTATGTTTGTGTGTCTGTGTTTGTTCCCCTAGCATTGCTTGACAACCGATGCTGGTGTGTTTATGTCTCCGTCACTTAGCGGTTCGGCAAAAGAGACCGATAGAATAAGTACTCGGCTTACAAAGAATAATTCCCGGGGTCGAGTTGCTCGATTAAAGGCGGTGCTCCAGCATGGCCGCAGTCAAAATGACTGAAACAAGTAAAAAGAGAAAGAGAAAAAGAGACATACATACATACATACATACATACATAACATACACACACACACATATACTCTTTTACTTGTTTAAGTCATTTGACTGCGGTCATGCTGGAGCACTGCCATTAGTCGAGCAAATCGACCCCAGGACTTATTCTTTGTAAGGCCAGTACTTATTCCATCGGTTTCTTTTGCCGAACCGCTAAGTTACGGGGACGTAAACACACCACCATCGGTTTTCAAGCGATGTTGTGGGGGATAAACACAGACACAAACATATTCACACACGTACATGTATATATATACATATATACGACAGGCTTCTTTCAGTTTCCGACTACTAAATCCATTCACAAGGCTTTGGTCGGCCCGAGGCTATAGTAGAAGACACTTGTCCAAGGTCCCACGCAGTAGGAATGAAGCCGCAACCATGTGGGTGGTAAGCAATCTACTTTATTTCATATAAATTTGCCATAAAGGCTTTACATAGAGGAGTAGCTGCGGGCTGGACAAAAACATTAATGAGATGAGGATGATGAACAAAAATGGGAGTGGCACCGGCATCCGCCGACCGATAACTCCCAGAAATCACTGTTCTTTCATTTTACATTAAAATACAAACATTACACATCAATCATTAATCCTCCTCGTCAGAGCTCCCAGGCAAGTGACCCGCCGCCTGCAGACAACTCCGCATCGACAGGTCGGGGCCTGCGAGGAAGAAGGCAAATTCCTCCTTGTCGAAGGTCGCTGTGACCCTCGACAAAACTTTGCACGTTATTACCTCCGCAGCCACCTGCGGAGGCCATCATGCGCTGCTTGTGCAGGCCGAGTACGCCCGGTCTCGGTCGCCCGTGCCGTTCAAAAATTTACTACCTGTCCCTCCCTCGTGGTAAAGGAGGACAAACTCCTCCTCCTCCTCCCCACGGGGAGGAACCTCGAACTGCTCTGTCAGTGGCACACTTCCCACTGACGGAGCCGTATTCGCTAGTGACACACATCCCACTAGCGGTTCTATCGGCGACCGTCCCCCGCTCCTCTTTTCCTCTTTCTTTTTGAAGCTACGGGAGCAGGGGGCTGCGTCGACAGACGCGGGGTGGGTCAGTACCCTCCTCCGCCGCCTGTACATTTTTTGGTGAGCAACCATTTTTGCTCACCTTTCTTTTTCTTTTCGTGGAGGCAACTTCCTCCATGACTTCCACCGTCTCCCCTTCCAATGAGGGGGCGGCGGGAACTTTTTCTTTTTATGCTCCAGGGCCTTACCGCGGCCATGGCGGCAGTTCTTCTTGATATGGCCAGGCTCCAGGAACAGGTGACACTTGGAGGATGGGCGTCCCTCAAGAATCACCGGATACCTAGACCCGGCCATTCTCAAAAAGTCTGGAAATACCAGACTTTCGGCTGACTGGGTCCATAGGGTCAAAACAGCTTTCGACCCCTTCCCAGTCAACCGCAGGCAGAATATTTACACCGAGGAGCTTGGTACTACTGCCACCCAGACCCCGGCGGATAGTCTCCTCTATCCACTCGGGCTCAATTCCGGGTGGCAGCCCACACACCCAAGTTCTCATTAATTTTCGCCCTCCGTATGTGGGGAGAAACAAAATCTTCTCCCCTCCCATCGGTTGGCACGCATACCCTTTTACCTCCGTAGGGGTGTCAAATAGAACACACACAGTTCCATATTTTGCACCCCTACGAATAAAACGAAAAGTTGGCAGGTACTCTGCCAACTCTTTCTCAATATCCGACTGAGAGAACTCAGCGATGGTTTCAAGGACCCTTGAGTAGGTCTTTAACACCACCGTTCTCTCAGTATAATTTTTTAGCCAATCTTTTGGGGCCACAATTCGCCACTCCAAAGCGGTATTCTTTGTTGCCATTTCCCAAAATGCAATGAAAATAAAATGTTCCAAAAATGTTCAAATAAAAAGTCGATAATGTAACACAAAGACAGAACGGAAAGACAGACGTGAGAAAAAAAGGAATGAAGGGAGACAGTTCAATTGGCAACAAAATTCTGCTACTCAGGTAATCCGCAGCACAAAAAATTAAATTTTCCGCCGTCCTCGCAATCCTTGCCTGAATGGCAAATCCAAACGTACGGGCACGAACACAGCAAAAAACAGACAAAAAATTTTCCTGGAGGGAATACGCCTCCCCAAAACACTATTCTCACTACAAAATGAGTCCTTTGGCAGAACCACAGGCAGGCAAACATCTGGGACAGAGTGGAGGCTATTACTCAACAAAAATTATTAATTACAGAGCAATAAAGCCCCCAAAAATAAAACAAACGCCTACCTGTAGTCGTGCTTCAAAATGTTCAATTTTCACGTCGCAAGATGTGACTTCTAAGCAGCATGAAAAATGCGAACTCTTCAGTCAATGAGGTAAACCAAGCTACTTACCACACAGCCACTCATGCGCCTATGTATGTATATATATATATATATGTGTGTGTGTGTGTGTGTGTGTGTGTGTGTGTGTGTGTGTGTGTGCTTGTGTGTTACCATCGGCCATCTTTCTTTCTTCTCCTAACTTGTGTTTCTTTCTTTCTCTCCGTTGTAGCTGGAACAAAGAAGATGTGTTTTGTCTGTCCCTTGTCCAAGATTGCTTTACGCGTTCACCACCACAACATCGTTTAGGCTTAGCAGCCTTTCCTGTTTGTTTTCATTGTCCTGTTTGTATTACCAATTTTGACCCTCCGCAAAATCCCAAATATAATTTAATTTGCTTTGCGGAAGCAACTATTTTATCGAAAGCGTATATTGTTGTTAAATGCTCGAAATACGAGAAGAGAAAAACAGCCAACAACTGATGAAGGGTCGTTCTTTATGTTGTTTGTCTTGTTTTCCATTTGTGTCTTTCGTTCTTCGAAAAAGCAGTTCATATTCCATGTACTCGTACTTCGTATTTTATTGTTGTACACGTTTCATGACGTCCTGTGTCCACATATGCATATATATATACGTATAGATGTAAGTATGTACATATACGTATGTATATATGCTTATATATATATATATATATATATATATATATATATATTATATATATATATATATTATTTATATTATATATATATATATGTGTGTGTGTGTGTATTTGTTTATATACGTATGTATATATGCTTATATATATATTATTTATATATACCTGGGCAAATTTCTACAAGGAATACCAGATGCTCCACCTGTACCTGGATACAACTCAGTCAACAACAACTCCCTATTTGAATGAGTTATGATACCACAAAACCTGACTTTAAAATTATTTAACAGATCCTATCAGGTGGTGCTATTAATTTAGATATGGCCTGAGCCCATCTTTGGCCGAAGCATAACTAAGTTTGATACACAACGGGCTTCCGTCAACCAAATTTCTTCACAAGGCGTTGATTGGACCGGAAATGGCTGTTTTTACTCACAGTTGAAAACTGTTCCAAAAATTTGAAGGGTAATATTTGAAAAGAAATGTTTTGCTTGAATTACAACAGTGCAACTGCAAATTACTGATTATATGTATGTATGTATGTATGTATGTATGTATGTATGTATGTATGTATGTAGATATATGTATATGAATATATGTATGCGTATTTGTACGTACGTAGAGATCCATCTGGTTTCGTTGAAAGCTTTCTAACCCAGGATATGTTGTATCCAGAGACAATCCTTGCGGTGAAAACACTCCTCCTTACACTTACCCAAAGTGCCGAGCAGTGGAACTGAACCCGAAATCCACGTGATTACAAAGCGAACTCCTTAACCATGCAGCTATGTCTGTGCCTATATAAAATCATTGTGTTGTATGTGTGTGTGCGTGTGTGTGTGCGCGCTTGAACGTGTGTGTGTGTGAGTGTGTGTGTATGCGCGTGTGTGTGTATGTTCTTCGTTTTATCTGTGTATATGCTTACACCTACTCCTATGCGTCCGATATATTATTGTTTTCAACATGAACAACTTGCTTATGTCAACAAATTTTACCAAAAACTTATTTGTATAAATTAAAATATACGTTTATTTTTTATTCAATTTAATTTTATTTTTCAGTTTGACTTTTATCGTTACCGAGTATATTTTCATAGTTTTAGTTCCGCCGATGACGTCATTGTCATCATTATTGTTGCTGCTGCTGATATTTTTTAATATGTTTTTATTAGTTGTTGCTGCTGCTGTTGGCCTCATTAATATTTTTATTTTCGTTTATGTACTCAGATTTTGCTGGAGGCTTTCCTTTTTTTTATTTTGTAGTTCATTTTATTTGTGTTATATTTAATGTTTTATTTCCTAACGAAGTCAGCTAAAACAAAATGGCTACTTTTATTCACAGCTGAAAATTGCTCCAAAAATTTGAATGATGATTTTTAAAAAGAAATATTTTGCTTGAATTACAACAGTGCAGCTGCAAATTACTATATGTATGTATGTATGTATGTATGTATGTATGTATGTATGTATGTATGTATGTATGTATGTATGTATGTATGTATGTGTGTATGTATGTATGTATGTATGTATGTATGTATGTATGTATGTATGTTTAAATATGTGTATATATGTTTATGGGCGCGTACAGATCCATCTGATTTCCTTGAAAGTTTCCTAACCCAGGATGTTTTTCTATCCAGAGACAATCCATGCAGTGGAAACACTCCTCTTCACCTGCTCCAAAGAAAGCCAATTTTGTTTCATCTGCGGGGAAAGCGATGACCTTAGTTTTTGGGGGATGCAAAAAGGTATTGTGTTTGTTGGCTATTTTCAAAAAGGCTATACCATCAATGGAGGGTACTATACCAACTTGCTGAGGTTGTTACGAAAGGCTATCAAGAACAAACGACCACGAAAATTTACAAAAGAGGTTTGATTCATCATGGTAATGCTCCAGCATACAAGTCCTAGCTTTCAATGGCTGCTGCATGTGACTGTGGTTTTGTACTGGTTGATCATCCTCACTACTCTCCTAATTTGGCCTCATCTGTCTATGTTCTGTTCCCCAACGTGAAAAAGGCACTTGGCTAGGAGCCAGTATCGCAATGATGATGACGTCGTATCTGTTGTTGATGACTTTTTTGATCACCAATTGGATCCAAGCACTTCAGCACCAATGGAAAAAATGTATGGAATGCAAGGGGGACTATATTGAAAAATAAACCTCATTTGGTCACATTCTATGAGAGTATCTTACTCTCCCTTTGGACAGCCGATCCTCGTAAAGAGTTTTTATAAGAATTTTGTACGTTCATTTCATACTTTAAGTTCACGCCTTTTAAAACTTCTTGCATGTCAGAAGTTTCAATAATTTTTATAAACAACTTCAGCAATAATCTAACGCAAGTTTAAAGCTGTGTGACATCTTGACAGTTGTGTAATAATTATAACACAAGAAATGTTTGCTGCAGTTATATTTTGATTGCAAAACTTGGCTAGTAATAGATTTGTATCTTTTTTCCTCAGGACGTTCTAGTATGCTGTGATATATGAGACACTGGTAATGTCTGTCGGTACATATTTCCCCGAATTTTTTGATTATTTTTCTTTCTTCTATTTAAAAAGGGGAATCTTTCCCGAAATATCATAGGATCATTAAACATCTTCTGTTAGGTGATACAATATCTTGTACAAAATTCTTATAAAAACTCTTTACGAGGATCGGCTGTAAAGTCCAAAGGGCGAGTAAGATACTCTCATAGAATGTGACCAATAAGGACGATATAGCTCGTAGGATGAGCTCCTGGATCTTAAGAACCTTCCGGTCCAGAGAACAAGTTGCCATCATTCCACTTTTCTCCTCCATTGTACGGCCACACCTCGAATACTGCTGCGCCTTGTGGTCTCCTCATACAGAACAAAACATCTCGGGGATTGATTAACCCTAGAGGGCACTCACTAAACGAATTGAAGGCATGACATGACTCGATTATTGGAACTGTCTTAGATCCTTGAAACTCTACTCTCTCCAGCGCGGCTGCGAACCGTACATCATTTGTACGATGTGGAGAATATACCTATTTCTTTACTACCCACAAGGGGCGCCAGCATTGCCTAAACGACTTGAACATTAGTTTCAAAGTCCATCCAAGGCTGGGACCACGGGCTATATATCCCCTGCCCAATTCAGGATCACAACATATAGGTACACTGCGACACAATTTCTTTTCCTCAACAGGCCCTGACCTGTTTAACATTGTCCCGAAAGAAATCAAGAGGAACAGGATCCCATCACCTTTAAACGGAGTCTTGACAGATTTCTTCAAGGAAAACCGGATAAGCTACCCATACTTGGATACAACTCACTCAACAAGAACTCACTACTTGAATGGACCATAAACAAAACTTGACTTAAGCAGGATTTAGATTATCCTATCAGGTGGTGTTATTAAGTTAGACATGGCCTGGACCAGTCTTTGGTTGAAACATATCTAAGTTTTTATCTAAGTTTTATCACCTTACACATTTTCGTCTGACTTCTCATCCCCGTTACACAAATGTTTTTCAAACATTTCTATCATGTGCATGTGTGGGCGTGTGTGCGAGTGAGTGTGTGTATGTATGTATGTATGTATGTATGTATGTATATATGCAAGATGTTAAAGAGAGCAGGGCCAGTTGAGGCAAAGTATTTTTGTCTTAGTGTTGTGATGTGACGAGAGGTTGATATTTGTAGAGGACGTATGCCACGAGGTTCAAGTTTTGGGTGAATTTTAAAGTTGATGTCAAACATCATTTGGGCAATAATGTTGGAATATTTCTTACACCATACAAATGATATAGTGCTCACAGCGTCATTAGGAGGAATAAAGTTTAAGCATCTCGAGCTGATCCGAATAATCACGACCTGTCATGTCGCCTATTTGTGTGTGTGTGTGTGTGTGTGTGTGTGTGTGTGTGTGTGTGTGTGTGTGTGTGTGTGTGTGTGTGTGTGAGTGAGTTTGTGCGCGCGCGAGCGTTTGATCTCTGGGGTTCTTCAATTTTTATATTTTGTTTCGTGTGGGGAGCCAACACAGGACAACAGTATTCAAGGGGAGGGCGGATGAAGGTGGAGAAGAGAAGGATAATTGTAGAAGCATCTCTAGACCGGAGAGTCATGAGGATCCAGGAGGACACCCTGTGAACCATGGCGACCGTGCTACTTATGTGGACACTCTAGCTTAATTTCTCGACAGTTACTCAGAGGTCCCTAACGGTGTTTTGATGCCAGGAGTTTTCGCCCGAGGAAAGTGTGTCTGGTGGCTTAAGTGCAACGTCTTTACCGAAGTGGATCAATTTAGATTCATTCTCGTTTAGTTACATTTTTTATTTTTCCACTCCTCGGATGACAGAGTAAATCCGATTGAAGATTAGTCCGGTCTGCTCCCTTGTCGACGACCTTCAGGAGCTTTGAGTCATCTACAGAAATTCTAATGCTGTTGCGTTTGATGATATCAATGATGACATTGATTTAAATAACGAAAAGAAGTGGGCCCGTACAGTGCATTGTGGGACTCCACCGATGTCTCTTGTTGAGCTTGATCGAAAACCATCGATCACCATATGCTGGGTTCTGTTCACTAGAAAACATTCAACCTACTTTAATAGTTCCCCTCGGACTCCAGTGCTGGATAATTTCTTTAATAGGATACTGTGGTTAACCTCGTCGAAGGTTTCGTTTAAGTCAGGATTGATGACATCTGCATTGGAGCCCTCTTACAGAGCTTTTAGGGTATCATCAAAGTGATGCAGGAGCTTTGTTAAGCAATGCATGTCATTGCGGAAAACACGCCGGTTGGAAATAAGTAGGCTGTTACTTTCCAGGAAATGAGTTACTCGAAATCTGACCACTCTCTCAATAATTTGATGATATGAGAGGTAAGTGAGATCGGTCAGTAATTGCCCTTTTTGAAAATTGGAACAATCGACTGAAACAGGGAATTATTGGAAAAATAGCCAGCGCCTAGTTATTTTATCCAGGAAATAGCTAAAGGAAATGCCATTTGATGTCGGCAAACCTGTCGGGACCTGCAGTTCAGTTGTTTGCAATTTTGTTTATTACTGATGTGATATTCTGAGCACCAATTATATATCGGATAGGAATGGGGGTTTGTTTCACCAATACTGTCAGGATTACTCATATTGGGAGTGCTGACAATGCAGCAGTATTGCTTCTGCAGAATCTCAACCATATCTTCAGTATCACTATGCAACGTGCCATCGTTATCAATCAGATGTCCAACAGATGAGATAGCGACCTTATACTTTTTGGCAAATGAGAAGACTTTGGGAGTGACGTTTATTTTCCCA
Organism: Octopus sinensis; assembly: GCF_006345805.1. Lineage (NCBI taxonomy): Eukaryota > Metazoa > Mollusca > Cephalopoda > Octopoda > Octopodidae > Octopus > Octopus sinensis. The sequence continues at coordinate 147,152,975 of NC_042998.1, read as the reverse complement.
ATGGCCCACTTCTCTTCTGCTGTTCATCCACTATTGATGATAGTCTTCATACAGATTTGAAAATAACGTTTCTTTGATTCCAATAAAGTTTTAACTGTCGGATGCGAGTGTTTCAGCTGGCAATATTTTAGTCGGTTATGTTCTGGGTTCAAATTCTGCTGAGCTCGACTTTGCCTCCCATCCTTTCGGTGTAGATAAAATAAGTACCAGTTGAGCACTGAGGTCAATGTAATTGACTCACCCTCTCCCCAGAAATTCCCGAAATCAATATTTTAGCTGGTTGACTTTTCGATTAATCATGTATATTTTTCTTATAAGTGCTCTCAGCTATGGTCGCCTTAAACTACAAAGACGATAGCAGAGCTTGAAGCAGTACAACGACATTACACAAAGAAAGGTGCATCAATGGAACGATTGAGTTACTGGGACAGGTTGAAAGAGCTGCGACTCTATTCTCTAGAAGGAAGGCGGGAGAGGTATTCAGTGATACATATATGGAAGATACTGGAAGGACTGGTACCAAACTTTGGAATAAAGAGCTATACCAGACCACGAACAGGACGTCACTGTGCTGTCCCCATTGTGCCGACTGCTTCATCTCGGGCAAGGACGATGTACTGCAATAGCTTGGGTTTCATGGGTCCACAGCTGTTTAACTGTCTGCCGAAGCATCTGAGAAGCCTCCATGGAGTAGATGTAGACGTTTTCAAACGTGAACTTGACCTCTGGCTCGCTGAGATCCCGGATGAGCAAGAAACTCAAAGCAAGAAATCTAATCAAGAAACTCAAGAAGCCGCTCCGACAAAGGTGGGAAGTGAAAAGTGGAAAGATGATTACAATGGCGGTGCTCCAGCATGGCCACAGTCATTGGACTGAAACATATAATAGAATAATAAAAAATATATATATATATTAATATATATATATCGATACATACATACACGCACACAGACATATCTGTATGCTTTGGCAATGAACAACGTATATTTCTTACCCAAACAGGAAGAAAGGGATTGTATAACAGGCATCTATTTCCCAAAATCATAGAAACATCAGCAAATAGTAATAATCACGAACTGTAATGGACAATTGACACATAACTTTCCCCCTGGAGTATTAAGGATTGTAAACACAGATAAGTCAGTGTAATCACTTCTGGCAGAGTCACAAGGCAATGAATTTTTATGAGGGGGAGGGGTAAACTTTTTACCATTTTCATTATGTTTAAACCTCTTAAGTTATTTATTGATCCTCGGGGAATAAAACGAAGGACGAGTTCGGTGTGATTTTAAAGTCAAAACACAGAAGACCGAAACTAAATATTACTTTCTAAATATTATTTTCTGTCACTGCCACTCCACTACGCTGGCTATTCCACTACTAGCCCTTGCCATTCCAATGCCTTCGTTACTTCACCGCCGTTGGTATTCTGATATTCTATCTGCATGAAATATTGGTTTCGCAAAATCACATCCAATTTTAAGAAAGTGAAATGTGGTGGATATAAACAAGGAATTGAAAAACAGTTTGAGGATTTAACTTTCTCGAAATAAAACACACTCACGCTCACAAACGTTCCTATAAACACACACAAACTCTCATACACACGCGCGCGCACACGCACGCATGCACACACACACACACATACACCCACTCTCTCTCTCTCTCTCTCTCTCTCTCTCTTACACACACACACACACACACACACACACACACACACACGTATTTGTGTATTCACTGCACAGCAATTCAGTGTTTCACTCGAGGCGATTAGTTACTTTATATCAATAACATGACTGATCATCTCACGTCTGGAGTAACTTTTCACAGAAAGCAACTTTTGTCTCTGTATGTGTCTGTCTGTGTCCATGTATATTTATATATATATAACTGAAAAAATGCATTGTAAATAAACAACGTCAGAAAAAAACCTATACATATATTGAGGGTACAACTGGACAGGAGACAGACACAGAAGGTCCTTAATTTTTCATCAGTTATTACTCCCCAAATGGTAATACTCAGTTTCGCATGTCAGGCAAAAAGCAAACAAAACAACACAAAGTGTCACACGAAAGTAAAAAAAATGTAATTCAAGACGATGGACAAAGACGAAATAAATAGGAGACAAGCAAAATACGGCCTAGAGTCAAAAAGACAAGAGTGGTAAGTAACGCTTAGAAAAAATCCTAAAGGATACGGAAATAGGAAGACAATGTCGTTGTTTGCTTGTCTCCTAGTTAGTTCATCTTTTGTCCATCATCTTCAATTACATTTATAATTTCGTATGTCAACTCTGTATTGTTTTGTTTGCTTGAGGCCCGACATTCTCTGTGACTTTCGCAAGCACCACCAATGTGTGAAGTCCTTAGTCTTATCATTAATGGTGTGAAACTAAGTATTTTAGTTGATAACTGATGAAGAATTAGGGACCATCTGTGTCTGTCTCTTGTCCGGTTGTACCCTCAATATTCGTAAACGTTTTTTGCTTGTCGTTGTTTATTTACAATGCATTTTTTCATAGTAAATTTATATATATATATACATATACATATATATATACTCCTTCTGTATATATATATACCCTTCTTTCCTTCCTTTCCTGAGCGTCCAATAACACTATACTTGTTCCACATCCTCGCGTTGTTGTGTTTTCTCTTAGTGTTTTCATGTTTGGATTAACTATATATGTATGTATGTATGTATGTATGTATGTATGTATGTATGTATGTATGTATGTATGTATGTATGTATGTATGTATGTATGTATACACGTAGGAATATGTATATACGATTATTTTGTTTTGTTTTGTTTTGTATTTGCTTGGCAAGACTCAATGTGAAATCGTGTGTTGGAAAAGATGTTGTTAGGACACGTACTATTTTAGTTATTTTAATTATTAGTACTTTGTTAAGGCTGCGAGCTGAGAATATCGTTAACGCGTCGGACGAAAATATTTTGCGGTATTTGTTCCAACACTTTACATTCTAAGTTCAAATACTGCTGAAGTCAACCCTTCCTTTTACCCTCTCAAAATAGATAAAAATAAAGTACCAGTCGACTGGGATCGATGTAATTCTCACCACTTGTCAAAATTTTTGGCCTTAAGCTAAAATTTGATAGAATTCTGAAGGAAGGGAATGGATTGGCGAATTAATGTGAAAAGTGGTTCCAACAGAAAATCGAAGTTGACTCGTGTATTCTTATAAATCAGTTGATCTCAACATGTTCCATCTCAGTACCACCTACACTGAATAGCATTTTACAAACTCTCCTCTTCTCACTTTTTGCAATTTCCACCATCACCGCCAAAAATAGTACCTCCATAACAACAGATCATTTTCATCCAACAGAAGTTAATTTTGCACAATAGTTTATTACCAATAACATATTATATCATCACGTGCAGTATGTTTCACTTTTTGAATATTTGCATCTTAGTGCCTGCCCCTTATGTTAAATTTTTGTGGAAATTACAAAATAATGTGACGGAAGATACAGAAAAACGTTGCCAGAAAACCAACAGATCTGCGTTTAGTATAAAAGTCCTGGGGCCGATTTCGACTGTCTGATATGTTTGCACAAGGATGGCGTTTGGAAGTTTAAGTCAAATAATTGATAAAAGTTATAACTGACCAAGCCTACAGAGTGTACAACACAACACGATATAACTGATGAGTGTTTCGATAGCCTACAGAGCGTGGAGAGTGAGGGCGCGAGAAGAGGAGAGGGGGAGAGAAAGAAAAAGAGAGACGGAGACTGAGAGAGACAGACAGAGACAGACAGACAGACAGACAGACAGAAAGACAGGAGGGAGAGAGAAAGAGAGTGCGAAGAGAAAAGGGCGTAGCCAAACTGACTTATCTTCCTCTAGATATTCTTTCTGAAGAAGGTTTATTGAGAACCCAATGAGTTATAAGAAACCTTTTTTAACTGATATAGCTTTCCACCGAGCTATAACTTTGATCAGCCAGTGTTATCCAACATATGGCAGCAGCTGCTTAATAATTATGTTAGTCAGTATAATTAACAGTTACGTAGTCGGCATAATTAATAATTTTGTAATCAATATAATAAACAGTTTTACAATCGATGTAATTAATTCTGTAGATAATTAATTAATAATTGTATAGTTGATGTAATTAATAACTATGTAGTTGACATAATAAAAAGTTAGTATATTTGACCTTTTGCAGAGGAGATGGCTAAAAGCAATGATATATTTGGCAGTTGCCCGGTAGCCTCACGGATCTAGGAACCCAATTCTGATCAATAAATTCAGTAGTTTGTTGTCAATAAATGCATATTATAAAGCCCAGAGCATTGATTTGTCCGGGAGCCAATAACGGCCCTGAATAACTCGTTGACTAAACAAATGTAAAGGACAATATTTCTGAAGGGGTTGCGAGGATTGTCATGTTTAATAAAATTTAGATAATTTAGATATTTTAAAATTTGTCCAACACCAACGCGGAGAAAGAAGATAATAGAGGCAAACTCGATTTTGTTTTACAAAGAGGAGTAAAAAAATTGTCCAATATTTAGGCAGGGTAGGGTTGGTTTTTATAAGGTTAAAAACAGGTGGTCTAAGAATATATTCCAGCACACAAAGTTTCTTACAACTCTTCGAAAATAAAGATGCAAACTGGGAATTGGAATTTGGAGTCGAACTGTGAGTTCGTGCCACTTGGGCGATTTCCCCTTCTATTTGTGACCATCTGGGGTGGGGAGTCAGAAAAAAAATCAGAAGAATAATATTTTTCGTTGTTAGTATCCAACAGCAAAGTTGTAGAATGAAGTGTGACTGACAGAATGTTTTTTTGTTTTTTGCTTTTTGGTTTCTTTTTATTTTTAGACTAAATGGTTCCAAGGTTGAGCCATTTCTCTTCAGCATTGTGTCTCCGGTAATTGAATCAAAGTCCATAATCCTTGTTTAGAACACAACTCAAAATTCAGTCAATCTCAATCGAGAACGACCTCAGAACTATCGGAAAAAAGAAAAACACAGAATGAAGACGCTATTACGTGGTCGATTGTGTTGCGGGAAATAACAGCCAAATCTTTTTCAAATTACACCTTACTTTCTTCAAAAAGGACACTTAGGAAAATGTAGATAATCTGACAGATACAAAAAAGACGGAATGGTTGTGTACGGAATGTTTTTGGTACCAACTCGCCTGAAACCGCCTTTGGTTTTATGATACAAACTTCCTGTTTTGAAGTAATCTAGATTAAAAACTTGCATTAAAATTCCATTCTAATTTATTCCCAAATACCAGTTCAATAATGACTTAATTACTCTACTAAATTCTTCATTATTCTCAGAATTAATTTAAACAAAAGTCGAGAATTTTAATGGAAATATAGT
>NC_042998.1:147102606-147137606 GCF_006345805.1 Octopus sinensis | reverse complement strand
TAGTTCCTGTATCAGAGGACAAATATTTCAACAGCTCTGTCATTGTTATTCTTTACTTGTTCCTCCGTACATTATATTAAGAAACATGTTTGTTTCATAAAAGCACTCATTGACACGTCCATTCCTCTTAAATACATTTCTGTTGTTTTGATATTTGCAACATTTTTAGTTACTTCACTAGAAACTATTTACATCCATCCATCCATCCATCCACTCCTGGGAGGTCCACTCCTGGGAGCGACTGTCATTACACTTTTGTGGAAACTACTTACATCTTAGCTATACTGTAGCTGTTCACTGCACATCTGTTTAAATGTCGGCAAGTGGCCTGTACCACTGAGAAAGTCGGAGCAAGATCTTGGGTAACATTGATCTTCAAACATTTTGAATATACAATGGGTTTAAAGATAGGAGATAGATTTTTTTTCAAAGTTCTTGATAAACAAACCTGGCTCCTTAGCTAACATTAAAAATGGCAATATCTGCGAGTGAGAAACCATAGGGCGTTTGGTGAAGAGAGGGACTCTGTTGGTCAAGGTTGCAACTCATCTGTACATCTATGTGCAGGCCTTAACAGGGTACTAAAGACTGATAAACTATTCGCGCTGGTAGGCCGCGTCAGTTCCCGGGCTGTTACGCCTAGAGTACAGACGTTTAGTACGCGATTGTCGGATCTTCGTTTTCAGGCAATATGACGAAACGCATCGAGCAAAGATATTGTATCAAGTTCTGCCAAAAGATTAGTGATGATACTCAAGCTCAAACCATCTGGAAAATCCAGCCGGACTTTGGCGATGACGTCACGGGCAAAACCCAGATCAAGGAGTGGTGCAGCCACTTCAGACATGGTCGCACCTCAGTGGAGAGCGAGGCATACTCAGGTAGGCCATCCACAAGCCGAAAGGAGGAACCGATTAAGAATGTTCGGAAAATAGTTATGGAAGACCGTTCACAAAGTGGGAATAAGCACAGGGCCAGTGCATTCCATTTTAACGGAGAATTTGTACATGTGGAGAGTGCTGTCCCCGGCGCCTTGGGGAGGAAATTCATCCACAAGGTGCTAGCGGAGCAGCATAAGCAACTTATTTTACTGTGTAACATATTTGTTAACCGAGATTTTGGGCCGATTAGTTAAGAAAATAATGGTATTAACAGATGCGATGCCTTTATAGAACAAGATATTGCAAATAAAAAAAAATGTATAAGCTTCCGATATAAATTATTAGATTCCTCAACAGTAATATGCTAGAGCATGACATACTAGTTCTGTGGGTTGCATTAACAGTAACGGTTTAAGCTCGCTTGAAGTACTGTCGCTTGAGAGAGCAACTTTAGGAAACTAAAGCTCCCAAAGACATATTAACGGTCGTTCATGACACAAGAGAGATTAAATTCTTTGGCAATTTTGCCAATAGAAAATAATATTGTGGAAAGATAGATATAGAAAGCGTTATGTAAACATTTACAGATTAAAGTTGAGAAAAAATGTCTTAGAATAATGTGTGTTTTCGGTATCTGTTCTGTTGTTTTATCTTTAATTCATTAGGAGAAACTACAGGGGATTAACGGTAGCCTTTCGAATTAGTGGAGATGCTGCTTCAGAAAATTTTGGGCCGTAGTTTTAATATTGTGCAAAAGGAAACAAACATATAAAAAGAATAATTATACATAAACTTGATCGGTTCGCGTTTTAGCCACTGCCGGGTAGTGTGTTTAATTTGTTCACTGAACATCGCCACGAATTCTTCCTTGTTTTTCAAAAATCCCCCCTAAATCATAAAATGAGGGAAAATCTGCCCTATTTTTCAAATCCTGGCAGCAATACTTTACTACATTCAAGAATATAAACACGTTTTTAAGCACAATACACGTGGAGTCAAAAAAAAACACGACCTTCCATCAGCACACCAGGGTTGGCACTGCGTGAACCACAGTGTTCTCTTTCCCTAGCGTAGAGCTTCCAATCTCAGACATGTGGGCATGCGCACTACAGCCAAACACCGCGTCGCTGGAACTGTGAAGCGCACAGTTCTATACAAGGATTTTTGTGTGTTTTTTTCATAAACTAGGGGATGGCTACTGACATTAAGTTTAAGGATTATATAATGTACGAGCATTTTGTCCGACTCGCTTACGATTCTACCACTCCGCCGCCTTCAAAAACTAACAACGAAAGCCGTATGTCATTAATTTCTACCGTTGATGAAACCCCGCTACAAGTTGTAATGTGGAAGGTGTATCCACCTTGAGCACTGGTTTTCTGAGACATTATGACAATTTAAGGAATCGCAAATGTTTCTTCCCCGACGATTAGACGAATACCTAATTGTTGTGAAGTCATCCGTTAGTCTCGCGAGATCATGGGCTTGAACCTGAGAAGTGTTGTTTTAGGCTTGTTAGCAGAATATCTGTTGTGACTGGAAAAACCCACATATGAGTGACTTACGAGTTTTGTTTTCTTCCACTCATGGGGAAACATCTACGAAAAATAGTGACATAATTCACTGCAAAACTGTTTCTTTCTTTCTTTGTTAGATTGTGCAGATTGGGGTGAAGATTAGTAATGTCCTATATATTTGAGAAATTATATCACTTTGATTTGTAAGAGACCATCTTACTGGACAAAATTTATCAAGGATTAAAAGCACAGTATCATGAAATCACTAAATGCTACAAGGTATTTATTCATAGCCATTAATACAATGTTTATTTTTATCAATCCCATAGGGCTGGAAGTCAAAATTATATTATGAAAAGGGAAAAAATATTCGGTAAGACTTCCGCCGCCCCCCCCTCCCGCCCCGAAAAAAACCACCCTTGAACGGCCTGAACTCTTTACATGAACACCACCCTGTACTTAACTCCATGTCCCCCTACATGGCCTTGCTATTTGCTTTTGAGCCAAATTAACTAACTAACTAACTAACTAACAATTTTTTTTTCGACACAACCCCCCACCTTTTTCGGCTACGGGAAATACGAATCTGCAAAAACGTGGCCTTTTATCCATGTAAACTTGGCCGCTGTGCAATGACTGAAGCCAGCAAAAGATTGAAGATAAATTCCAAATATATACTCTATGTCCACTATTCTGCCGAAATTTTCACTAGACGATCTTGAATATTCCACTGATGATACTTTGCACCTGGAAATGAAAATGCCAAGAAAATAAAAATGTCATCCACTTGATTTCTTACTTTGTACTGGGTTGTCGGTATCAAATTTATGATCTGTGCATTGTGAAAACGTCCATAGGTTAAGCATTATCTCTGAGTGATGTGTTTAACTGGAAACAAGCAGAGTTTGAGATGATAATTCTCAAGTGACACTTGACAGAAAGTAAATAATAGCTTTTTTTAAAAATCGTTGGCAAGTTTGGTTGATAAAAGGTTAGCCTCAGGTGAAAACAAAAGCAACAAAATAAATAAATGAATAACCTACAGCAGTGGCCGACATTCTAGAAATACAGGATTCAGCAGAAAAACCTTCCGTATTTTACGTGGTCATTGCTGTGGTGCAAGTGAAGGTGGGTAGGTGGTAATGGTATCTTCATGTAGTTATTATCATACCGTTTTCATTTTTGTTGTTTTCCTTTTGCAGTTATTCTCATGGCTTGGGTTGGCGCGCACAGTACGATTCCAGTTAATAAGTTTATCAAGAATGGCGAATCTGTCGGGAAGCTATTATTATCCTTTGATAATACACTGTGCGGATTATATTAGATTAGATTAGGTTGAAGATTAATAATGTCATATATTTGAGAAATTATATCACTTTGATATGTAAGAGGCCTTCTAACTAGACAAAATTTATCAGGGACTTCATTAAAAGCACAATAACATGAACTCTCTAGGTGCTACAAAGTATTCATAGCTATTAATGCTATGTTTATTTCATGAATCCCGTAGAAATGAAAGTCATCAAAACAAAAAGGAAAAACAAATTTCCTTTCTGATATATGTCCTAGATATTTCGTTTTTTGTATTACAGGTATGTATACGTAGGTATCTGTGTAAATGTATGTTATTCTCGGTCTATCTCTCTCCCTCTCCCTCATCATAAATGTGTATGTGTTTGTGTGTGTGTATGCGTGTGTGTGCGTGCGCGCATGCGTTAGTGTGTACGTGTCAGTATGTGTGTGTATGCGTGAGTATTCCATTAACGGTCTAAATGTGTGTCTATGTGTATGTAAGTGTGTGTGTAAGCGTGTGTGTGTGTGTGTGTGCGTGCGTCTGTGTGTATTTGTGTGTGCGTGTGTGTGTGTTTGTGTGTGTGTGTGTGGTGTGTGCGTGTGTCTGTGTGTGTTTGTGTGTGTCATAAATGTTTTCAAACTCTTTATATTGTGTGTAAATAGCTTTTAGTCGTTTAACTATAACAGATCAAGAACGATGACACCAACGGCTTCACCTTTTGACAAAACTGTTTTAATTCTTTCTCACATTCATTACTACCCACCCATCCACCGACGCACGCACACACGCACACACACACCACATTACCACCACCACCTCTTCAACCAGTGCTGCCATTGCAACTGCCACAACTACGACCATAACTAACACCGCTACCATCACCGCCACCAATAACCACCGCCACTACCACCACCACCAACAACAACAACACCATCATCATTGACGTCATCATTAAAGATGCATCACAAAAATGTCGTAACAACATCACACCGACATCATCAACAACAAGAGCAACAACAACAATCCAAGCCATTTAAATGGTGGTTCAACTTAACTAGAAGTAATAGTTAAATTGCCACAGAAAGGCGGAGTGATCTCGGCTAAAATGCCTTTGATCAGGGCTGGAGTTAAACAACAGCGACAACAACCGTAGCACGCTCCAACATCGAAAACAAGAATATCCTGAACCATTAATATTATAAACGACTGTCATCCACCGTAACAGCACAAAAATAATTAGACTTTATCAACCACTCCTCCACCACCACTTTTTCCATTTTCCCGTCACCACCTAATGTCCCCATCCACACGCCGCCTCCTCATTACCTTTTACAGTTTCTCGCCGCGCGCACACAAACACAAACACACACGCACGCACACACACACACACACACACACACACACACACACACACACCACACACACACACACACACATACACTTATATATATCTTACTTGATTCAGACATTAGATTGCAGCCCTGCTGGAATACCATGTTGATGAAGTTTTAGTTGAACGAATCGACTGACCTCGTGGCCGATTGGCCGATTTTTTTTCCTCTGTCTTCCCTTCTCTGGAACTTTCCTTCTTCTATGTTTCCGACGAAGAGCTCCGCTCGAAACGTGAAACCCTCCTTCATTCCTTCTTTCCTGAGCGTCCAATAATACTATATTTGTTCCACGTCCTCGAGTTGTTGTGTTTCTTTGTGCTTTCTTGTTTGGATTAACTTTATATATATATATATATATATATATATATATGTGTGTGTGTGTGTGTGTGTGTGTATGTATGTGCTTTCTTGTTTGGATTAACTTTATATATATATATATATATATATATATATGTTTGTGTGTCTGTGTTTCTCCCCCTAGCATTGCTTGACAACTGATGCTGTGTGTGTGTTTATGTCCCCGTCACTTAGCGGTTCGGCAAGAAATACCGATAGAATAAGTACTGGGCTTGCAAAGAATAAGTCCGGGTCGAGTGGCACGATTAAAGGCTGTGCTCCAGCATGGCTACAGTCAAATGACTGAAACAAGTAAAAGAATAAAGAGTAAAAGTATATATATGTAGATACATGAATATATAATATATACATATTATATATATATATATATATATATATATATATATATATATATATATATATGTATATATATATATGTACATATATATATACATACATACATACATACAATATATAATATAATATATATATATTATATATATAGAGAGAGAGAGGAGAGAGAGGAGAGAGATAGATATATATACATATATATACACTTATATACATATATATATTTCTGCTTTTTAATAAAGTATAGATAGTTAGATAGATAGATAGATAGATAGATAGATAGATAGATAGATAGATAGATAGATAGATAGATAGATAGATAGATAGATAGATAGATAGATAGATAGATAGATAGGCGCAGGCGTGGTTATGTGGTAAGAAGCTTGCTTCCCAACCACATGGTTCCGAGTTCAGTCTCACTGCGTGGCACCTTGGGCAAATGTCTTATATTATAGCCTTGGGCCGACCAAAGCCTTGTGAGTGGACTTCATAGACGGAAACTGAAAAAAAACCCGTCCCTCCCCCACCTTAATTCTTTTGTTCCTCTTTTTCTCTCTCTTCTCTTCTCATGTGGCAGAGAGGCTAGACTGTGTTCGTGAAAGTTTTGTATCCCTGTCGTAAGGCTTCATTTCCACACACGCCAGCTGAATTCAATTCGTCTTAGTTTTTCCTTGGGGCTGGCCAGATTGGAGAAATCTCAAGATTAATCAGCCGAAATTGCGAGGATGACCCGTCCTTGTTTTTTTGTATCGTCTATCTGGATGTTTTGTAGTCCCTTTTTGTATCACTTAGTTGTCCGGATGTTTTGCAGTATTGTCACATTTTGTATTGACAACCGATATTGGTGTGTTTACGTCTTTTCAAAAGAGACCGATAGGATAAGTAGTAGGCTTATATAGAATAAGTCCTGGGGTCGATTTGTTTAACTAAAGGCCGTGCTCCAGCATTGCCGCAGTTAAATTACTGAAACCAATAAAAGAATATATATATATATATACGACGAACGTCTTTCAGTATCCTTCTACCAAATCAACTGACAAGGCTTTGGTCATCTCGGAGCTAGAAGACACCTGCCCAAGGTGTCTCGCCGTAGGATTAAACTCTAAACCATGTAGCTGAGAAGTAAACTTCTTACTCTCTATATAAATATTATATATTATATATATATATGGAGTTAAACGCAGGTGTTATTCAAATTCTTTTACTTCCGACACATGTTTCCAAGATATCAATGGTATTATTCCAAAGGAATAATATGGTGTAAAACAATGTAATCTTCTCTTCGGGGAAGTGAAGAAATGAAACTCGTCAATAAGACATTTTAGCAAAAACTGATGGATATGTATAGTGATTAACTGAACGCTATTAAGATTGTTTAAAAAAAAACGTTATTGGATATAACGTCAGAGGTAGCCTATAGAAAGAGGAGGGACAAAGGGAAGAAAAACTAAATAAATGAGAAGTATATGACTATATGTATATTAAATAAAACCATACAGACTTGGAAAATATATATATCTAGTGAATGTGAAATGTAAGAAGAAAATTAATGTTTAGATTATATATAATGATAGATATCACTTATATGAACGAAAGGTGTGTTTCTGCCAATGTCTACATCGGTATGCACGCTCTATAACCGTGTTTACAAGGGGATTTTTGAAGAAAGAATAAAAAATAGTTCAGAATTACAGAGAATCAGCCAATCTAAATTAAATTGTTTATTGTGGATTTTTAGATCCCAAAATTAATTTACTAAGCTCTGTACTGTTACGTTTATTCCTATCCCTAGATGTAGAGTGATGATAAGAAATTCTTTTAGATAACTGAGAAGATGTGCTTCCTATATAAAAATATACTTCATTGCCAATAGTAATTTTACAGTAGTATTTAGAATTTTTAATTTTAGTGTTACTTGACATAAACTTGATTCTGTTGTAATTGACTTCAGATACAATAACCTTGTTATTAATATTTCCAGGGGAATGGATGGTATTAGCATAATTAATGTTAGTATTAGTAAATGTATCAATATTTAACAGGTTGATATTATGTGAAGAGATAATTTGTAAGAGATTTTTTGTGTTGGAAAAAGCAAGAGTAATACCTAGAATTCTTTGGAAAATTCCCAATTATAGCTTCAGGAAACTGCAAAGGAAGATTAGATTTAATTTGTCTCCCGTATGGAATAATTAACCAAATTGTTGTACTATTAGTTATCTTATTTTTAGTGTAACTATTTTTGAAAGACATAGATTTACCTTTAGAATGAAAATAGGAGATTATATAGTCATATACTTCTCATTTATTTAGTTTTTCTTCCCTTTGTCCCTCCTCTTTCTATAGGCTACCTCTGACGTTATATCCGATAACGTGTTTTTGAAACAATCTTAATAGCGTTCAATTAATCACTATACATATCCATCAGTTTCTGTTAAAATGTCTTATTGACGAGTTTCATTTCTTCACTTCCCTGAAGAGAAGATTACTTAGTTTTACATCATTTTACTCCTTCGAAACATGCGTCAGAAGTAAGAATTTGAATAACACCCGCGTTTAACTCCATCTATTTATTTATTTATAGGAGAGACCGATAGAATAAGTACTAGGCTTACAAAGAATAAGTCCTGGGGCCGACTAAAGGCGGTGCTCCAGCATGGCCACAGTCAAATGACTGAAACAAGTAAAAGAGTAAAGAGTATATATATATATATATATATATATATATATATATTATATATATGTGTGTGTGTGTGTGTGTGTGTGTGTGTGGTGTGTGTGTGTGTGTGTGTGTGTGTGTGTGCATACATTTCCCCTTTTTCTTTCTCTCACCCTATTCTAGCCCTTCTACTTCTTTTCTCTCTCTCTCTCTCTCCTCTCTCTCTCTCTCTCTCTCTCTCTCTCTCTTGCTGCCTCTCCGCTGCCTGCTGCTGTCATATAGCCCATGACCAATTCTCAATTTCCTTCCTTTCGTACACTGGTCTTCTCCATCCTTCAAGACATTTTCTAAGCGTTACTCACTGTTCTCGTCTCCTTGGACACAAGGCCGTAGTTTGTTCGACTGTTCGTCCCAGTCCACCGTTCTAAATCACACTCTGTATCGTTTTGCTTGTTTTGTTTTGTTTTGTTTTTTTGCTCTCGTCCCTAATACTCCGCAAGAAAACTTTTTTGTGGGCACCGCCAATTGGGAAGTGCTCAGTCTTATCGTTAAGGGTACGAAACTGAATATTACCAATTGGTCAATAACGGATGAAGAATTACGGACCTTCTGTTTGTCTCCCGTTCGTTTTTACATTCATATACGTTATGTCGTTTGTTTAATTACCATATATTTTTCATTTATCAAGTAATGGCACGCAACACACACCGAATTTGTATTAACAAGTATGTTTTATATATATATATATATATATATATATATATATATATATATATATATATATAATATATATATATACCGGAGTAAACACATAAATGTGAAACAAGGTGGAAAAAAGAGTACTCAAATACCAGTGGTAGAGTAATATGCTTTATTTTAAGCAGCAGAAAATTCAACTAGCAAAAACTGTCTGATGAACGGCAACGAGAAACTCAGAGTGGCGGATTTTGTTGAGTTTTCTGCTGCTTAAAATAAAGCATATTACTCTACCACTGGTATTTGAGTACTCTTTTTTCCACCTTGTTTCACATTTATGTGTTTACTCCGGTATATATATATATATATACTTTATTTAAAGCAGCAGAAAATTCAACAAAATCTGTTACTCTGAGTTTCTCGTTGCCGTTCATCAGTTTTTGCTAGCAAAAACTGTCTGATGAACGGCAACGAGAAACTCAGAGTAACAGATTTTGTTGAATTTTCTGCTGCTTAAAATAAAGTATATATATATATATATTATATATATATATATATATATATATATATATATATATATATATATATATATATATATATATATATATATATATATATATATATATATATATATATATATATACAATCAAAGCAATTAAGATTCAAGTCAATTCCAATGAATTTACTTGAATGTGGTACTTAACTTAGATGCACCAGAAAACTATATGGTGTTAACCATACAGTAATGTGGGGTGATTATAAACGAGAAAGAAGCAACAAGAATGGATTAGTTTTTAGTACAATTGTTTCATACAAAGACAGGCTTTATTACAAGTTGCAAAAATTGCAGCAGATAAAAGTGTCCCGTACTCATCAGCTAAAATACATATGAGTTCTCCAAACATCTTAGTGGGTGAGGCTATACTCATGAAGTATTGAAGATAATTTCATTAAAGGCAGATTTAGGTTGCAAACAGATTTCCAAAGTTCCTTAATGATGATGCACAGTCTTATCACAGGTTCTTAAAAGCTTATTAGCTTCACAGAGAAGGTGAATTAATCCGTGGTGTAGATTTAAATTTCCAGAGATATGAGGAGGATGATGCACAGACTTATTACAGGTTTTTAAAAGCTTATTAGCTTCACAGAAAAGGTGAATTAATCCGTAGTGTAAATTTAAATTTCCAGAGATATGAGGAGGAATTTCATACGCACAGACGATGAATTTATCCATGGTTCATCCGGGACACTTTTATCTGCTGCAATTTTTGCAACTTGTAATAAAGCCTGTCTTTGTATGAAACAATTGTACTAAAAACTAATCCATTCTTGTTGCTTCTTTCTCGAACTCACAACCTTATATATATATATATATACTGTTGTGTCTGGGAAGTCATTTTCTTTTTGTGTCTTATAATTTAACACACCGGTAAATTTTCCACTTATTCCATATTTTTCAAGACTATTGAAAAGGTTGCAAGACGCAACGAAAATTTTAGGAAAATAAAAATAAGGAATAAGTGGAAATTTTACCGTTGAGTATGTTACATTATAAGGCACAAAAAGAAAATGACTCTCCCCAGACACAACAGAATATGCTTCAACACACGAACTCACTTAAAGAATCTTGCAAACCAAATCCCAAAACGAAATATATATATATATATAATATATATATATATATATTATATATATATATATAATATATATATATATATATATATATACATATATGATCGTAAGGCTCATGATCGTAAGGTTGTGAGTTCGATTCCCGGCGAGACGTTGTGTCCTTCAGCAAGACACTTTATTTCACGTTGCTCCAGTTCACTCAGCTGGCAAAAATGACTTGTACCCGTATTTCAAAAAGGGCCAGCCTTGACACACTGTGTATCACGCTGAATCTCCTTGCGAACTACGTTAAGGGTACACGTGTCTGTGGAATGTTCAGCCACTTGCATGTTAATTTCACTAGCAAGCTGTTCCGTTGATTGTATCAGCTGGGATCCTCGTCGTCGTAACCGACGGAGTGCTCCTATATATACATATATACATACATGCATATATATATATATATATATATATATATAATATATATATATATATACGCATATATAATATATATATATAGAGAGAGAGAGAGAGTATATGGGTATTTTAAAATACTTCACACAGTGACGACCGTGCCCTGTATCGTTACAGACTGCCCTTTGGCAATGCATAGCACCCGTTCAGCCACCCTGTCAGGGATATGGCGAAGTCATGGGACTTCAGTATTACGAATTGTGAAGAGGTAGCGGAAGAGTTCAACTGAACCAAGGAGATTCTTGCATTGATGCTGAGCGGAGGAATCCTAGAAGATCAAAGATCAGAAACACCAAGCTCTAATAAGAAAGTAACTGCAGTGCATCAATAGGAGTGGCGTCCATGATTCTTTAATCAGCTAATGAAAGATACACTATGTGATCTGAACACAGAACATAGAGTGAGACGAAATTAAAGTCTGTCAGATACTTAGATCGACATACCACTGCGATGTCCCATTCCACCGCCTCTCACCTTTGGTACCCAGAAAAAACAAGCAACATACCATTATCAGTGAGAACTGTAAAGGCAATTCAAGGTCGTCAATTAGGATAGTCGTTGCAGAAATAACATTTACAATAATTATATTGACGTCAATTACAAACAGACAAATTGTATATTATAGAGAATATTGCGCACGACAATAATAATATAATCAGCGGTATTAACAACGACGACGACAACAAGAGCAATAACAACAGCCGAAGCAATAACAACGGCAGCAACAACAACAATAAAACTAAATTCCATACAAATGCCACAACAAACACTAACTAGAAATAAAGGAATAAAAATTGCAGCCGCATTAAAACAAACGACTCTGGTGTGTCCCAGAGTTCGGTCTTATCCCTCACTCTTTTGGTTTCTTTTGACCATCAACTAAACTGCTGTCAGCTCCAACGAGGTTCACCCCTATATATACGAGATTCTCATGAGCCTTATAAGTGTTTATTGAGGTCTCTATTTCAGAAGGTCAGAGAAGAAATAAACTTGGTGCGATATATATATATATATATATATATATATTATATATATATATATATATATATATATATATATATATATATATCGTACCAACTTTGTTTCTTCCCTGACCTTCCGAAGGCAAGGTGTGCTACGATGGTCATGAGACGCGGAAAGCTTGTCAGGATAGGAGGCATATGTATGCCAAGTGATGAAATGATGAAGGTAATTAACCTCAATTCAGTTGTAAATACCTGAGAATACTTGAGGCAGATGGAATTAAATACAACGATATGAAAGAAATGACAAAGAAAGAGTACCTGGGGCGAGTGGGAAAGATATTGGCTTCAAAGCTGAATGCCAGAAACATAATTTCGGCAATAAACTCGTGCGCAGTCGCAGTTGTTCGGTATGGCGCTGGAACCTTGAAGTGGACAGAGGAGGAGCTAAAGGAGTTGAACACGAAGACAAGAAAGCTCCTAACGATGCATGGAGCCCACCGACCACGTGCGGACACTGATCACCTATACAGGAAGAGAGCAAATTGAGGAAGAGGAAAATGTGTGGAAGACTTCGTAAGTATCGAACTCGAGAGCTTAATGAGAAACCTAGCTCAAAGTAAGGAAACCTTGGTAGCGTCGGTTAGGAATGAGGAAGTATTGAAAGTAGAGAAAAATGGAAAAACAAAGGAAGAAGTACAAAAAGGACATGAAGAAGCATTACGAAACAAGGGGCTACACAATCAATTTCATGTACGCACAACAGATATTGCTGGAAAACAGGTGGGATTGGCTGAAGAAAGGAACACTAAAAAAAGAAACTGAGAGCACTATACTGGTAGTGTAAGACCAAGCTTTGGTCACGAACTGGAGGGTCAACCTTAAGGATGAGCAAGTATCTCCACTGTGCCGCATCCGTAATAGAGTGGACGAAACCATTGCCCATATCACGAACGAATGCCCTAAATTTACCCAAAACCATTACAAGTTGTAGCGACAAGATAAGGTAGCGAAAGTGCTACATTGGAAACTACGAAAAGTGGGGGCTAGAGAGAGACAAGACGTGGTATGGGCACAAATCTCAGAGAGTGGCGGAGTCGGAGACTTGCAAAAGCCTCTGGCATTTCCTAAACCAAACAGATCAGGTGCTAGAGCATAACAGACCAGACCTTGTGGTGGTCGACAAGATGCACCATATGTGATATAGAGTTGATTTTGCGTGCCCCTTTGACCTACAGATAGTCAAGAAGGATGGCGAAAAAATAGATATATGCAATCGTCTTAAGTATGAAATAGCCCGGCTAAGGAAAGTGAAGAAAGTGAATGTAGTGCCACTTATTGTTGGGTCTTTGGGCACAGTATCAGAAGGTATCAAGAGGAATATAAAGGAAATCGGAATAGTGTGCCCGGTAGAACTGTTACAAAAGGTTTGCCTCCTTACCACGGCCAGAATAATCAGGAAAGTATTAGATAGTTGAAAAGAACAGATAGCATGGTACCGTAGGCTGCAGGTAGCAAGCCCGCTACGCATGCAAGACTTCAAGAGTTCGAATAAAACTTGAGATAAAAAGAAATGATGATAATAATAATAATAATAATAATAATAATAATAATAATAATAATAATAATAATAATAATAATAATAATGATAATGATAATAATAATGATGATAATAATAATATAATGATAATAATAATAATAATAATAAATTGTTTTAGTCTCAGCTTCCACATTTTGCTGATTTCTTGAAATAGAATCAGCAAAATGTGGAAGCTGAAGACTAAAACAATACCTGTTGTCATAGGTTGCCCTGGGAATGATAGCAAAAGGGGCTGATAGCTACCTAACTCAGATACCAGGAAACCCCAAAATGGCAGAAGTTCAAAAGATAGTGCTCATGGGAACTGCTCATATCTTACGCAAAATACTCTCTATGTAACCTCAAGGTTTAAAACAACCATAATTTTCGGTTTAAAAAAAAAAAAAAAAAAAACTTTTTTTTTTTAGACATTCATTAGACACACATCCCCACCCCCAAATATATGGCACACTAGGCATAACAACAACATGAACTTCCAACCCTGTTGTCTCTTGAGGTCTCTGGTGAGACTTGGAGCAACTTGTACAAATATAAAGCAAAAGTCAAACATAGAATAATAATAATAATAATAATAATATAATAATAATAATAATAATAATAATAATCATAATAATAATAATAATAATATAATGATAATAATATTCAAGGACACATATGGCTGTAAAGATCAACTAATAAAGCCATAACTGAAGACAGCCGCAGAAAGAAGAAAGTCCTCAGTATGGCCTGGATCGACTACCGAAAGGCTTTTGATAGTATTCTCCACGCGTGGATCCTCGAAACACTAACCTTTAACAAGGTGGTACCAATAATTATAAAATACATAAGACACTCTATGAATAAATGGTAGACAGTGCTACAGCTCCAAACAAAAGAGGGACTCATGAAAACCAAAGACATCCCCATTAGAAGAGGAATATTCCAGGGAGACACGCTATCTCCACTCCTTTTCTGTTTGGCACTGACATCTCTATCTGATATGCTAAATAGAACTAGATGCGGATACAAATGTTACGGCAAAACAATCAGCCACCTTTTATATATGGATGACCTAAAACTATACGCTACAAATGATAAACAGCTGGAAATACTACTACATACGGTACACGGATTTACCAAAGAAATAGATATGAAATTTGGATTAGAAAAATGCGCCAAAGCAACCCTGAAAAGAGGAAAACTAGTTAAGAGTAACAACATTACACCAGATAAAGTAAATGAAATAAGAGGATTAGACCAAAACCAGACTTGTAAATACTTAGGAAACAATAAATCATATAATTTTTGGCTGCCCAGTCCTGGCTAAGAAGGAATATATTCACAGACACGACAGAGTTGGGACCTATATACTGGAAGTTATGCCAACACTATAGAATAATAACAGAAAAAAAGATGGTATAGGCACACCCCAGAAAAGGCCACATAAAATGAGAAAGCAACAATACTCTGGGATATGTTAATACACACAGATAGAGAAATCAAGGATAATAAGCCGGATATAGTTGTCAGAGATCACCAAGAAAAATCGTTTTCTAATCGATGTATCAATGCCAAAAGATGACATCGTTTCTCAAAAAGAAACGGAAAAACTTTCAAAATACAAAGTTCTGGAAGCCATGGTAACCCGAATATGAAGCCTAAAAACAGAAACACTTCCTAATGTTGTAGGCGCATGAGGTACGATAAAAAAAACGTTCAGGCAAATACATAACAAAAACAACAGGACTTACAAGTATATACAACACACAAAAATAGCACTACGTGGCACCGCACGCATCCTACACAGAGCACTTTCAATATAGTGAAAATAGGAGCACCACAACAAACCACAGCACATATCCAAGACACACAAAGCTACGCTCGGTAGTGCAGTGAAAGATAAGACTACTGAATAAAAATAATAATAATAATAATAATAATAATAATAATAATAATAATAATAATATAATAATAATAATAATAATGATGATGATGATGATAAATGCCCTGATGCAGTACCAGGCAGTGGCCCTCATGGCTTCTGATCTTAACTGATTGGAAGTGTTACGTACATTGTTTTGTCTTGGTAGAAAAGATGGACTACAGCAAATATTCTGCTCAATACCACAAATTTGCTTGTCAGTTGTTTGACCATAACCAATTGAGCATGTTTTTGGTGGTTGACGGTATGTGCATCTCTGATCACGAGTAGAAGTAGTAGGGGAGCATCATAGCCATGTGTTGAGAAGGATTCTTTGGGAGTTTGAATAGTTCACCTCTGGAAGCATGGGTGTTTCATTCAACATCCTTAAACAACCCTTATTCAGAGACCTTTTGAGCAGGATGGGTTACTCGACAAGAAGTAAATTCTAACTGGGCCCCACCTGCAAGGTCATGTGCTGTTTATCTTGATTTGAGGTCACCATGTTGCGCACATATGGTTATGATGCGTGTGCCTAGTGTACCCTTATCCGACGGGTAGTCATGATAGGTATACTAGACTTCGTATATTTTACCCCAGTGCCACTTTGATGGCATGCACTGCTCTCTCACTCAATAATAATAATAATAATAATAATAATAATAATATATAATAATAATAATAATAATAATAATAATAATAATAATAATAATGATGATGATGATAATAATAATAATATAATAATAATAATAATAATAATAATAATAATAATAATATAATAATAATAATAATAATAATAATAATAAATGCCCTGATGCAGTACCAGGCAGTGGCTCTCATGGCTTCTGATCTTAACTGATTGGAAGTGTTATCATGTACATTGTTTTGTCTTGGTATAAAAGATGGGCTACAGCAAATATTCTGCTCAATACCACAGATTTGCTTGTCAGTTGTTTGACCTTAACCAGTTGAGCATGTCCCTTAGTGGCTGACGATATGTGCATCTCTGATCACGAGCAGAAGTAGTAGGGGAGCATCATAGCCATGTGTTGAGAGGGATTCTTTGGGGTTTGAATAGTTCGCCTCTGGAAACATGGGTGGTTCTTTCAACATCCTTAAACAACCCTTATTCAGAGACCGTTTGAGCGGGATGGGCTACTCAACCTGAAGAAAATTCTAACTGGGCCCCACCTGCAAGGTCATGTGCTGTTTATCTTGATATGAGATCACCATGTTGCGCACATATGGTTGTGATGCATGTGCCTGGTGTACCTTTATCAGACGGGTAGTCATGATGGGTATATTGGGCTTCGTATATTTTACCCCAGTGTCACCTTGATGGCATGAACTGCTCTCTCACTCAATAATAATAATAATAATAATAATAATGATGATGATAATTCTGTCTACTACAGTCACAAGGCTAGAAATTTAGAGGGGACTAGTAGATTACTCTTTCCTAGTGCTCAATTTGTATTTATTTTATCGATCCCGAGAGGAAGAAAGGCAAAACCGATCTGGGCGGAATTTGAACTCAGAAAGTAATGAGCCAGAATAAATACCATCAAACATCTTTTCCGCAGCTCTAAATTTTCTATCAGCTTGCTGCCTAAACGATTTGAAATATTCGCTCATCAAAATACTGGAAGAAATGCCGAAAAGCATTGTGCTCGACGTGCTAATGATTCTGCCTGATGGGTATCTGATACTGATGAGAGTATAAAAGACCTCAAAAGCCGTATGTTAGTCCGTAGAAGATGCGCTGGAATGACTATGGAGCTTTACGCTTAATTCTTGCTTAAAGCGAGAATTTTCTCCCCCGCAATCATAGTGATGAAGGGCCATTTTACAGGTCAAATATTTCCGAAACATTTGAACTGACTTAAATGTTTATTTCTTAACATCGCTTCGAGTGAAACCATTTACACACACACACACACACACACACACACACACACACACACACACACAAACACACAAACACACACACACATGCACACACATACATACATACATACATACATACATACATACATACATACATACATACATACATACATACATACATACATACATACAAGGGAGCACTCCATCGGTTACGACGACGATGGTCCCAGCTGATACGATCAACGGAACAGCCTGCTCATGAAATTAACGTGCAAGTGACTGAGCAATCCACAGACACGCGTACCCCTAACGTAGTTCTCAGGGAGATTCAGCGTGACACGAAATGTGACATGGCCGGCCCTCTGAAATACAGGTACAACTCATTTTTGCCAGCTGAGTGGACTTACATACATACATGCATTCATGCCCGCATCCCACAAGCATACTGGCACGAGGGATAAAAGTGATTACGAGTCGAATTATCGATTTCATCCGAACTTTGAGCTCAATAAATTTCGAAATTCTATCAGCTCTGATTTAGTCTCTCACTATTTTTATATGCTGCTGTGTTTTCGTTTCTATTAAAAGGACAAAATATATTTCAAGGCAAACGATAGAGTTAATGTATTATATATTTTAACATACGAGGTAGCATTGTCAAAAGTTCAAATCATTGAACAAAAATGTAATGTGTTCATTAGAAAGCGGCTAGGCCTAACTCGGATGTTGAACAGTTCAGCACTCTTTCGTAAAAGAGGCTCGTTGCAGTTGCCACTAGCGTCAATGGGGAAGGTACGAACAATGATGATGCTGAGAGAGTCGAAGGACATGGAAATTAGGTGTAATCCACCAGAGATGAAAACAGCCAGGAAGTGGAAAGCAGAAGCAGAGAGTGATGACATCTTGTCTTCTCTTACACTCCGAGATATGGTGGGTGCAACGCAAAATCATCGGAATGGACTTGGTTTTGGTGTAGATCAGTTCAGACCGTTTGCAAGTATGATGCAGAGCGAACGCAGATCTGTTGTTAGCAACAGCATCAAAGCGAGAGAAGCAGAGAGAAGAGAGCTTCATTTGATCCAATGTATTCAACAAGGACAGATGACGAGATAGGAAAAACATGTTGTTGGGGGAAAATAAGTTGAGATAAGATGTGGAGGTTGACCACATCTCGGTTAAGTTTTCTGATTCGTTCATCCTATGATGTTTTGCCATCACCTGCAAATCTAGTAAGATGGAACATCTATGTGAGTGATATATGCAAATGCAGAAAGGTCGGAACACTGAAACATATTCTTTACCACTGTTCACTAGCATTGAACGGGTATACATAGAGACACAACCTGGTCCTTAAGGTTATCTGCAATACTATAAAGAACCAAATTGATTTAAACAACAGTGAAAAAAAAAACTGTTGAAAGTACCAACTAGAGATTTCATTACCTTCGTGCGCTCAGGACAGCGGATCCGTTTCAAGAAGAACAACAAACTTCCTGTGAGCGATGAAAAGGGGAACGACTATTGGGAGGTGCTGGCTGATTTACCAGGGTGTCAAGGACTCTTTCCCATCCCAGTTACGAAAAACTCCAACATTTTAATGTGGTGTGAAGCAAAGAAATTTGTGAATCTTGGGCTCGAAAGATTGACCGTTATGTAAACCTCCTCGAGGAATGTGAAGATGCAGGCTGGAAAGCGGAGCATTTTCCAATCGAAGTCGGATGTAGAGGGTTTGTTGGACACAGTGTGAGACGACTGTTGTTATCGTTAGGCCTAACTCATCGTAAAGTAAATACCACCATGACTGATATCCAAACTACAGTGGAAAACGCTAGCCACTGGATTTGGTTAAAAGGAGACGATGAGCGATGGCTAGAAGAATATTGAGCCTTATTTGATAACCAGTTGATCTAGCAAGCGGGGCCGGATATCAGTAAGGTGGGGGCGGTGCACAGTGATGCCGTCGAGAGGTAGGCCCCGAAACGGCGCACATTCTCTCCTAATTATCCCATACACTAGCTGGATTCCGGTATGCGAAGTTCCAGACTGGTAGCACTTGCATGTGCAAGTTGTTTGCAAAACATCTATATATGAATATGTATGCATACACATACACGCGCGCACAACACACACATATAAACATATATACATACACACACACACACACATACACACATACATATATATATATATATATAATATATATATATGTATGTATGTATATGTGTATATGTGTGTCTATGTATATGTGTGTGTATATGTATATATATATATATATATATATATATATATATATATATTATATATATATATATATATTATGGGCTTCCCCCTCATTATTGAGTATGGCCATTGCACGAAGCTTAACTGTTACTGGTGCTGTGATCGAATGTGTCTTTTTAGCCCAGCTAAAGATCTACAATGTCTTGTACAGAATTGGCAACTAAAACCTTTACGGGTAATAGCCGGCTGTAGTTGTAACTGGGCTTCATGTACCTTTGCATGTTGTTTAAGTCCTCCTGCCGAATTACACTCTCTTCCACATGCCCAATAGATATGATTAGTATGGTGTGTTACACCACCACCAGTGGCCAGGTTGTCACTCATCTGTCTCGCTTTATGACTACGAAGATGACTCTTGGGTCCAGCTTTACTGAGGTAGGGTCTTGCACAGACACTGCATGTCAGCATCATAAGAAGACCCTTCCCATCTGGAAGTGTAACAGCGATGCCCTTCCTGACATCCCGCCTTACTTTCTCATGTGCAACTCGAGATTTCTCAAAAGTGGCTGTCCCCTCGTGCATAATCCTTCTCCACCTGCTACGATCAATAGCTAACACACACACACACACACACACACACACACACACACACACACACACATATATATATATATATATACCATCATGGTATTTATTTTTTAACAGGTGTGACTGGCGAGGAAGAGTTATTTTTATTGACTAGGTTGAATTCCTGATTGTTTTATACCATGTAATAAATCACCATCGGGCTTTTTATTATTGGACACGAGTCACTGTATTTCAGTTGAAATGTGGTATCTTAAGTGTAATTGTGTAACGGACGGGCGGGGGAGAGATGCGATAGGAAGATGGTTTCCGTGTTTCGAGAGAAATATTTTCACCTTCCAAAGAATGTTTGATTCGCGTTTACATCTCTTTCCCCCCTCTCTCTCACTCTCCACTCTCTCTCCCCCTCTCTCTCATGTTCGCTAACATGTCAGCAGTTATCGATTATGTAATATATATTCATACACATGTGTATACATATACACATATACATGTGTCGAGTTCGTGTTTCGCAGAGATGGATACAAAGCAAGCAACAAACCCGGAAGCTTTTTTTCTGCGGGACTATTGCTTGTTGAATCTTTTGGATTATAGGTGACAGGTAGGAGGGGTCTACGAGCTTAGTAGAGATCTTTCTGGTAAGAAAGCACAAGGACTTGTGTACCATTAAATATGCACTCCCTCGCATAGTGTACTCCCCATTCATTATAATATATCTAATTTGCACTCCTCCAACCATTGTTATACGCACAATTAAACTCCCTATGCACTATTCTTCCACCCACAGTTACTAAACGTTTTATATACACTCCTCTCTTTAAATGTAATTTTGATCCAAATTATTGTTGTAAAGGTTGTATGTAGGAGTAGCCGTTATTCATTTCTGATTTATTTAAGACAGGAAGCATACCGTAATTTTATTGATAAAAATATTTTGCTGTAAAAATAAACTGAAATTATACAATATGTCATAAAAGAATTTTGTTCAGCCACAGCATATGACAATGTTTATTGTTATTGTTATACAATAATTGATAGTTGCTTTGTGCAACTAGGCTGCCTTCCTCAACTACACTGAAGTGGTTTCACAAAACTGCAACACAGTTCCCTTTCAGTGAAGTGTGCTTGTGCGTGCGCGCGTTTAACAACTAATGAAGGAAAAATATGTGCGTGGACATGGTTTTGCAAGATGAAATTAGTTTTTGTTTTAAATTGGAGATGGTAATTCGCATAGAGGCACACATACTTGGCAAAGAAAGGCAAAATTTGCACACACGCAAATTTCCGTGCACACTCACAACAAAAAATTAATGTAGCTTGCTTACCAACCACATGGTTCCGGGTTCAGTCCCACTGCGTGGCACCTTGGGCAAGTGTCTTCTACTATAGCCTCGGGTCAACCAAAGCCTTGTGAGTGGATTTGGTAGACGGAAACTGAAAGAAGCCCGTCGTATATATGTATATATATGTGTGTGTGTGCATATGTTTGTGTGTCTGTGTTTGCACCCCAACATCGCTTGACAACCGATGCTGGTGTGTTTCCGCCCCCGTAACTTAGCGGTTCGGCAAAAGAAACCGATAGAATAAGTGATAGGCTTACAAAGAATAAGTCCTGAGGTCGATTTGCTCGACTAAAGGCGGTGCTCCAGCATGGCTGCAGTTAAACGACTGAAACAAGTAAAAGAGTAAGATTGGACGACAACAACAACACTTTATCTCAAAATCTCCTGTGGTTATGATTCTTAAATGCTTACTCTAGTACTCTATTACTTTAAAGTACTCCTGAATGTTCACTCTAGTATTTACTTAACTCCTGAATATTCTGCATAGTCTGGACTACTCTCACTTTGTGATTGTCATCAACCTGACATGTCACTAGTTCGTTCTGTTTTCCATGCTAAAGCATCCACAACCATTAACAGCTGTTTGGGGAGCAATTAACTTCCCATTAAGACTGAAAACCCTTCATGTTAAGACGGCGAGCTGGTAGAATCGTTAATACGCCGGGAAAAATGCCTAGCGGCATTTCGCCCGTCTGGGTTCAAATTCCGCCTAGGTCGACTCTGCCTTTCATCCTTTCTAAGTCAATAAAATAAGCACCAGTTGAACACTGGGGTCGATTCAATCGATTTAGCCCCTCCTCCAAATCTGCCGACCTTGCGCTAAAATTTGAAACCAATATTTCAAATTTGTTTTTTTTGCTATTCGATTTCATTGTTTCAAATATTCATTTGCGCCAGAATGGTCGGTGTTGGTCATGTTTTTGTTTCGTTTCAATATGTTCAAACAAAGTGTCGAACACCTGTTTAACAAATCACCGGTCCTGATAAGTTATTCCGATAACAAAACATAATTGTTTTGTGAAAACATAAACATTTTATTAAAACATAAACGTTTTGTTATAAGATAATACAAAAACTTCAGCTACAGCAGAAGCACCTTTTCAGTTTCATTGATTACATTTCTGAACATTTCGAAAAACAATTGTTGTACTTGAAGCCCTGATTTGATAGCAATGAGAATAAGTTTATAACAATCTCTTTCACGACAATATTTGCAACAGAAGAGCATTGAGTGCAGTTTTAGTGCTTCATTGAGTGCAACTCAATGTTAGAACACTCGCAGAACAGCTATTCATATTTGTGGAATTTTTAGTATGGAAGAATGAATGTCTGGGGGTTAACTTTTTTATCACAAAACAGCTAGCATAAAGAAACCATCAACAATCGCCAATAAAACCATTTTCTAATGAATGTGACTACAACACAGGTATGTGGAGATCTGTTGTGAGATTTAGAATTTTGGGCTTTGGCTGTGCGTGGAATGGAAAACGATGTGAGTAAGAACGTTTTCGAATACCCGTTTAGGTGTCTCGAACGATTTGAGATTAACCATATCTACATAATACGTCTACATAGCTCTGTGTATTGCATAGATACAGGTCTAAGTATGATGAACACACAAGGTTCATGTAACACGCAGACACAATTCTATGCATCACTCAAGTTTTTCTAGTAAAAGAAAAAAATTAAAAAGCTGACTTTGATACGTTATTTTCCTTACTCTTCCTACTCCCGATAAAATAAACAATCAGATATTTGTATATTTATTTTTGCCTTGTTGCTGTAGTTGTCTTTGTTTGTTTTTTTCTTTTTGTTATTAATGTTACGATTCATCTGTTGTACAGTTTAGTTACATAACACTATTCGCTTCTTTCCTACTGTTAATCAATGTCTCCACCTAACTGCAAGGGAGATAGTTTTTCATTGTTTTTTTTTTTTATCTTCTTATTGTTACGTTCGCGTTCATACACGAAAATATCATTTGATATTCTGAAGGAGTATAAAATATGAGAAAAGATTAATGACAAATTTCTAGATAATATAAATCAGAACAATATATTGCTAATATAGTATATATGAATTAATGTGTGCGCGCACGCATGTGTGTGTGTGTGTGATATGATAATATTTGAATACATACATATAATAAATACATGGAGAAGCATTGTAAATTCTTTCCTTAGCGTCAAAGACTTGGTAAATATGTAGCTTTAACATCCAAGGAATTGATAAATAGATGCACAAATTTACATATCTCAGAGATTGTGATAAGACAAGTGGGTTTAGAATTGCAAATGGTTAATGCAGTTCCATATTTAAGAGATGAGGAATTATGTCCATTATTTACATTATTTACATTTGACGGATATTTGTCCTCATCTTGTTTGTTGTTGACACAACGTTTCGGCTGATATGCCCTCCAGCCTTCAACAGGTGTCTTGGGGAAATTTCAAACCTGGGTTCTCATTCCTAAGGTATTTTTCGATGTTATTATTAGTATTGTTATTATTATTATCATTATTATTATTATTATTATTATTATTATTATTATTATTATTATTATTATTATCATTATTATTATTATTATTATTATTATTATTATTATTATTATTATCATTATTATTATTATCCATCAAATGTAAATAATGCAAATAATGTGCAAATGGCTAATCTTCACCTTATTTCAAAAGACCGCAATATCTTTTACTATTTTAAAGAGATCGGTTCCAGTGCTAGTTGTAGCAACTTGTGTTTCATTCGACATAAAGACGTTCAAAAAATATCGGAAAATGTTTGCTTAATAAAAAAAAAGTAGAGAGGTTTGTATCATCATCATTAACGTGATTATCATGGTCATGATGATGATGATCATCATCATCATCATCATCATCATCATCATTCTCATCATCAACGTCGTCGTTGTCGTTGTCGTTCTCCTTCTCACCATCATCATCATCATTTTGTCGATATCGTGATTGTCATCTCGTTGGCATCATCGTTGTCATCATCATCAGCATCATCGTTATCCGCATTATCGCCTCTACCACCACCACCACCACTTAGACCATCATCATCATCCACAGCAACAACAACAACAGCAATAACAACAGCAGCAACAACAGCAGTGGAGGCACAATGGCCCAGTGGTTAGGGCAGCGGACTCGCGGTCGGAGGATCGCGGTTTCGATTCCCAGACCGGGCGCTGTGCGTGTTTATTGAGCGAAAACACCTAAAGCTCCACGAGGCTCGACAGGGGGGGGGGGCACCCATGTTTTACTCTTTCGCCCCAACTTTCTCCCACTCTTTCTTCCTGTTTCTTGTCCCCGACTTCCTACGCAACCGCTGAGCCTGGATGCGCATTCAGCCATCCGTCGATGCTCTCGGTGTCAGGGGTTGACCTGCATCCTCTTCTGCGGGACTTACAAATAGCAAAGGACCACGTTTCGGACTACTCCCATCTTGTGAGCTCTGGGACGAAGACCGTTCGCTCAACAGCAACAGCAACAGCAGCAACAACAACATCTCTACGCTTACTTTCTATGTTGATACGGGTTGGACGGTTCGACCGGATCCAAAAGGTCATAAGACTACGTCTCGCTCCAACGTCTTGGCTTTGGCATAGTTTCTCTTGCGCACATATGATTGTGATGTATGTGCCAAGTGTACCCTTATCAGACGGTAGTCATGATGGGTATACTGGGCTTCGTATATTTTACCCCAGTGTCACTTTGAAGGTATGCACTGCCCTCTCAAAAATAATAATAATAACGATGATGATGATGATGATGATAATGATAATAATAATAATAATAATAATAATAATAATAATAATAATAATAATAATAACAATAGCAATTATGTTTTCTTTATTAACCACCAAGGGTACGCAAAAACACTGGGGATGCTACAGGATAATAGAATGTAGGGTTACATAAAAGGCGTGTAGAAAGTATAAAACAGTAATAAACTAAAATTGTAATAATGAATAATTCTCCAAGAGAGGGAGACTTCCTAGGGTTGCTCATGATGACCCCACAAAACCACAGTCACCCTGACCACTAGGGTAAGTGCCCTCTCCACATCATCCGCCTTCAACCTACAGGCTCATGTTTAGAGCCAGTTCATTCACTCGGGCCATTCTTGCAATCCACCTTTTAACTAAATAATAATAATAATAATAATAATCCTTTCTACTATAGGCACAAGGTCTGAAATATGGGAGAGGGGACTAGTTGATTACACGACCCCAGTGTGTTTCACTGATACTTAATTTATCAACTCCGAAAGGATGAAAGGCAAATTCGACGTCGGCGGAATTTGAACTCGGAACGTAGCGACGGACGAAATACTGCAAAGCATTTTGACCAGCGTGCTAACGATTCTGCTCGCCGCCTTAATAATAATGATAATAATAATTTTAGCACAAGTCCAACAACTTCGGGGGTTGTGGTAAGTCGATTATATCGACCTCAGTGTTCCACTGGTACTTATTTTATTGACCCCAAAAGGATGAAAGGCAAAGTCGGCCTCGGCGGAATTAGAATTCCGAACGTAAAGCCGGAAGAAATGCCGTTAAGTATTTTGCCCGGCGTGCTAATGATTTTGCCTTTTCGCCAACCATAATCTCATTATTATTAAAAATAATCTGTTAATGAAATGTTTTGCTAACATTCATAGCACCGAATTTTGTCTGCTCTATCTCACACCTTTATGGTGGTGGTGGGGGGTGGCAATAGCGGCGGTGATGGCAGTAGTAGCGGCAGCGGCGGCGACGTGTCGGTGGTGATGGTGGTGGTGGTGTTGGTGCGGGGGGGGAGTTTGGTGGTGGTGAACAAGCATTCATCACCATCATCACTATGTAACCATTACCATTGTCACGACCACCATCATCACCAGGAGACCATAACGGTGGTGGTGGATGCTGGTGGAGGATGACGCGGGAAATGTGTCATCTGCCAGCAGCTGGCAATCAATAACAGGCAAGTAAAAATGATGAGCTCATGTATTTGGGGGCAGGTCAACGTCCTCTTTATATGGCAGACGCCTGACTGATAACGAGACGTTGTTAGGTAACCCGTGGCTGCACACAAAGCATTCGACCTGCATCTGTACGCACACTTACACACGCGCGCGTACAGATATAGAGACAGAGAGATATATGTATAATCATATATATTTATATATACCATACGCACTCTTACAATTATACATGTGCCTAAAACTCATAGACTCAGGCACAATTCTGCATTCATACATTTATATATATGTAAACATCTGTGAACATTCACCCATGCACATATCGACATATGTGTGTATGTGCGATAGAGGGAGAGAAAGAGAGAGAGATTTGTGTTTGTGGGCGTGTGTTTGTGTATGTATGTGTGTGTGTGTGCGTGTTTATATATATATTTATGTATGTTTGTATGTAAGTAAGTATAGGCAGATACACGCACAATGTCGACCAATGCCTTGTGAATGGATTTGGAAGACGAAAACTGGGAGGAGCCCGTCGTAGATAGATACATACATACATACATACATACATACATACATACATACATACATACATACATACATACATACATACATACATACATATGTACGTACGTACATACTTTAATACATACATATACGTATGCACATACGCACACATATATGTATGTAACAACGTATGGATTGATGGGTTGGGTTGATGGACGGATGGATAGATTATTGCATATGCATCTGTGTGTGTGTGTGCGCGCGCGCGCGTGTGTGTGTGTGCGCGCGCGTGTGTGTGTGTGTTTGTTCCCATCATCACTTGACAACCGATAGTTGGTTTGCTTAGTGCCAGACTTATAACTAATAAGTACTGGGGTCGATTTCAACTAAATACTTCAAGGTAGTGTCTCAATATGGTTGCAGTTTCTATATATAATAATAATAATAATAATAATAATAATAATAATAATAATAATAATAATAATAATAATAATAATAATAATAACCTTTTGAGCGGGATGGGCTACTCAACCTGAAGAAATTTCTAACTGGGCCCCACCTGCAAGGTCATGTGCTGTTTATCTTGATATGAGATCACCATGTCGCGCACATATGGTTGTGATGCATGTGCCTGGTGTACCCTTATCAGACGGGTGGTCATGATGGGTATATTGGGCTTCGTATATTTTACCCCAGTGTCACTTTGATGGTATGAACTGCTCTCGCACTCAATAATAATAATAATAATAATAATAATAATAATAATAATAATAATAATAATAGGGAGTATAACTCCAAACTTACAGGGAAAAATTCAATTTAATTTTAAATAAAATTTCACAATATAAATATATAAAATATAAAACATAAATTAGAGATAAAACCACTATTCTGCAACTCAAACAGTGATAGACATAAACCAAAACATAAATAACAAATAATATATATTTTTATAAAACATATAACTAGATCTTAAAAAGTATAAAAATGAATGATCAGCATATAATATAATGTGTTTTTTATTTATTATATATTGATCATTCATTTTTATACCTTTTGAGATCTAGTTATATGTTTTATAAAAATATATATTATTTGTTATTTATGTTTTGGTTTATGTCTATCACTGTTTGAGTTGCATAATAGTGGTTTTATCTCTAATTTATATTATATATATATATATATATATTTATATATAGATAGATAGATATATAGATAGATAGATAGATAGATAGATAGATAGATAGATAGATAGATAGATAGATAGATAGATAGATAGATAGATAGATAGATAGATGAGAGAGAGAGAGAGAGATGTTACACATCTAGATAGATATAGATATATATATAAACTTAAGCACAATCATATACATTCTTGGCTATACATGCTGATACACAGCAGTACATATGTTTTTTACGAACGCAGGTGCATACAATTGTATACATACACTTATGTACACCATCTCAAGCACACGCTCGCAAACACATACTTACACAACACGTACCCAAGCACGCGCACACACACACACACACACACACACACACAAACACTCAAATCTGTGCATTCATACATCCACGCTCACGTCTCTAGACACTCACGACACACTTTATATAAACAAACCAGTTGACCGTGTCTCGTTCAAGAATCTTCTTTTGAAGCTGCCTGCCAAAAGACTCCGTCTATTTGTCATCTCTTGTAGAGGAAACTTCCTGTCTGACCCCTCTCTAGCTGTAGGAACTAATGGAGCTCTCTATTTGATTCATAACTCGTTACACCGTACCATTTATGCCGCCGTTATTCATATATGTTGATATCAATCTCCTTCAATCACAGAAGGAACTTCTTGCTGTCATCTCTGATAATACTCACCAAACTACAGATTATTCGTCTTATACTCTTTTATAGATAACCCACGTTAGACCAGTCCAGCTTC
This sequence comes from Octopus sinensis, assembly GCF_006345805.1. NCBI lineage: Eukaryota > Metazoa > Mollusca > Cephalopoda > Octopoda > Octopodidae > Octopus > Octopus sinensis. Next base: position 147,108,484 of record NC_042998.1, on the reverse strand, counting down.
TGTAGGTAAAGCAGTGACCTTAGTGTGTTGGATGAAATATCTCGTGGTATTTATTTTGGATCTTTGTTCTCTGAGTTCTAATCATGTTGAGATCAACTTTGCTTTTCTTTCTCTAAGGCAGTGGTTCCGAACCGTTTTTATGCCGCACACCCCTAAAAATTTTTAATATGTTCTCGCACTCTTTAAAGTAATAAAGAATAAAGGTGCCCGGGGCAATTTCCCTCTTTGACCCCCCTATAAATCCCGCCCTTCTTACATCCCCTGGAATGCTATCTTGCACCCACAAAGGGTTGAGAAATCCTGCTCTAAGAAGTCGATCAAGAAGTACAATCAAGGTTTATGAGGTCGTAGTCATCTTGTCTTTTTCAGTAACACAAAGATACGGTCCCTTTAGATATTATGGAAATAACACTAAACCTGGCTTTCCCTAGGATTAACCAGAATGTACGAAGAACTTCCGACGTCGCTACAAAAACCCGGTCTATTAATCGACAAAAATCTCACTTGTTGTTCCTATAATCATATCGTGCCAAAAACAGCATCTTAACGACCAACCATTCTCTTTAGGACCGGAAAACATTTCAACAGTGCACAATTGCCAATTCGTATGGCCTAGTGGTTAGAATGTCGTAGGTTCGAATCTCGCTCCGGGCGGCGCTCTGTGTCCTTGAGCAAGTCACTTCATTTCACATTGTTCCAATACATTCAGCTTAAAATGAGTACCAGTGGCATCTGGGGATTAAGCCAACGGTGGATTGATCTCCTGTTCAGTAGAAAGAGGAGGTAGTCTTATACTTTTAGCGTCGTAAGTTTGAAGACGTTCCGGTTTCGTTAGTTTATGGACTCGAGGCAAATTGTAACCGACTTCTTATACAACGCAAAAGGAGGCTCACAATGGAGTCTTACTCTCACATCTTTGACGGTACTTCTGTTACTGTTTCCCACACAAACATTGTAAACTGCAAATGAATTTTTAAAAAAGGTGCCTGGTTTATTGACAGACTTTAATGGTCAACATACTCAGCATCTGGTTCCACATACGTATTCCATTACTACTAGTATCTTCTCTGCTTCTTGGCACCAAGTCATGTGCACTCTCCACCAAACTCTAACCGATAAACCTGACATTTTCTCACGTCAGACACACTGTTTCTTGCCACCAAATACCGCACCAACTACTTGGCCCAATCCTTAGAATGTCAGAGACAAACGTATATTCAAATATATCGGTACCTTCACTCGTACAAATGACATTTGTCCATACATAGACACAATAGCAGTAACAACAACGATGACAACAACAATCACAACGTTAACATGAACCCAAAACTTTAAAAATTTACTTCAAGGGCAACATGACAAACTCTACGTACTCACTGGACCTGCCAAAAAAGTAAAAAAAAAAATAAAAACAATCGCCCTTAGAATAGACCCTACTGTCATTAAAAAAGGTAGGGATATTTACATAATGCAGTCACAGTGGTCACGGCTAGAATAATTTTAGTCACAGCTAGAAAGACTTTAATTATAAGTTTGGCATTAAAGTGGCGAGTTGGCACTGAGGTCGACTTTACCTTTCATCTTTTCGCGGTCGATAAAATAAGTACCAGTTGAGCACTGGGGTCGTTGTAATCGACTTACGCCTTCCCCTGAAAAAGCTGGCCTTGTGCCAGAACTTGAAATCAGTTATAGATTTGCCACTAACAGTTATGTAAATAATGATCTTCCTTTTTAAACAATAGGCAGTGTTGTATGTGTGTGCGCGTGCGTGCATATGTATGCATATATATACGGCAGCGAGAGCTGGACAACATACACCCGGCAGGAATGCCGCCTCAGCGGCTTCCACATGCGGTGTCTTCGACGGATCCTTGGCATCTCCTGGAAGGACCGAGTGCCAAACGGAGTCATCCTGGAACAGACTAATATGCCAAGCATGTATGCCCTCCTCGTGCGGAGACGACTGCGCTGGCTCGGACACGTCTGCCGCATGCAGGACGGTCGCATGCCCAAAGACATCCTGTACAGCGAACTCACCACGGGATCCCGACCCAAGGGACGTCCACAGCTACGATACAGGGACGTGTGCAAGCGCGACCTGAGGACTGCCAACATCTGTGTGGACACGTGGGAGGAAACAGCTGCTGACCGCTCTGCCTGGCGTCGGACGGTGAGGAAAGGCGTTTCCATGGCTGAGGAGAGGAGAGCACAGCTGTAGTTGGACAGGCGGGACAGGAGGAGGACAACTGCAGCAACACCCCACACGTACCCATCGATGTTCGTGTGCAGCAACTGTACCAAGGACTGCCACTCTAGAATTGGACTGTTCAGTCACAGCAGACGCTGCACATCATCAAAGTAGGCCCCACCCTTGGCGCAACCCATTGTCTATCAGGACAGACGGGGATAAAGTAAAGTAAAAGTAAATATATATATATATATATATATATATATATATATATATATATATATATATATATATATATACTGAACTACCTATATTCAGACATACATGCAAGAGTACATGCAGCCACACGTTCATATCCAAGTACTTAGTACTTACTAATTTTCATATACAAACATATGTACTTTCATAGTATATACATTTTCTCACCCGGTTCTAAATGTTTGGATATCAGTTTTTGTGTACAAGACCATGTGTTGGTGTACACATATACAATCCATAAATATATATATACATACATTCTCACGGATATTTATGTACAATATGCATCAAGTCTATACACGTGTTCCAAGTTCACACACGCATTCAGACAGTCGTATATACACGAACGTATCTAGACATATGTACATGTTGTCGCTTAGGCACGTGTATGTAACGTACAGTATTTTATAAGTATGTGCCATGCATACTTTTAAGCTCACAGTAATATCAAAACAAAACATAAAAAAGAAGATATACGCAAACACACATATGCAAAACGTTTAGAGACATGGATCGTAAACAAGAAATTCTCCAAGACGACGCTGCTTTCCTCTTAGGTATCAAAAAATAATGGGGTGGTATGGGACGTTCGATGGAAGTAGTGATGGGAGGCAAGGGGCAAAGAGCATAAATAAATAGTTGCTTGTTAAGATGTCAGCAATGATAATCGCAGAAACTGAGTGATCTTATTTTATGAATGCTATATAAATTACATATATCTATAATGAAAATAAATGGCATCAGAACAAGAATTACATAATTATATTCATTAGCTTACAACTGTTTCACCTTAGAGAACAAGACTACATTTAGTGTTGAGTGCCGCTGCTTATTCTTGTTGCGTCGACAAGGCTAATAAAATTCTGTGGCCGTTTATGTGGAATCTCAAAGGGGAATAACTGTGAGATTGCTCTGCCCTATAACCGGTGTTTGTATATATCAGTGTTTGCAAGTAAATTGCGTTTTAATGACTAGTTTATTGAGGCAGGATTCTAAAATTTATAAAACTTATATATTTTATGGATAATAACTATTACAGAACCAATGAAGAAATACAGACAGCAGAGTGTCGAATATTTAAGATGTAACGTTAATATGTTAAAACCCAGAGTTGGTCGTAAGTCTGTTAATCCGTTAACATTTTCGTAAACGATTTAATTTTTAAGTTAACTTTGAAAATCATTATTGGACTAATTAATTTCTGTTACATTTAGCTTCCGTTAACTTAAGTCCGTTAACCCTAAAATTTCATAAAAACCGGTAAACGTTTAAAAGTTTCTATTGTTTTCAGATTGTCTTAGCATTTTTAATTTTGTGCGTGTCATTCCTTCAACCCTGATATTACGCCACGTTTTATTATAAATAACTTGTAGGACCTCGTTTGGCCCTGCCTGGATTTGAAACTAAATCCGTCTGCTTGTTGCTTGCAAAGACAGCGGGAATTTTTTGTCCTGTCAAGATGGAACGGTAATTGATGTGTTTCCACTTGATCCATGACCTCGCTGAGGTGAATGTCAACAGAGAAAATATTGACTTCCATAAAGCGGAAAGAATAAATGGAAGGAAAAACAAGCTGGTAAATATTTCGGTATGAATGCAAATAGATGTTACGTAGTAGCAGAGCAAGCTAGAAATAGCAGCCAAATCGTTCCTTTTCTGGAAAAAGGAGCCGTTTACGCGTGATTTCGATGTCACATTCGTTGAAAGCATGCAAAATAACATAGAAGATTAAAAAAGATTCGCGAAACAAAACTCCTTTGGTAGGAAAATTCAAGGTTCCCACCATCCCTCCCACATTTCTTTTCCGACAAAAAGTGGCTTGCGGCGGGTTCGGATGTAGGAAACGTTGAATGCAACCGAAAAAAAAAATGTGGTAAAAATTATTCCACACCGAGGTACGAAATATTTACCGAAAGAATAAAATCTTGTACCAATTATACCTGCATTTTAATTAATTCAAATTAATGTACATCATCTTGAAAAGTGGCAAAATTTTTGTCGGTTGCTATCTGGGATAATTTTAGTAACAAATCAAGCAGGTAACATGCATTGAGAATTTCAATTTTAGTGTTTATCCATAATGTAATTGCTTTTACACTTGTTAATTAAATTTACCTGCACATAAAAGTCAAATTTACCCAGCAAGATCAGCTAAAATTACATAACTATAAACCAGTGATATATAAAGCACCCACTGACAAAATTTCAAATCTGTATGTAAACATTTACAAAGTTACAAGCAAATATTGTGAACATCCCTCTTGAACCTGAATAATTCAAAATAACATGAACAAATAAGTATTACATTTGACAGATTAATATGAACACTAAATATGTGTTTAGGTATTTTTTTCTTACAGACACACATAACACGGCCTCGCTCGGTTGGGACTACACGTGTGTTACTTTGACATCATCATTCCATAAAATTCGTTTATAGGGAGAAAATATTGAAAAATATCAATAGATATACATTATTTACAATTGGTGTCGATATAATTACAGGAAGAGGTTGACAAGTTCATGAACCGCGTAGATCGAGTATAGAAAAGCACACAATCTGGTCCCCCTCGTCAATCAGTCGGTGCCCAGAACAGTTCATGATCTTGAAGAAGATTAGATTTGAAGAAGTAACAGATGATTAAGACTAGTTGTGAACATGTCACTTTAGGTTATACTTTGTTCCTTTATTTTACTTACTTCAATCTTTTGGTCGCTGGGGCACCGCCTTCAAGATTTCAGTCAAATCGTCCCCAATACTTATTTTAAGTTTTGGTAATTATCTTTGTTGCTCCGCGACGTCAGACCGGTGTTTACAAACACGAAGAGACGTACACACACATATAGTGGGCGATCATATACACACAAACACACACGTTTTCGTCTACCACATTTACTCAGAAAGGATTAGTCGGCCAGGACCAAGGCACTTGTCTAAGATGCTGCGCAGTAAAACTGAACGCGAAAGCACGTGGTTAAGAAGCGAACTTCTTAACTACAAAGCCATGTGTACCCCTAGAGCAGAAATTATTGCTGAATGGAGAAATTGCAGCACGTAGGTGGAAACAAAAATAAAAGACAAAAAAAATAAATGGCATTTCTAGAACTTTTCTCCTCTTTTCTAACTTCTTTCTTGGGGGAAGTGTGTAAAGCAGTTGTTGATCTTAGAAGGTCATAATTACAATAGAAAATGAAATAATAAAATAAAATAAAATAAAATAAAATAAAATAAAATAAAGATCTAAAAAAAGATGGTGGCGGTTCGTGAGAGAGATTGTTATTTGGGACAATATAAACAGCTTGTTTCTAGAAAAGAAGTAAACCAGCAGCAATTGAAGAGAAACTAGATATGTGTTTTAAAGGCAATTTACTCAAGAGACTCTCAGAAAATAGTAAACAGTTTATAACAAACATTCAAGTTATAACTGTTTT